>NC_092210.1:47715474-47724704 GCF_043381705.1 Parasteatoda tepidariorum | reverse complement strand
CATAGGTGCGTTTCCATATTTAAGTATATATATATATATATATATATATATATATTTAATTTTAACTCCAACCTCCAACTCTATCAAGAATAGTTCAAAATAATGGTTGCCATAGTGACAAAACCTGATGCAGTCCTTAATATTTAAAAGTAAACAATTTAAAATGTAAGTATGCCGTAAATAAGCTTTATAGATCTTTATTTAACCGCAAAGTATTAATGTATTATTGACTATTTTCGACAGTAATTTTTTAAAAGTCACACATGTCCTCTTCAAATATGAATGTTTAATTTGTTATTGTATATCTGTGAAAGCGAATATTTATGATCTTTCCAACAATTGTTGACGAGGAAATAATTTGCTAACACTTCATTTTTTGGAAGCAGTGGTTCATAAGTTTTAACCCTCTATTACCGACCCTCTTTTAGCGAAACCCCGAGAAGAAATTTAGTTAAATTTAGAAAATTAATTAATAGAAATTTCTTTAGCAAATGCAAAAAAAATATTAATCAACTAAAGACTAGTATTCGATTTATTTTTAAATATTTAAAAATTTAATACTTCATTATTTATTTTAAAACTATTTTATGAATAAATGAGAAGTGAACTTTTTCATTGTGTAGTTTTTTAACAATACTAATCTTAAAATTGTGTTTTATGTCAGACAGTTGAATTTACGAGTCTAATGGGGCATCCAATCTAGTTCATAATTTGGTTTTATTGTATACATGAACTGAAGTGTTTTTCTCATTTAAATAAAAATGAAACAGAACAAAAATGAACGTGGATAATAGTTATCTTATCAGTATTTAATAACTAATGAAAAATTAACTGGATAAAAATTTTATTATAGTGTTTCGTAACTGATAATGTTGTCTTAACTCTCGGAACCCCCGTGACCTCTTCGTGGAACCCAAGGGTTCAAGGAACATCATTTAAAAACCACTACTATAAAGTACCGTCAGTAAATAAAGGGGAAAACATAACATTTTAATTTTATTTCGACATATTTCTTTAAAAAGGCCACCAAGACACGAAAATGTTATAAATTTATTTGCATATGAAAGTTTCGAAAAATATGAGAAATTCTGAGGATTCACTAAAAGTACTAATATGTACCGTGCTATGTAACGGAATATTTATCCGAAGCTAAATTGTAATTTCTGCCTTTGTAAAGAGGTTCACACATTAAACATATTTTAAACTCTCTAAGAAAACAAATTAATGTTTGTAAATCAGTCAATTATTTATTATAAAAATTCAGTCATCGTATAAATAGAAACTAACTTCCCCAAGTATGGTCCATTTTGATATGCGAATTTTGATATGCAAATTTTGACTCCTTAAAGGAATTAATAGTAATGTGTTATTATTTTAATATATTGTTAAACAATATAATTTTCATGCCCTGCTACTCTCATACTCTCAAGAACATATTTTTCCTAACGGTAGCGAAAGTTATGTGTAAATATTTTACTATATTGTAATTTAAAGAGCTTTCCCAACCTTTACATATAAATAATATAATATAATGCATACATAAAATTTTAAATAGCCAGATGACAATGCCTTTAACGAATTCTATTTCTTTTAAAATAATCTTTAAAATAATAATAAAATGTTGGAAAAAAAATCTGGAAAAATATTTTGTTCAAATCTCAAATGTTGGTGGGTTTGTATTTAACTTTGTTTTCGTAAAAGCTGTGGTAAATACTTTTTTTAGGATGCTTTTTAGATCTTTATAAGTTTGGATTTTATTTTTAATAAACTGATATTTCATTTAACATTTAATATGAAATTTATTGCTGTTTATTTTCATTCTACTATAAGTACGTAAGCACTCTCCTTGAAGATAAAGAAACTTATCTACTTAAAATAGATATGATAGAAGCTTAAAATTACAAATGAGCACAATACGCATGAAGATAAAAAGTATAGAAAATTAATGATAATAAGCCCGTATCTGCTTTATTGATATCTAATAAAAGGTAAATAACTTTTAGAATTAATGTAAATGAAAAATTCTAGGAGTAACATTTTGAAATTTCCCAAATGTTTGAAACTATTTTATCTTATAAGGCAACACCTGTCAATTCTTAGAAAATTGATAGATAGTTGCTCAATATAAAAATATACAAATATTAACTGACCCTCACAGTCAACTGTCTTATGGTATCAAACACAAATAATTTATTCATTATGTTTAAATTTTTAATTTGTGTTCTTGTTGTTTCTTTTTCATACGGTTTAGAGGCCGATTTTGCACGCCGATTACACATTGATGAGTTACAGTATGAAAATACCTTAAAGAAATTTGTCAGTTCTGGAAAAGCACCCGAAAATGCTGGTAAGTGCATTTTGAGAAATTTTATATACTTAAGTCAATATAATTGATATTAAACTAAACTGCTTTTTTAAATATTAAAAACCTTTTCTCTAGTTTATCTTAAAATAAATTTAAGCTTGAGAAACTAATGCTTAACCTGCGAATCTATTCGAATCATTAGCAACCCTTCCTTAATTTATCTTAAAATATATGAGAAATCGAGGAACTAATGTGTAACCCGAGAATATATCCGAGGCATTAACAACCCTTCCTCAATTTATCTTAAAATAAAGGAAAACTTGAAGAAATATAGGTTACTCTTTGAATGTAACTGAGTGATTAACAACACGATCTTAATATATCTTAAAATATATGGGAAATCGAGGAACTAATGTGTAACCCGAGAATATATCCGAGGCATTAACAACCCTTCCTCAATTTATGTTAAAATAAAGGAAAACTTGAAAAAGAATAGTTTAACCAGTAATTGCATCCGATGCATTAACAACCCTTCTGTGATTTGTTTTAAAATAAATGGAAACTTGAAGAAACATAGGTTACTCTTTGAATGCATCCGAGCCATTAACAACACTACCTTAATTTATCTTAAAATAAATGGGAACTTGAAGATCTTTAAGTTAATCTGCGAATATATCCAAGTTTAAACCAGCCCTTTCCAAGTAATGCTAATAAATGCGTGTGCGAGATGTTAAATGTTAACCCGATGACGTATCCAAGAATAACGTGGGCAAAAAAATATTTGAGACAAAAAAAAAACATATGGCTTCATCGCATCGAATCATAAATTGAAATGTATTAATTACTTCTCCATGCTACTTCCTACGTAATAGAGTGGTGGAAACACTTAATATTCACTCGAGTGATTTTTATTTTATAAAAAAAAAACCCTCGTTAGGAATATGTTATTTATTTACAAAATTTGTAGCTTGTAGGGAGAAGCCGATTGCAATCATGAAATCAGGATCCGTTAAAAAATATCTTGCAACCAGAATAAAAACATCTTCAGAGTTATTCTTTGTTTTTTGAAAAACGGGTAAAATATTGAGAATTTAATTGAATTAATTCCAAGAGCAGCAGGTGCCGGTGGATATGACCACGTAGTAACAAGAGGATATGGTGCTGGCTCAGCAACTCGTATGCTGAGCTTTTCGAAAAGAAAGAAAAAAATTTCTTGCTGCTTTTTAGTTTGTATTATATAGTTTATGTTTTTAATCGCTTTCTTCATTTGTTCGCCGGTTCTTGTTCATTTAGACGGAAGCAGTTATGAGTTACTTCTGAAATTTAGCTTAGATTTCTGTTTTTGGCGTATTGAATGATCTGTTTCAGTTAAATATTATCATCTGGAGTAATAGAAGTTGTGCTTTATTTACGTCGCACTATAGACTAGAAAATTAAAACGGGTTGGCAATTTATTTTGTGCCAACAAACAAAGGTGTTCAGGAAACATAAAGCTAATAAAAATGTTTGATCTTTAGAATTCACTTTATTTTTTTAAAAAAAAACACCATTTCTAACTTTAGAAAGTCAGTTTTGTTAAAGGGTGGTAGTTAAAAGACTGATTCTGGGAAAAAATTAATATTGCGACTAATATTATAACTAATATTATAGAATTTTATTTAAAAAGCTGAAAAATATTGCTCTTTAAAAGAAGAAATTGGGCAATATAATGAAAAGCAGCCTTTCTAATTGCTCAGTAAATCTTTCTATTGTTTGAAACATCATGCTGTTTAAGTTTTAAAAAAATTAGCTGCTTTTTCGTATTGCACTAGTAGAAATTAAGAAAAAAATCTTGTAAAAAAAAGAAAAATCACCGTTATAACATTTCCGCGGATACAATCAAACTATATTTTATAACTTTATTTTACATGAACAGTGAAGTACAGTAGGTGATAAATTTTTAAGTTTTTAATAAAGATTTACCCTCAATTATTACTTATATATGTTTTCCTTTTCCAGTATTAAACTTCTTTTTACTTATTTTTAATTTTATTTTTACCTGCGGATGTTTAAACATCCCATAATCCTAATGAAATGCTTTAAATTTCGGGCATTGCATACAAAATATATTTTGATGACATGCTGATATTTTTTCACATAAATACAGGTTTTTTTTTTAAACAAAATTCTTTCTTTCAAAATTGGTAGATTCATACTTATATTTTTTGTAAAAAATATGTAATATTTCTCACAACTGTACCAATTTAAATTTTTTGTATTTTTATCCCGTTGTGCAAATTTTTGCACAATTTAGTTTGTAAAAGACAAAAAAGGAAAATTTTGTAAGAGACAATATGAAAATTTGATATTTTATGACATTTTTCTTTACTTCAAGTGTAAATGAAATATCGATAATACAGATAACAATGACTGTATTATCTGTATTAGTAAAGATCAAGACTAATAAAATCACTAAATTTGCAAACAATAAGTGAAAACCAATTTTTAGTAACGACAGTCATTCTATTTAATGAACTTTTTAACCATATAAATAGGCAATTAAATAGTGTGTTAAAAATTATTTTGTTATTTTCTTATACAAAGAAAGCATATTGTTACTACACTGAGAAAAAGGGTTTCTCTAATTTTATTTTTAAAAAAATGTGTCAAAATAGCTCCAAAAATATCATCAAATTGGACACAGTTTAATATAAGGAAGAGTTTTCCTAATTGCTTTATCAATAAATAAATATTAGAATGAAAATGAATTATGAAAGCTGTTGAACTTTCCCTCTCATAAATAAATACATAATGGATGCTTGAAATAAGGTTTAATATTTATTGTTACAATGTAAAACATTTTAAAAATATTGAATGTTCCATGTGGTTTTTTTTCCAGATCCATGTAAACCTAATCCTTGCAAAAATAAAGCAAAGTGTGCAGTCATTAATAATGATGTGCATTGTGAATGTGATTATCGACATAAGGGAAAATTCTGCGAAATAGGTAAATACATGAGCTGCTTGTTAATTAAATTAATATTGTTTTAACTGAAAAATTTATTTATCTCAACTTTTATATGTTTACAATGTATTGAAAAATGTTCTTATAATTTATATACGAGCCCCCAGGGATTACCATCTCTTCCCTGAATTAATTGGGAGGGACGTATTTCCCTATTTCACAACCAACGATGAGCTGAAAGAAGGGGGTTTTAAGTTATCTTCGCAGAGCGGCGGCGGAGTTCTACGACTCAGGCATAAAGAAGATGGTACACCGCATGTAAAAATGCATTGATCTAAACGACGATTATGTTGAAAACTAGAGGGCAGTCAGCTTTCCAAACATGTATTATTCAATGCCAATATATATGTTTTCCATTGTGAAAATTCGTTGAGAACTTTATTTTATGGACAAGCCTCGTATTTGACACATCCACTACAGATTAATCTGTAGAGTAAATACAGTGAAACCTCCAGGAAAGACCACCTCCATCTAGCGACCTCCCTTTTTTTTCTTTACCATCATTTTTGAGAGGAACGGAATTTTATCCATAGACATTGTAATAAAAAAACCCTTAGAAGAGACATTTAAAATCTCTCTCAGCGACCTGGAAAACGTCTGCACCAAATGCGCAAAAGGTCAATTAAGGAAAAGTAAGTTAATTAGCTATTTCTACGTGTTTCACTGATATATCAAAGCTTAACCCCATCCCGCCACCGTCAGGGGTCATCCGGAGAATACTGTAGACTCTAAGAGCAAGCACGTGACCTCTGAGCAAAAGAAAAAGAGGATTCAAAAAGGTAGGCTTGGTGGCAATCCATGGCAACACCAGAAGGCCTCAAAGAATTTAATGAAATCTTAAAATTAGCAACGGTAGTTACTAAGAAAATAGAATATAGGAGTTTGAGTGTTCAAACAAAGTGGTCAAGGCATCAAAAAAAAACTTTGAAAAGAGATAACAAACATATTGTGATGATGAAAAGTACCAGAATTTGTCCAAAATCCATGAAAACAAATACAATTTCAAAAAGATGAGTTAAAAATATATAGTTTCACATGATATATAGCAAAACATTCCGAACAGTTATAATATACCTATGGAAATAATACTTGTGAACAGTTTGATTAAAACAAAAGTAATAACTACTACAGCTTAAAAAGATGTTTCTTTTCCCTTTAACTATTAATGGCCTTTTCATCAAGCAATTACCTATTTAAGAGTGAAAAAGAACTCTATCTAGGCCTAGTCTAATATATTAAAGAGTTTAAGTACCTTTTTTTTAATAAAAAAAATACATGCAGAAAAATTTACTTCTCGTCGTCCTATGAATATGTTTTGGAGGATCGTAAAGAAGTTTAATTCTCATTGTTATAACATAAAACATTTTAAAAGTAATGAATGCTTTTCTTTTTTTTTTGCAGATACATGTGGAGATATTTCTTGTTATAATGGTGGAAAGTGTTTAGTGACTCCAAATAGTGCAATGTGCAGGTGTAATTATCCATATAGGGGAGAATTCTGTGAAATAGGTAAATATATATGAACCTCGTGTTAGCTAAGTTAATATGATTTTAACTGAATACCAGAATTCCTTCTGAAATTATAGATTTAAAACCGTGATGATATAAAAAAGATTCGATAGTTTATATACTTCTTGTGACCACCACTACATGTTAATCTATGACTAAGAGAGGAGGCCATCACTTTGGTAAAACGGTAAAATTGTATCTTAAGAAAGAAAATTCCAATTAAAAAAACTTATAATTTATCTATCAAGAAACAATACAAGGGAGCTGTTTGATGTATAAATTTAAAAATATAATTACATTTTTTTTAATTTATTCATTTGATGAATTAAATATTTATATGTTAAAATTCAAAAAAGAAGAAATAAACATTTTTGTTCACAATCCAAAAAATATTAAAACTCTGGAATTATCTTTTACGCGTATTATATTTTAATTATATGAAACATAATTTTTACATTTTAAATCTTAAATGCCTTAATCCTTTTAATTAAATATAGTATATAACTAATATAGTAAGCAGATGGATATACCATATAGTACCATTGACAATTTAAAAAAGTGACATTTAAAAATAACAGAATGCAATTTTTAATTCAAATTACAAGATGTAATATTAAGGGAGAGAGAGGAGAATATTTCTTTTTGTTCCCTGTATTGATGCCATACCATAGACAGTAGTAACAAGTTTAAACAATTTGGACGGATTTAAACAAATTAGGTAAGACTTTTATAATTTACTTTACTGAAAACAATAAAGAGAGACAGTTTACTCTAAAATTATGATATTCCTTATCACTACATTGATTTACAAACAATAGCATAAAAGAATATTGAAAAAATTATTTTGACGAAGCAAAGTCTATTACAATTAAGAGCTTAAGTAATTTCTTTTCAAAGGAAAAAATATCATAAATCAAGTTTTACTTATTTCCGTCTCATGAATAAATGTTTTATGATTTCTTTTGAATGAGGTTGCATTTTCATTCGTATTAATTAGTATGCTGCTATTTCTTCAGATCCATGTGCAAATACTAATTGTCAACATGGCGGAACATGCGTACCCGGAGACAGGGGTAATTCATGTTTATGCAAATACCCATACAAAGGAAAGTTTTGTGAAATAGGTAAATATATTTAAACCTCCTGTTGAATAAATTGTTTAAATTTTAACGGAATATTAAAATCTAACCACTATCCGTTAATTTGTTGAAAATACATTTTTGTAAATAAAAAAAAACTCTTTGACCTAAAAAAGGTAAAATTGCATCTTAAGAACGAAAATTCCAATTAAATTAAAATCTTATAATTTAACTATCAAGAAACAATACAAAGGAGCAGATTGATGTATAAATTTAAAAATATATTTAATTTTTTTTAATGTATTCATATGATGAATTAAATATTTATATGTTAAAATTCAAAAAAGAAGAAATGATTATTTTTCTTCGCAATCCAAAAAATAGTAAAACTCTTGAATTCTTTTTTACGCATATTACATTTTAATTAAATGAAACATTTTTTTCATATTTTAAATCTTAAATGCCTTAATCCTTTTAACTAAATATAGTATTTAGACTAAATATAGTATGCGGGATGGAAAAAAATTGTTTTACTGTTGAATTCATAATTTACAAAACGCAAATCTATAAGTTATTTACAACATTAAATTTAAATAATATATATTTCTTCTCATGAAATAAATTTGTAAAAATTATTATGACAAAAAATTTTACCAATAACAATATGAAAAAGTGACATTTAAAAATAGCAAAATGCTATTTTTAATTTTAATTAAAAGATGTAATATTAAGGGAAGGGGAGGAGAATATTTCTTTTTGTTCCCTCCATTGATGCTATACCATAGTCAGTAGTAACAAGCTTCAACAATTTGGACGGATTTAAACAAACTAGGTAAAAATGCATTTATTTAAATATTTAGGAAATAATTTACAGTTATTGTATTCTATTTTATAAACAGCGTTGAACAGCAAACCCATTTTTGCGTTTAAGACTACTAATATTCCTCTCCGTTTCTTTGTACTTTTGAATTAAATCAAGAAGAAAATTGTACACCTGGATCAAGTATTGGTAGAAACCTGCTTTCTTGAAGGATTTTTTGATAGAACTAACCAGCCTTTGCGTTAATTGGATAAGAAAAAGACGAAAACCTGCCACGGTTAGCCTGAGGGCAAGGAGATACTAGCCCATGATCCGTCTACCACTTAGGATATTTCACGTCAGCGTTTATTGTTGAAGCGAACCGGGAGCGAAATTCGTATCGACCTGTGATTGCTGGGATTCGTATCTGGTTCACCTCAAGGCCTATTCCATGAGATGGCTCATACCTACAGTCATTGTAGCTTTTCATGATATATATATATATATATATATATATATATATATATACGTTAA
>NC_092210.1:47641055-47714619 GCF_043381705.1 Parasteatoda tepidariorum | reverse complement strand
GACAGTTTACTCTAAAATTATAATATTCCTTATCACTACATTGATTTAAAAACAATAACATAAAAGAATATTGAAAAAATTATTTTGACGAAGCAAAGTCTATTACAATTAAGAGCTTAAGTAATTTCTTTTCAAAGGAAAAAATATCATAAATCAAGTTTTACTTATTTCCGTCTCATGAATAAATGTTTTATGATTTCTTTTGAATGAGGTTGCATTTTCATTCGTATTAATTAGTATGCTGCTATTTCTTCAGATCCATGTGCAAATACTAATTGTCAACATGGCGGAACATGCGTACCCGGAGACAGGGGTAATTCATGTTTATGCAAATACCCATACAAAGGAAAGTTTTGTGAAATAGGTAAATATATTTAAACCTCCTGTTGAATAAATTGTTTAAATTTTAACGGAATATTAAAATCTAACCACTATCCGTTAATTTGTTGAAAATACATTTTTGTAAATAAAAAAAAACTCTTTGACCTAAAAAAGGTAAAATTGCATCTTAAGAACGAAAATTCCAATTAAATTAAAATCTTATAATTTAACTATCAAGAAACAATACAAAGGAGCAGATTGATGTATAAATTTAAAAATATATTTAATTTTTTTTAATGTATTCATATGATGAATTAAATATTTATATGTTAAAATTCAAAAAAGAAGAAATAATTATTTTTCTTCGCAATCCAAAAAATAGTAAAACTCTTGAATTCTTTTTTACGCATATTACATTTTAATTAAATGAAACATTTTTTTCATATTTTAAATCTTAAATGCCTTAATCCTTTTAACTAAATATAGTATTTAAACTAAATATAGTATGCGGGATGGAAAAAAATTGTTTTACTGTTGAATTCATAATTTACAAAACGCAAATCTATAAGTTATTTACGACATTAAATTTAAATAATATATATTTCTTCTCATGAAATAAATTTGTAAAAATTATTATGACAAAAAATTTTACCAATAACAATATGAAAAAGTGACATTTAAAAATAGCAAAATGCTATTTTTAATTTTAATTAAAAGATGTAATATTAAGGGAAGGGGAGGAGAATATTTCTTTTTGTTCCCTCCATTGATGCTATACCATAGTCAGTAGTAACAAGCTTCAACAATTTGGACGGATTTAAACAAACTAGGTAAAAATGCATTTATTTAAATATTTAGGAAATTAATTACAGTTATTGTATTCTATTTTATAAACAGCGTTGAACAGCAAACCCATTTTTGCGTTTAAGACTACTAATATTCCTCTCCGTTTCTTTGTACTTTTGAATTAAATCAAGAAGAAAATTGTACACCTGGATCAAGTATTGGTAGAAACCTGCTTTCTTGAAGGATTTTTTGATAGAACTAACCAGCCTTTGCGTTAATTGGATAAGAAAAAGACGAAAACCTGCCACGGTTAGCCTGAGGGTAAGGAGATACTATCCCATGATCCGTCTACCACTTTGGATATTTCACGTCAGCGTTTATTGTTGGTGCGATCCGGGTGCGGAATTCGTATCCACCCGTGATAGCTGGGATTCGTATCTCTTTCACCTCAGGGCCTATCCCATGAGCCACCATGGCTCATACTTACAATCATTGTTGCTTTTCATGATAAAATTTTTTGTTTTGGGAATGTAAAGACAGGAACTATATATATAAATCTTTCAAAGCGTATCTTACGTTATCGCGTTTTTAATTTTCAGAACAGAGGAGAGGGTATTCAATCTTAAATTGTTTGATTAAATGAGTTTGTACACACAATTGATACACCAGTTACATGATGTCTATTAATAAAAGAGCACTCTCATAATAAGAAGATGAAGATGTTTTGTGGCCTTTACTTTTAGCATACGGTGTTGTAAAAAAAATTAGGAGTTTGTTTGAAGAAAAACATACGAAAATTTCGAGGAAAAAATATTTCCGTGAGGAAAATTTTTGAGAAAGTTCAGAAAAAAATAGAGATTATTATCGTCACTTTCGTTACAAACGCTCGTACTTTTGCCCCAAAAAAGTAACGAACAAACAGGCAAAAATACAAATTTAAGAATGTAACAAAGTACAAGAAAAAGTACGTATTTTTTACTTCTACTTTAGTTACAAGTAATGAAAATAAAAGTAGTGGAAAAGTACTGCGGAACCAACAGCTTAACCGTGCATTTTACATTGCATGTTTTGCAATATGTTGTACCATTGGACTAAATTGCAATTGTATTTCAATTCCAATACCTAATTGCTAATACCTAATTCCTCCTAAATTGCAATTCCAATACCTTGAGAAGACGAGGGGGTGGGGAATTCCCAGTAGGAAATGAAACTATATAAGGAATAGGTGAAGAAGGAACTATATGTAATTTGCCTTCACCCTCTAACTCCGTTACTATACAGAAATTACTTTATTTCTTTTTTAAATTGTCATGTTTATGTTCATTACACAAAACATAAATTAAGCATTAGGCATTTTCTTAAATACATTATACTCATTTTAGTTAAATTAAAAAGTTAACTGCTTTTGCGTAATACACTGCCATCTGCTTTAAATTTTAAGAATTTTTATAATTTACGTTACTGAAAACAATAAAGAGAGACAGTTTACTCTAAAATTATAATATTCCTTATCACTACATTGATTTAAAAACAATAACATAAAAGAATATTGAAAAACTTATTTTGACGAAGCAAAGTCTATTACAATTAAGAGCTTAAGTAATTTCTTTTCAGTGGAAAAAAAATCATAAATCCAGTTTTACTTATTTCCGTCTCATGAATAAATGTTTTATGATTTCTTTGGAATGAGGTTGAATTTTAATTGGTATTGAGTAGTAACTTGATCCATGCGCAAATACTACTTGTCAACATGGCGGAACACGTGTGCCCTTAAGCAATGGTTGTAAATGCTTATGCAAGAACCCATATAAAGGAAAGTTTTGTGAAATAGGTAAATATATATGAACCTCCTGTTAAATAAATTGTTATAATTTTAAAGGAATATTAAAATCCAACCACTATCCGTTAATTTGTAGGAAAAAAAATTTTTCAAATTAAAAAAAATAAAAACTTTGACCTAAGAACGGTAAAATTGCATCTTAAGAAAGAAAATTCAAATTAAATTAAAATCTTATAATTTATCCATCAAGAAACAATAGAAGGGAACAGTTTGATGTATAAATTTAAAAATATATTTAATTTTTTTTTAATTTATTCAAATGATGAATTAAATGTTTATTTGCTAAAATTTAAAAAAGAAGAAGTAATCATTTTTGTTCACAAGCAAAAAAAGATTAAAACTCTAGAATTCTTTGTTACGCATATTACATTTTAATTAAATGAAACATAAATTTTTTATTTTAAATCTTAAATGCCTTATTCCTTTTAATTAAATATAGTTTTTAAATTAAATATTGTATGCGGGATGGAAAAAAAATGTTTTACTGTTGAATTAATAATTTACAAAACGCAAAAGTTTTTAATGACATTAAATTTAAATAACACATTTTTTGTCACGAAATAAATTTGTAAAAGTTATTGACAAAAAGTTTTACCAATGACAATTTGAAAAACTGACATTTAAAAATAACAAAAAGCAATTTTTAATTTGCATACGGTTAGCATGCGGTGTTTTAAGAAAAATTAGGGATTTGTTTGAAGAAAAACATTCCAAAATTTCGAGAAAAAAATATTTCCCTGAGGAAAATTTTTAAGAAAATTCAGAGAAAAATAGAGATTATTTTCGTCACTTTCGTTACAAACGTTTGTAAATTTGCGTAGTTTACTCTAAAATTATAATATTCCCTATTACTACATTGATTTACAAACAATAACACTAAAGAATACTGAAAAAATTATTTTGACGAGGCAAAGTCTATTATAATTAAGAGCTTATGTAATTTCTTTTCAAAGGAAAAAAACCATAAATCAAGTTTTAATTATTTCCGTCTCATGAATAAATGTTTTATGATTTCTTTGGAATGAGGTTGAATTTTTATTGGTATTAAGTGGTAAGTTGTTATTTCTTCTGATCCATGTGCATATATTACTTGTCAAAATGGTGGAACATGTGTACCCGAAGACAGTGGTCCTTCATGTTCATGCAAGAACCCATATAAAGGAAAGTTTTGAGAAATAGGTAAATATATATGAACCTCTTATTAAATAAATTGTTATAATTTTAACGGAATATTAAACTTCAACCACTATCCGTTAATTTGAAGAAGAAAAATTTTTTTAAAATTCAAAAAACACTTTGACCTAAAAACGGTAAAACTGTATCTTAAGATAGAAAATTCCTATTAAAATAAAAATCTTAAAATTTACCTGTCTAGAAACAATACAAATACGCAGTTTGGTGTAAAAATTCAAAAGAATATTTAATTTGTATTTTTTAATTTATTCATATAATGAATTAAATGCTTATATGTAAAAATTCAAAAAAGAAGAAATATTTTTTTTGTTCACAATTCAAGAAATATTATAACTCTAGAATTCTTTTTTTACGCATATTACATTTTAATTAAATGAAACATAATTTTTATATTTTAATTCTTAAATGTTAATCCTTTTAACTAAATATAGTATATGGGATGGAAACATATTGTTTTACTGTTGAATTAATATTTTACAAAACGCAAATCTATAGCTTTTTCATGACATTAAATTTAAGTAATATATTTTTTGTCATGAAATAAATTTGTAAAAATTCTTATCACAAAAACTTTTATTAATGACCTTTTAAAAAAGTGACATTCAAAAATAACAAAATACAATTTTTAATTTAAATTACAAGATTTAATACTAAGGGAGGGAGAGGTGAATATTTCTTTTTGTTCCCTTTTAAAGCACATCCTTAGTCTGTTTTTGATATTCAGAACAGAGGGGACATTTCAGAACATTGATTTCAGAACATCCAGAGCTTTATATATGACCGTAAGACGCATTATTTTCAGTGGTCCAATCAAATCCAAATGCTTTTGCAACGTCACAAATTTGTTTCTTTTTCTTAAGTCCTATACCGCAATGGTAGCTTTCGACGCCGAATAAGACCGGTGGAAACCGTATTGTGTGATATACGAGTAACATTTTCATAGCGTATAATAAAATATTAAAAAGGAGTAGCCTCTTTGAAAAAAAAACGAGAATATTTTAAGTGAATACAATGCTATAACTATAATTGATTTTGAAATTTTACTTTACTTAAAAAACAACCTCATTTCCAGTCTTAGAATGGCAGTGTTGTTAAACTCTGGTTATAAAATCTTAGAATCTTTGGACAATATTAAAATTATTACTAATATTTTGAATTGAATTCTTTCTTCTTCGTTATTGAAATGAAGGACTTGGGCAATATAGTGAAAAGCTACATTATCAAATTGTCCAATGTAACTTTTTTTAAACATAAACATAAAACACAAAACATCATGATTTTGAAGTTAGAATGTAAAATATTTCTGTTTCTCTTGCTTACTTGTAATAGAAATTCCAAAACATTTTAATGTACTGATCTGAAATCAATACTGAGGAGCAGGTCAACGTAAATTTTATAAAAAAAAATATGCCTTTCTTTTAAAAAAATTTGATTTTTCTTATTTATTTTCACAAAGTTACCCAAGTAATTACCTATAGAAGGTTGAAAAATTACTTAAGCTAAAAAAAGGTATAATACAATAAAGAGTTATCATAATTGTTTTCTTTCGAAAAAGATAAATAAATATGTAAACAAATATAATAAGATTTTAATAATTATAATAAGATTGTAAATACTGCATAAGATTTTGCATTTAAAATTCGTTTAAGCATTTTTAAAAATGATTTTAAGATTAATTATATTTTTTTTTAAATTTCTGACTGAAAAGATGTTGTTTTGTAACTAGTGTTACAAATAATCTGTTTTCTTTATACGTATAAAATTATAATGTTTTGGATTGTAATCAAATTAACACTAATTCTCTATTTATTTCAGATGGTAAGTCCTGAATATTTCATCAACTAGAAAAATCTTCAAAGAGAAATTCAACATTATACTGCCTGTTAAATGAAATAAAATGTCTGATTTGTTGGAAAACATTTTGTTCTGTTTTAAAATATAAATAAAATAAGAAATAATTCGATTGCAAAATTATTTGATTTATTTAAGTATTTTTTGCACTTGCCTAAATCTAAATCTGTAGTTTCTACTCGTAACTCCATGATGGTCTATTCCAGTTAGTGTTCGGTAACAATCTATAAGCATATATAGATTTCATTTTCTTTTACAACGATTTTAGTTATTACGAATTTGTATTATCTTATTTTGTTTGCAATACGCGTTCTTTTGATAACTCGTAAGCAAACAGACATCTTTGGAATTAATTATTTACTATTATATTTAATGCATAAAAATGGACACTTTCTATATGTGTTCAAATTAGAGCTTAAGCATAACTTAGTAAGCGAAAAAAAAGTGCATAAATAAATAAATAAATATACCGATCACTCTAAATAACTGTTGATCAAATGATCGGATCTTCATATTCAGGGACATAATCTTAACGGCTCGAGAGGGTGTCCTCAAATATGCTGATGAATATGAGCAGACGATAAAAATATGAAATCACATGCAAAAAAGTAAATTCATTGAATAAACATACCGTTTTTTCGACGAATTCCGACTTTGAACCCCCGAAATAAGGTATGAACAGCTTGATCCAGAGAGTTTAAAGCTCGGGTCTCTTAATGCTGATTTCACTTTTTGCGTATTTCCCCCATGTCTCGAGAACTTATAGGAGATTTGAAAAGCTTTTACACTCAATAATAAAATTCGTTTATCCAAAGATAATTCCAAGCAAAGAAATATCTTTTAGCAAATATATATTATTTTTTCGTTTTTTATATAATAATATTCGTGAAAATTGTGATTATAAGGTATCCACCCAATTATAAAATTCTGCAATACAAAAATATTATATGCAAAAGTTTTTTAATCGCTTTGTATACTGCTTTTAAAATTTACATTCTTTAAACTTATTTCTATACCTTGCAATTAAATGATCTTGCTTTGTTTGCATTACAAGTCATTTTGATAACCTGTAATCAACGATATTAATATTAAACTAATTATTTACTATCATACATAGTGTATAAAAAAAATTGAACATTTCTATGATAGATATATCAGAGCTCTAATACTCAAACTGCTAGACTTATCTCTTAAATAAATTCGCTAGTTACCATAGTTATAAATTGAATATCGATAAAATTTAGAAATGACGCATACCCACAATTTTTTTAAAGAGGTTAAGTTTTTCCAATGATATTAAACTGAAGCAGAACATTTTAAAATTAAAAAAATATTAAATTTTAAACATAATCTTTCTTGACCTCACATATATTTGTCTATAAATATATATGAAAATAACGAATATACGCGTTTATGTAGATGTTACATATCCATGAGGAGGTAGACAAAATTCTCTACTTTTCAATTTCTCAAATTACATGGGGAGAAATTTTGTACTAATTTTTATGAAGCATTTTTGTGTGATGTATAATTTTTTTTCGGGAAGATACAGATTTTTATCAAAATAGTAATTTTAATTTCATTTTTTTCTGAATGTGCGTGGTAGTACGATAAAAAACGTGGTAGAAGGTGTGCATGCGTACTTTAAGAGTTTATGTTAATTATTATTATCTCGATTACATCGTAATTAAGCATATGATTTCATAATGCAAATATACTAAATAATAAAAGCAGATGATATTTTAAGTTACGAAATCAGACGCAAAAACGTATTTTCTCTGAATAAACATACCTTTTTTTCTACGGATTCAGATTTCTGTCCCCTAAAATATAGGAGTTAACCACAATCTGGGAAATAGGGTCGAAGTTGCTCGGCCAGGAGAGAGGTCCAAAGTTTTGACCTGTTACTGTTAATAATATTTTTTTTGCATATTTCTCTATATCTCAGAAATATTTCTCTATATAACGTAAAAAAATTCTGTTGAAAAAGAGCATGAAATAAAAGGAAGCAGAAACCAAACTTATCGGCATATAACAAAATGCAGTTAAGGTTAAAAAGTAAACTACTAATTACAGTTAACAAATTTCTCAACAAATTTCTTAACAAATTGTGCTTATAGCTTGAATCGAATAAAAAAAATTAAAATACATATTTGGTCGAAAAAAATTGAACACATTAGTGATGCTATCTATGAGAAAAACTAGTAAGAAAATTTATTCGGAAAAATAATTTAATAAAACCCATAATAAAAAGAAAATGTTATTAATTTTATTGCTAAAAAAGAGATAAATGCTGTAATTTAAATAGCAGACTAAAATACGGAATAAATCATTTATTTCCATCCCATCTTCCTAAGTGTAACACATTTAAAAGTCAGAACCTGTACATATGGATAGAAAGCAGTTTTTAGACTTTATTCTTCATTCATATAACCTCACGTAATTTTAAAGTCTACACGTATTACCTGCATTCATCGGGGTTGGCTGTTTATAAACCAGAGCCTATTCCCTTCTTCCAAAATAGTAATAATAAAATAAATAAATAAATAAAATATAAACAGTTTATTATACTGGATAATTAAAATAATTAAAGTTATTTTAAGAGGCTACATATTATTAAGAAGTATATATATATNTATTTATTTTTCCAAAACTTTATATCAGTAGCATACAAATTCATTTAATCATAAAGGATTTGTATTGAAAACGAAGAATTTTAAGTAAATTAAGTTTAAATTATTTTATTTACTTTATTACATATTTCAATTATATATATATATATATAATTTTAACTCCAATTGTATCAAGAATCATCCAAAATAATGATTGCCACGGTGACTAAACAAGATGCAGACTTTAATATTCAAAAGTAAACAATCTTAAAAGTAAATATGTCTTAAATAAGCTATGTAGAGATCTTTATTTACCGATATAATTTTAAAATACGATGCAAACACGGTGCCATGACAAGAATTGTAGGTTTCTTGCGTTTAAACTATTGACTATTTTCGACAATATTTTTTTTTTAAAATCAGATACTTCCACTTCAGATATGAATTCTTAACTTGTTATTATCTGTGAAAACGTATATTTATGTGCTTTCAAACAAAGGTTGACGAGGAAAAATTTTGTGAACATTTAATTTTTTGGAAATGTGAAATTAGTACTAATAAAGCAGTGGCTCCAAATTTTTAATCATTTATGATCGACCTTGTTTTAGCGAAACCCCGGAAATTAAAAGACATTTCATTAGCAAATGTAAAAAATATTAATCAACTAAAGCCATTATTTGTTTTTTCAAATATTTAACATATTAAAAATTTCATTATTTAGTTTAAAACTATTTTACAAATAAATGAAGAATGAACATTTTTCATCGAGTAGTTTTTTAACAATACTATTCTTAAAATTGAATTTCATGTCAGACAATTGAATTTATGAGTCTAATGGGGCATCCAATCTAGTTCATAATTTGATTTTATAGTATACATGAACTGAAATATTTTTCTCGTTTAAATTAAAATGAAATAGGACAAACTTAAGCGTTGATAATAGTTATCTGATCAATATCGAATAACTAATGAAAAATTAACTGGATAAAAAATTTCTCTCGGAGCCCCCCCGTGGCCTCTTCATGGAACCCAAGGGTTCAAGGAACATCATTTAAAAACCACTGCTATAAAGTACCGTCAGGATATAAAGGGGAAAACATAGCATTTAAATTTTATTTTGTTATGTAATTGCTTAGCCCTATTTAATCGCAAATCACACTCCAAATACAATTGAGCACAAACTTTGCCTTTTCAGAATTACAAATTTTATTCTTTGACTTTTCAGACTTTTGAAATTTTCTAAGGCTTCGACTTCTGAAAACATTTTTTTGACTTTACAGACCTCTAAAAAAACTTATTATTTTTCTTCTTTACATTTTATGAATGTTTCAAAATTGTTCAACATTGATTACTAAACCGATTTCTTACGCCATTGTCTTATACAATCTTTGATATTCCCAACGCATTTTGTTCCTCCAATACCTAATGCTATATTATTGTGCAAACTTCTCATTTGTTCTTTTCCAAATATTCATCGTACTTTATATTTTATAAGCCATTTATACCTGTTGTTGATGTAATTTTTTGTGTTTTATGTATATTTAATGTATGTTTTGTATGTAGAATGTATGTTCTATTCTCGTGTGCCCTTGAATAGGGCGGGTCAAGATACGAATAAAAAATAAATGTATTTGGAAAAATATGAGAAATTCTGAGCATTCACTAAAAGTTCTAATAAACTATGCTTGTGCGCTATGTGACGAAATATTTATTCGGAGCTAAATTGTAATTTCTGCCTTTGTAAAGAGGTTCATACAGTAAAAATATTTTAAACTCTCTAGGAAAACAAATTAATGTTTGTAAATCAGTCGATTATTTATAATAACGATTCAGTCATTGCATAAAACAATTCCCCATGTATGGTCCATTTCGACATGCTAGTTTTTTTTTAATATATAAGAAAATTAAATTCTCATCATACATAGTCAGATTAAAAGGAAAACTAGAAATTTTGAACTTAAAAAATAAACATAAAAATAACACACATCTTTGTATGAATGGTGCAAATAAAGTAATGTAATAATGTAAGCAGATAATGTTGCCAACAGAATACAAACCAAGCCTTAGAATATTTAAAATTATTTTCTTAATTTTTCCATACTTAGTCATTCAGAAACACTTAAATATGTACTTAAAATTCTACTTCATTGAAATGTTTTATGAAAATTAACTTCAAGCAATTATAAAAATTAAAGATATTAAAATTTTTCCTTATTCTGAAATAATATTCTTAAGAATCTTAAAATTAAAACAAAATCATAGTCACTAATTGCTTTTGCTCCTAGAATAAATTTACTTTTCCTTTGAGAATTAACCGCGTGTGCATAATTCCATTTTAACTTCAAAGACTGCTTGAAGGAATTTAGAATTAGCACTCTTTCGCAAATTTAGATTCAACTAACTTATAAATTCCTTAATTGCATTTTTTTTAATAGCGAACTCCTTTATATTTGAACAGCAGACGAAATAAAATTGCTCTTCTTTCTGATTATTTCTTAAACCATTTTACTTAAATATTTAAAAATGAATATTAGTAATTAAATTCATAATGAAAATCTTTTTAGTTATTTGTGGATAAAATGTTTCAAAAAACATCCCCTAGACGCTCTCTAATACAGTAAAATAAAACAGTAAATGCATAAAATAAATCAGTTTACTGTAGAAATCTATTTTCAATTGTCACGGTGTGTTATTCGTTTATAATAAATAATGAATTTATTTTATAAATCATAATTTTGCAACTTTTGTTATCATGACAGACATAACATAATCTGATGTTATAACTACAGGGTAACAAAAAATTATAGGGATCACTTTTGTGGTTATCTACCACTAAAGTTTTAAAACCTTTTTACATATATAGCATACTGATCTAAAGCTCTACTATTTGACTTTCAATTGCAATACTATTTCATAAAATCACAAAAATGCTTTTGAAGAAATTTGACAAAAAGCTAATTGGTCAAGTACAAGCATTTTTAGAACTTCGATGGAGCCACAAGATTATAGAAACCCATTTTAAAAAGAAAGGTATTGCGATTTCACTCAGCCATATCAGTCGCATCAAGAATTCAAAACTTGGATCGATGCAAAATAATGCAAAACCAAAAAGAAGTGGACGGTCAAGCAAATTGAAGAAATCAGATTTGCAGAAGCTTGATAAGATGGCATCAAAACCGGATCCTCCAACACAGACAAGCATGGCTAAAGCTCTTAACGGGAGTCAGCAAGTTGTAAGCTATCAACTAAAACAAAAGTTGAAGAAAAATTGCCATAAAAAACCAAAATGTCATCATTTAAGTGAGAGATCGGTGCAGATTAGGAGGCAACGCTTATGGCCTCTCTACAAGCTTCTCTGTAAGGTCAGATGGCGAAAGTTCATTACAACTGATGAAGCTTGGATCTATCTATCTGATACCAATGCTAAATCTAAGGTTCTATATCTTAGCCGTGGACAGAACAGGCGAGACTTGACACCATCAACCACAGTGCCTCATGTCAAAGGCGTAATGGTTTGGATGGGCATATCCGCCCATGGTGTGACCAAACCTCGATTTGTGAAACCTGGGCCCAAAATAAATTTTGAGTATTCCATACAGAAGATATTAAAGCCCTTTTTTAAGGATGATTACTGCAGATTGTACTCCAATAGTGATGCTGTGTTCCATCAGGACTCTACCCCATCGCATGCATCTAAGGTCACCCAGAAATTCCTAACAGATCAGCAAGTGAAATTCCTGAGACCAGAACAATGGATTCCAAGCAGTCCTGATGCCTCACCATGCGACTATTTCATATGGGGACATCTGAAAAACAAACTGAATAAGAAAAGATTTTCTACATTGAGAGGCCTTCAAAGAGCTATTAGAGAAGAGGTGAAGAAAATCCCCCAGGAAATCATTTTGCGGGCTTTAAAATCATGGCCGAAGCGTTGTAGACAAATCTATTATGCCGGAGGTCGACATATTGAGAAACATCGCTGAATTTATGTAATAAATTTTGGAAATAAAAACATTCAAAAATGATCCCTATAATTTTTTGTTACCCTGTAATAGTTCAAAAATAAAATCTATATATACATTTCTTTTAAGAAAAATCATATTTATTTATATTACTCTTTTTATAATTCATTTTCACATAGATAGTTGCCTTAAAAATTGGAGGTGAGATATCTTGTCAAGGAAAACTTTTAAATTTACTTAAAAGAACTTTAAATCTATCTTTGAAAAAAATCTACGAATCATATTGCTTCCATTATATGTTCGATAATGACCTATTACAAATAAGTACATTTTCAATTTATCAATTACTTAAAATAATCTCACTAAACACTTAAAAAATATTTTTAATACTTTTTTACAATAATTTATGAAGAATTTAATGTGTATCGGTAAACAAAACCATCGAATTTATCATATTGCTTTCACTTTGTAGCGATTGTAGCCAAATACAAAAAGCACTTATTCTATTTACCAATTGCGTAAAAGAATACAATCATTTAATAAAAGTATTAGGAATGATTTTTTTAATATTTTAAGAATTAATTTAAAATCTACAGGTTCCCAAAACCATCGAATAAATCACATTTCTCTCATTTTGTTTCAATAGTGGCCAAAATAATATATTTGTTTAATTTTGCAATTAAGTAAAAAAACCAAACAAATATTTTTTTTAAAATCCACGTTTTTTTAAAAATTTCAAATACAATCAAAGTGACAGATTGAAATCTATTGTAGTAATTTAATAAAATTAATTCAAAATTCATATTATGGCAAAGTACCTTGCATTGTTTTGAACTAAATACTTCATTTGCAGGCATGTATTTGTGTTAAAATGTGGAACAAAAAGAAGTCATATATTTTAGACGTACTCTTTGTTTCTCCCTGATTTTTTCAATTCTACTCGTGTTTTTCTTGCACACATGTTAAGTTTAGTTTAGGAAGCAAAATCTGCATTGCTGAATTGTAGAACAAATTTATTTTCTTCGCAAGGTAACTTGATGGAAAAATCTAACTCAACTTGATCCTCAATAATCTAATTTGAATTTTAATGTTCAGTGTTTCAAACTTTCGTCTCAATGAGAATTAATTCTTAACAATAAGCTGTATTTTTAGAACGTCAGAAGGGAAAATAAAATTATCATTTTAACCTAACAAAAAAACGGTAATTGTTTTCCCAATGAATGATTTTAAAACATTCTGCACACACAAAACATGGAAAAAAAATGAGCTCCGTTTTCGAAATCAAAATCGGGGGAAATTTATTAACTTTATTTAATAATTATGAACTCGAAGTCATCGTCTAGTATTTTCTTCGAAGTTGCATTAGATAATATATAAAATAAGTGAGAAAAAAATTTAAAAAGAAAAAATAATGTTTCAGTTAAGTACCAGAACAATAAGGAAAGCAATGGAAAAATAAGGCAACTGGAAAAACTTTATTTAACCGAAAACTCCTTTGAGATTTCTTTCATCTTTTCAACCCAGAATAATTTACGGAATTCCTCTGAAAATGTATTTTTTACCGCATTTTGTTACAGAAAAAAGTTTTTGACAGTATATAATCTCCTGAGTAAGAAATAAAAACGAAACCACAAATATCTTTGGTCATAAACTAGGATATAAGTAGCTTTCCTATGTCATGATCATTACGAAAATATTTATTTATGGAAAAGCATTATGTTCATCGTATAAATTCAGATAATATTAATATTAAAACTCGGTAGAAGTTTCCTGTTACTAAACATAAAAAGATATTTTATATCTATACAAATGAGATGCTAGCATTGGTAGAAATTAGTACAGTAATCTTTATGTATATCATTTAAATACGTATGTTTTAACTGATATGTGAAATACAGGCATTTTACAGGATGCCTAAAAAAACCGAGAAGGTAGAAACGATTAATACCTTACACAACACTGACTAAAGAATAGCTAATAAAACGCTTAAAAGCATTCTATTTAAATTATGTAATAATTCTCAAATTTCATTAATTGAATTAAATTTTATATATATATATATACACCAACCNTATATATATATAACAGAAAGCATTTAGTTTTTCTTCAAACAAATTAGAAATAAAAGCTATCCTTTCAACACATTCAAGTTTCAGCTCCGTAGTTTCATTTCTGAGGACTGCAGAGCTGCCTGCATGGTAATTTTTCATACAAATTTAACAATTTATTACTTTTTTATTCCATCATATTCCCTGTGCTTCTGTCCATGCACATTCGTAGTTTCGCATTATAGTTTTTTGTGCGGTAAAGCAAAATGTACGCTTGAAGTTGATAATACAAACAACAGCGACGGCTGTTATAGTGAAAATATAAAGTAGAATAAAAACACTCTTAAAGAAAAAAGGAAGCAGAATACGATTTACGAATCATGAATAATGAAATTTACCCACCTACAATGTAGAAGCACTTTCGCACTTTAACTTATAAGATTTCGATAGAAATGTCTAAAGCCAAGATATTATAAATTTTGCACCATCGCCTAACGTAATTGGAATTCTAATCATAGGTTTGAGTTTTCCTTTTCCAAAATTATTGATGACTGTTTTCAGTTTCGGACCTTAACACCTGGGAATCATTCCATCTTTGGATTATTCAAATAATTCGGTTATTGTCCTTATAGTGTCCTATTTTTTTCTAATGTTTCGAAATCTATTTTAATTTAAATTTCATATCTATTACACCTGCGATTTTACCCTACTACCTCCATATACGGTACCCCTCCTATCTCTTAATCTGATTATTCTTTTTCAAACGTGACTTTTCCTACATTAGTTTAATCACTTTTCTCTTATTATCTCTTGTTTGTCTCATACTTCTCTCTGTCATTTTGTGTTTCGACTGTGGAGAAAGTTTGTGTAACTATTTTGCAAGCTTTATAACTGTGTTAAGCTCTATTTTGTTATAGAGATTTTTCCTTGAGAACTTTATATTTTCTGTATCCTTGTCAAAAATGAAGTGAAAAAGTCAGCCTAAAGGATTTTTTAAAAAAAACAATAGATCTAACTCTAACGAAGGAAACGAAATTCTAGCGATAGCTAACTCTAAAGGATTATTACAGTACTAGGCGCAACTGAAAACCTCGAAAATAATGTGATTACCGAAGGAAACAAAGAAGAGATGAGCCAAATATCCACTACATATTCAAAGTATATTTAATAATCAAACTGATTTTATGTTTTTATGACGCTTTTCTCATCAATGATTCAGCAGATTTCGATAGCATTTTTATAGCATTTTGTTCTCAGTTCCGTTAATTATTAAGTTAATTCTTCAGTTAATTAGGGGTGTTTGATGTGTATACTTTTTAACAATGGATCGAAAAAACATAATAATTAAGTGCATTTTTATAATAAAATGAAAACCGCATATTCCATTTTAAATCTAGTTTTGAACCAACTTAAATTCATATTCCTCATTTAAAGTTAAAAAGTATTATTAATTCGTCATAATACATCGAATATAAATTTCTTATAGAAATCTAGCTCATTGCAGTATAGTGTAGAAAGTAAAAATATTACTGTAAGAATATACTGTTTCAAAATATTACTGTAACCTGGCTCTATTTCGAATCCCCCTGAAAATTATTAAAGGAATGAGGAATGCTAACTATAAATCAATTTACCATTTCTTTAAATAATTTTTAAGGGATACAGATAACTGCATCCTGCAAAAACGTACCTTGCGAACAATTGAAGAAAAAGTCAACCACAGGAATTCTTAAAAGTCCAATTTATTGCACTTAAAAAGTATAGGAAGCTTGAGTTCTATTAAATGTGAAAAAAGGAAGGAAATTACAGTCGCCCTTAAAAATTCCTAGTATTCTAAGTCTTTTTAAGACTTAGACTGCAATGAGGAGAAAAAAGTTTTATCGTAAAAGGAAGAAAATACTGTTTAAAACAAAATATCTGTAAAAGTACCCTCTTTCGTACGCACCCAAAAGTAAAGTGCACTTGAGACCAAGACTATTTCTGTTGGCGATCTATTAAAAGGTTTTTCTTTTATTACTAAAAGCACCTCCAACGTTAATTCTTTTTCGACTAGTTTATAATAAAAAGCATAGTTTTCAAAAATTAAATGAAAGTAATAGTATCCCAGAATAAAGAGAATATAAAAACAGTTATATGCTGGCAGAAAAAGGATTGAAATTTTTCACAACTTTAAGACTACAACAATTTGCAGTTGAAAATATACAATTAAGTGTTTTATTAAAATTAAAATATAAACTTTTTTTTCCAATTTTAAACAGCAAAAAAAAACAGTTTTAAGAAGACAATTGGATACTTGCACTTCAAAAAGAAGAAGATCACGGATACCCACACATATGACCTATGACGTCAGTGCCAGCTGATCGCTTATAACCGAAATGAAGTATTAAAGTTAAGCTAAGTTTCTCATCATAAGTTAGAATGTTAAATAAGGCGAATTTAATTAAATGCAGTGTATCACACATCAAAATTGCTGAAACAAAATTCTTTCTCAGAGTTACTTTCTCTTTTTACTTTATTTAGATTTATTATATTTTATGTATCTTACTGCAATTTTGATATATTTTTGCTTTGTGTACCTGGCAACTCCGATGCATCTGAAATCTTTGTGAAAGAATCTTTGTCAAGGAATATAGAATATATCCCTGAATAGAATTGATACTTAATGGGCTTGGCTTACTGGAAATAGCATGGAAAGAACTGTTACTAACGTAAACAAATGCCACGTTTCAACAACTAATCAGGATGGAGGTACCCACACTACGTCACTCGCTGGTATCCCATTGAAGACTTACATGTCAAACAAAAAACGAGTTTTGTTTGCAATTTGAATACTCTGTGTTTTCTGACTTTATCAATTACATGAACTGTATTTACAAACTCAGAAAGTTAGATTCAATTTTTTAAAAAAAAACCTAAAAGCTTATGAATAATTCAGAGCTTAAAAACTTATGAATTTACAGGTATCGCAGGCTTTACTTTAATTTCAGTAATAGACGACGAAATCTTCATATTCTTTATAATCCCCTGCAATACTTAGGTATTCATTTTTCATGGATTTTGTCTTTTAATGAAAATAAAAGTTCGTTTTGTAAAGTAAATTAATTTTCAATTCTAAATATTTTACCTTCTGACTATTTTCCTAGTTCTTAAATTTATTTCAATGTTGAATAAAATACGTATTTATTTGAGAACGATATGCGCCATTAATCATTTCAAACTAATCTAAAATAAAAATGGACAACGTTATTAATGTAATTTTATTCATTTTCTCTGTTTGTTGCAGAGTGTATCATATGACAAAATTAAATGAACATTAATAAATTTTAAAAAATAACAGAAGCATTTTCATACGAATAATGGAACTCAAGTCTAACATAAAAGATTTTGAATTAATTTTTTAAAAAAATTTTAATTCTACATAAATGGAAAATATTAAAAAAAATTCAAAATACAAACAGAAGTTCCCGCAGTCAAATATTCTCTTTAAAATTTACTCAAATGGCAAATTTAATACTATGAATCATAGATATGTATTATTCATTCATGTTTTAAATACAGCCGTACAGAATTAAGCAAAAATATGACAAAGACATTAAATTATAAACGGTAGAGTGTCAAGTATTTCAATTTGCAGTATCACCTTACCGTTTCTATTTAGTGTTATAGAAAGGGTAGAAGTCCTTTAGGAGAGTAAAAACGTTTGGAAAAATGTCGTGATGACGTTCTTAAGTTGTCGTTCTTGATTTTAACTTAACTGTCTAATTATAAGGTCGATAATGACAGTTTTATTTAAATGGTTACTTTCAGTTGCCTTTAGTAAAACTGAGTCATGAATTAGCATTCAAAAATTATTAGAGAAAAATAAAGGAAGTTAAATTAATATTCTAATAGTGTCCCTCAATAAAAATTTTATTCTTGCACTTTTTTCTCCTTTCAAAATGCCTTACAGAAATACTAATCTCCTAACAGAAATGTTATTAAATTTTCCTTATAGTCATTTTTTGTTATTAATGTGCTTTAACAAAAATTTTATAGTGGCATGCTTTTTAAAAGGAATACAAATCCTCACAATGAATGATCGCATAAAACATTCCCAATAGCCTATTTGTGTACCTCTATTACGAAATTATAAGCCAAAACAAATTATCATCATTATAATATTGATTGTGATTATGTTTTAGAGAGAATCTGCTAGGTTCCATTTTTTATGAGAAAAATATGTTAAAAAAATTTATAAAGACTGCAATGAAATATAAACAATTCTTTATCGCAACTTTTAACGTAATTTTCCCGCCCTTATAAAAAAACGGATTTCTAACAAAATTGAATTATAAGAAATCATATTAACTTTTGAAGCAATGATAGCCAAAAAGAATATTTTCATCATGAGTATACAAAACACTGCATTTAGTTTATTAGATTTCTTATAAGAGACGAATTTTTTCACTACCTCAGTAAATCAACACAATCCCTAGTCAGTAAGAGTAGCAATGAAAATTTCCACAAAATTTAGAGCAACAAAAAGACTAAAGGAACAAAAAGCTGATTTGAAGAAATTGATAAAGAAAAGTATGCTTCTTAATAACTTTAATATTAATTTCATTAAAATTTTGGTTTTATAATAAATATATAATATTTCCATTATTCATGTGTTTTTAGAAACATGCATAATTAAATAATATGCAAATATGGGAAATCAAAGTTTGAAAAAAGTTTTAGGCTAAATAAGGAACATGAAATTATGCATTTCCATTTTTTTAAAAAAATAATTACAAGTTGATGAGTGTATGTAATTTTTATTTTATCGAAAAAGCATCAGCATACATCCCTTTTTTTCGTTTTTTATGATTCATCTAATATTTAACTTAGAATTTTGATTTTTACAGAAGTTTAACATAAACGCAGGCCTTAAAATGCAAATATTTTTACGAAACAGTGCAAACAACTTTGAATAGTTAATATTCCTTAAGACTATAATTTGAAGAAAAAAGGGATAATATAATGTCTTGCGAGCGCGATAAAAGTAAAAAGAATCGAGTTAATTACTTAATACAATTTCTCATAGGCTGCCAAATGTACTCTTTTTACACCATTTTAGCTCAAAGGAATTTCTGGATAAAAAGTAACTTTTTAAAATGCTAAAAAAAAATTATTTCTGTAAAAAGGTTACTTTGACTCACAAAAAATTTAAAATATTTACCATTATCCAATTGCTAGAATGAATTTGATGAACATGCTGTGCTAAAACTAATTATCAAATTTTAACCTTAATGGTTTATTAGAAGCGGATTAATCTTGTGCTCTAAAAAAATATTTTAATTGAAAAAAACACAACTTTTAAAAACGTAACTTTGAATCTTTAAACAAAGAAAGTAAGTTTAGAAGCAATACCAATTAGTAAAAATGTTTTGTTGTTTTCTGATTTCAGTGAGTGACTTTCAGTAATTTTGCTGCAACTTTGGAATCTTTTTCAGTATTATATTACATTTGGTGTTGAATTTCTCGAAACAACACAGTCATATATGTTTGTTTTCAAAATATCAAAATTATTGTTACAAAAATCATCTAGACCCCTTGAGAAAAATACCCATTTTCCGTAAATTTAAATATTTTAGAATTCTTGCTAAGGTTGAAAATTCTGTAAGAATGAACCACTAATTATAAATTTGTATCATTTGATAATAAGAATTTGAATCATGTAAATAATTATAAAATCAAATGCAGAATTACACAAAAAATACCTTAGCTAGAATTAATTAATTATTACTAATTTCTTCATTCTGATTTTTTTTCCGAAAAAAAATGAAGCCACATAGAGGGCCTAACACAACAAGAACGGATAGAACAGAGGGCTACTTTAAATGCCCTTAGAGGGATTCGGACCCCGGATCTTCCTGGCACGTGACCAACTCCATGACTACTGTAAATTTGATCGTCCTTATTGGTCGCTTTATTTTCTATTTCGTTATCCTTATTCTAGTTTCGTCATTCCAGTTTGCAATCTTCCATAACCTACTATGATGAGGTTTCAAGTTGAGGTAACATTTTCGTCATATATTTGAGAGCTCGCGCTTATTCTCGAAATCAAGGAAATGCTGCTGAAAGATTGCTGAATCGTTAAAAATGAGGTTTTATTTCTGACAGTGCAGGATGCTAGAGACTTTTTATGCATTAAATGAATGCAGGAAATATTGTGGTAGCGACGCTGCGTTTCGACTTTTATACTTTTACGCTTTACACTTTTCGTTTTACACTTTTACAGTTTGAATGTCATCTTTATTATGGTTATTTGACTGCATTGGTTGAATATAGTTAATTAAAAATTAAATTAAATGATATTTCATTTTTACAGAGAAACGGCGTGTTATGAAACAAACTCACGTGAATTTTATTTTAATTACGAACCCAAATGTAAAATAGCTCAGAATAAAAACCCTTATTAGAAATAAAAGTGTGCGAAATATTATAGTAATACTTTTTAAAAATGTAGTTTTAATAATTACGAAGTAATCAATTTAAGTTTCACTGCTTCCAATTTAATGTACCTTTGAAATTGAACGTTTTAAATCTAATATTTATTTAAATATATTTTCTATGTAATGATTTGCAGCACGGAAACTAAGCTTGAAATGAGTAGACCTCAGTGGGATGTGAGAATTATCACCTGCTCCAGAGCTTTGACACGAATAGAATATTAGGGGTAATTATTCTAGATTCATCAATTTCAGGAATATTTTAACAGTTGTCAAGCCTATAATCAGCATTCACAGCTCGTTACACGTAATGGATAGAGGTAGATGTATCAGCACTTTAAACACATATCAGCTGTAGGGGAATCCTAGCGATATCTGATACACTTGGAAGTATCATTTTTATGTTTTAAAAATAAAGAATTTCTAAATTAAACTTGAGGTAAATGAAGTTTGAAAACCGGAATTAAATCTGGTTTTGCAAATTAGTATATGCTTGTAACTGGATATTTTAAAACAACCTATTTAGAATCTCTAGATTTCACTAAAATTATACCAACACAAATGAAAATTATATAATCATATAAAAATGTTTATTAAAATTTTATATAAATTTCTCTTTCACTAAAACTGCAAGCTGCCAAATGCAGTTTGAATATTATATCAGTCTGATAATACAAAAAGGCTAATTATACCCTTGCATCACCCAGTGAAATCTGTGCAATTTATTAGCTTTAAGAAATAAAAAAATAAATTTAAAAAAGACTAAATTAAGATATTTCTCCAAAAATTAATGACTTTTAATTTCGTCCAACAGTCAATTAGAACCTTCTTCTACTAAATTTTTCTAGTAATTACTCGTCTATCGATTAAAAATGAAATTAAATGAACTTAACAGAATTCAAAAGTAAAAGTCTCACCTCAAACAAAACAAAAAAAATCAAAGAATTTTGTAGTTCAAATGTCAGTAAAGAAAAGAAACTGGAAAATTTTGTACAGATAAAATTTTTAAAAAATGTTAAAATGCATTTAATAACTTTTTAAAAAAAATAACCGCTCCCTCTTATTCATATTTTTTTACTTAGTCTAACATTACTTCCTCTAAAGAATTAAACATAGTTGACATACGAAAATTAAGTGGAAAGAATGGTATACGTCCATTTCACCCAAAAATGACGATTGTATCGCCCTCTGTTGCATTCTGAGGATTACTAAGTTTTGACACATCAATAATGCTGAAAATCAGTTCTCTCAAAGAATCATTAAGCAGTAAATATTAGCCGTGTTAGGATAAAAATGTTCCTGTCATTGCGCAAAAATTATTTTTTCTCAGAATCAACTTTCTTGTACGGAAACCATTCCTTTTCCTTAATTTTCATACATATGGAAGCAAAATTAAAAATTTTTATTCAAAGAAGAGAGGAACTAACAGAGACTCACAAGAAATAAATCCGTATACTTCTTTTAAAGGTAACACTTTTCTACTATCAAAAATGCCGTTTTTATCCACCTATACAATTAAACACAATAATAATAATAGTTTTGCTACAAAATTAAACAGTTGAAATAAAAATGGAGTTAAATATTTCAAAAATTAATAATGCGAGAATTGCAGATATGCTATTCTTGCACCATAACAAAACACGAAAAAAGCAATAGTAAACAAACAGCACTGCTCTTTGTGAAACTTTAAAAATTATATATATTTTGTATGAATATTTATCATTGTATTTCTAAAAAAAAATAAAAAAAGTTTTATTTTCAAGGGAGTTCCAGAATTAAAAATGTCCAACCACAATCTACCATAAACCATGTGAAATGTATTTCTCAGAAAAATATATAAGTTTTCAACAAATCGGTTTTGTATTATTATTGCTAGATAATTCAGACTAATATCACTAAAACAAAAGAAGTCTGATTTTGCCTAGGTAAAACAAATTCAGTTCTAATAAAAAAAAACGTGTATATATATATATATATATATATATAANGTATAGTTATCTTTGGTTAGTTATTTGGAGTTATATATATATATATATATATATATACACTATCTACCAATAAGTATTTGTACACGTGTGATTGTAAAAAAAACTTTATTCATAATCAATAGTTGGTAGAGCTTCCACGAGAGGCAATTACAGCGTGGAATTACAGCTTAATTCCACTAGGCTAAGAGAAGACCTGTAACTTCTTTCACCGATTTTGGACATGTAGTACACCCCTTATTTCGGCGATTCAACTCGTCCCAGAGGTTCTCGATAGGGTTCCGGTCTGGGTTATGGCCAGGCCAGTTCATACGATTAATCCCTTTGGCACCATACCAAGCCTTGGTGACTCTCGCATCATGACAGCTGGCACTGTCGTCCTGAAAGTAACAGGGGTCCACCCCGTAAAACTGCCACAACGCAGGAAGCACATTGTCATCCAAAATAGTGCAATAGGCATCGGCGTTGAGCTTACCATGAAAAGGGACCAAGGTTCCCAATCCATGCCAGGAGAATCACCCCAGACCATAATTCCACCTCTGCCGACATATAGTCATTTGCATAGGTTTCCAAATACTTACTGGTAGACAGTGTATATGTATATGTGTGAGTGTGCATTCGCGTGTGTGTGTTACAAAATGTGTGTGTGTAAATTGAAGACTTCGCGTGTTAAACAAAAAGCTAGTTTTGTTTACGACATGAATTTTACAACTTTTGCCTGCTGCCTTATCAATTATATAAACTGTATTTGCTGTAGTGTATCTACCACTACAAAAATACAATGTGAACACGCCTACCTTATCAGAAACTCCCACTTCGATCTGAACACGCCTTTCTTGACCGTAATGCCCACTTCGATCTGAACACGCCTACTTCGATTGATGCTCCACATTGAGCAGTTGACATGCTACTTGTGACTGCGACATTATCCACCTGTTCGTGTCAGCATGCATACACGCTACTGCTGATGGCAATACAGGAGCAACCACAACCGTGAATTAATACAGCTCTCACGATCAGCTAAAGTGCGGTGATCTTAATACAGCTCTCCCGGTGTCTCACAAAACAGCAATGAATCAACAAGTGGTGCATGTTCATCTAATTATATCACAGATATAATTCTGGTTGGGGAGTACTGTAGTGTATCTACCACTACAAAAATACAATTCCAATTCACTAGTATATAAGACATGTTAACTCAATTCTAGAATGGGGTACCTTTTCATAGATGAAGGTTAACATTGTCGCCAAAACAACATTGATGCCAAAAACAACAAAATTTACGACCCTAAGACTGATTTTTTCCTAACCCTGAGCCTAATTTTTACCTGATACCTAAGCCTAATTTAAGCCTGATTTTTACCTAATTCCGAAGCCTAATTTGTACAATAATATACTAACTGTGTTAGAGTACAAACTCAAATGTATGAAGATTGTACTGCAGATTAGTTCGGTAAATTCTGCTTCCGGATCTTTAAATCCTCAATTACATTTTATTTTGCCAGATAATCTTGTCTTTACAGATTTTTCTCATGAATTTTCACTCTTTTATACGATTTTAAATTCCCTCTTAGTAACTTATCCTTAACTACTTTCACTTACATTTTCGTTTTCCAGATAATCTTGTTTTCTCAATTTTTTTTAAGTGACTTCTTCCTTTTCTACTTTTATTTTCTTTTAGCAACTAACTAACCCCATTTACCTAATCTAACCTAACATAACCACCTTAAATTTTCGCTTACCAGATACTCTTTACTGATTCTTCCTATGCAACCCGACGTTCGTTTTAATTCTAAATGTCTTTTTAGCAACATGCCCTTAACGGTAATCAATTTAACGTTAATTTTTTGGACAAGGTTAACTGCATGATTTTTATTTTATATTTAAATACTTATGAGAACCGTATTTTTAGAAATATTCCAGAAATTAGTGATCTATCTATAAAACTTGGTTATGCATTCAAAGAATAGAAAGTTTAATTGAATGTTATAATCAGGACTTAATAAAATTTTGGAATTCCGAGATAAGCCTTCCAGAACAAACTTAAAAAAATAAGGTGTGGGCTCTCTGTTCTAACTAATAAAGAAAATATTGAAGGAACTGTATCCTGTTACGGTTAAAGTTTTACGAAATAGAGACAATTGTATTTATTCACTTCAGCTTCTGAGCGCACTTTAAAAAACTTTAACCTTCGCAATTTTAAATAAGAAAATATATAATTTAGTGAGTTAAAATCTTTTCTGAGATAATTTAAAAATTAATTAATCCAAACATATTAAAAAGATGAAATAAAAACATTTGGATAAGACAAAAAAATGAAGTGCATTTTTTTTTTCAAATTGAGATTTTTTAGTGTTTTATTTTATTTCATTTAGGTCATTCGCAACCTGTACGCCTAATTTAAAAAAGAGATCAAAATAACTTATAAGACCTTTTTCTGTAATAAAACTTACTTATCAGATCGAAATTTCTTCTGGAGAGGAAATTTGAATTTGAATTTAAGAATCTTGGATATATTTTTGAGAAAAAATGAGTAGGAAATGTGATTTTTTTTTTTTAAATTTAAGATATGAATTTTGATAGTGCATACAAAATAAATAAGTAAAAAAATATTTTGATCAATAATCCTATATTTACCGAAAGGTGACAGAAAATAAAAATCCAAAAATATATCTCGACGAAATTCTTAAAATATTCCTAACCAGACACTTCAGTATGTAGAAAGTTACTTACTTTTAAAGTAAAAATAGAATATCATGAATAATTTTATGAATCAGAAATGAAATGAAACTAAGAAACTAGTAAAGTTTTGCATTAAACTTTTTACATAACCAAATTTTTTGTCACTTTAGTTGAGAGTGACTTTTTCAGTGCTACTCTAAATTTTTTTTCATGAAACTTAACATGATCGTTATAGCAGATAGTTCATGTTTTCAGATAAGCTCATACTATAAGTAATATTCTAAAAATTAATTTGAGTAATTAAATTGAGTAATTTAAAAGAAATTAAAAATGCTTTGAAAACTACTTTTATAAATGGTTTAAAATAAAACTTTTTTCGCTGATATTTATTTTAGAAATAGTTGGTACAAGAGTTGGTACAACAGGTACAAGAAAAAGAGGACGACGAAACCTAAGATTTTTAGACTGCCTTGAAAAGGACCTACAAGTTTTAAAGATAATAAACTGGAGAACCTTGGCTAAGGGAAGAATGTCTTAGCATAGGCTTGTTGAGAAGGCCAAGTCCCATCCTGGGCTGCCGTGCCAATGAGAAGAAGAAGAGAATAGTTGAAAATACTTAATAGGTAAGAAAAATATTTTCTACTCGTATTATTAAAACTTATTCATTGAAAAAATGAGTTTTCCAGACATTCCTCGTTATTTAAATAATCCTTATGAATGTTTTAAAATAAAATTTTAATAAGTGACATTTTATAACTCTAATTTATAAATATTTGATACGATAAATATATAATTTCCCACATATTTCTTTAAAACTATTTCATGCACTAAATGATGACCAAAAACAGATATTATGGTAAAATTGTTTATTTTTAATTAGTATTATTTTTGAAGGCTTCTTGTGAATAATTTAAAATAAATTTTGAAATTTTTTCTAATTTATTCCAATTTATTTCAAATTTAAGATAACAAGCAGTTGGCATTGTGACAAGTATAATAACTGGAATCAGTTTTGGTTTAACAATTATGATTATAAGGAAAAATATAAAATATTTTTAGTATGCTGTAATGCTTCGAATTTCCGATAAATATAGTAAGTTGTGAAATTTGAACGCAACTGTGAAATTCGTGAGTTTATTTCAGTTGATCCAGACAGGCTATAAGAGTTTAATTATTTTACAAGAAAATGACCGTTGAATTGAATTAAATTCAAATTATATTTTTTATAACAGTTGTTATTGCCAACAAGAAATATGACACCCTCAAGGCTAAGATAAAGTTATTTACTTTTTGTAAAAGCAGCAATAGGTAGACAAAAGCACAAGACAGACTCAAATGGACTACAATACAATGGGCCAAGGCATGGAATTTTTGGAGACCGTTCGAAATTCCTTCAATTTTTAAGAAATTTTTCGCCTACGGTTAACGGTTGTTAATCTTTTAACTGTTGATTTTTCGATTGATACCATTAATAGTTTTTACACGACGCTACTATTCTTTAGCTAGTAATATTTTTAAGCAATATTCTAAATATTTCTTTCAGAAAATTAAACTACAATAAACAAGTTGAATTCTTGAATAATAATAAAATACAACTCACGATTCTTCAAATTTCTAAATGTATATTGTATATCAATTCTTATTTTGAAAACGTGACAAAACACTATTGCCACTGCAGCGTTGGAAAATATTATGTAATAAAGTAAAATGCTTATTTTTAATACATTTGAAATTTACACAAAATAGTTTATTTATAACAAAACGACAAGGAAAGAATATCTCTACTATTTTCTTAAGATGATAACAGATTAAACTTTTCAGTCTGTTTTCGAAAGGCATTATCAGAACAGTTTGGAACGGGCTCCAAAACTCCCAAAACTTATATCACCTTAGTATATTAATAGCCTGAACTAGAAATTTAAAAATTCATAGTAAATGTCTGATTTGCAATGAACTGATCTGATTTACATCAACTGCAAATTTGCACAACAGATATTGAATTTCTACGATATGGATAAAATATATGCTGGAGAACGGAAGGCGTTGATACGAAAGCAATAAGGAAATTTGAAGCATCATTTTCATAGATGAGAAAAAAATTCCCAGCAGAATCTCTTTGCGCAAAAATGTCAATATGTGTATTGATCAATATCAAATCAAATGCTTCAAATGTATTTATAAATTCAATTTGCAACGGAATAAGATGAAGCAGCCTTTACGTTTCAGTCTTATGTTTTATTATTCTTCTGTGAGGCTATACTTCGAAAAATTGAGAATTTTGTTAGTAATATAAAGCTTGAAGGGTTACATAAAACTTAACGTTGAAAAGGATGCGCTCTATTTTATTTTAGAAAATTTGAGCTGCAGTATTTTTGACTGGTATAGATCATGTTTTGATAGAAAAATCGAATTTTATAGTTTTCTGAAAGATAAACGTTCTCGATAGAAAAATAGAAAAAATTTTCTTTACGTTGAATTTATACTCGCACGTGTAATCTATGTTCTTTATATTGAGTAAAAATCGCAAGTACACAAAGTTTGTCCTCAATTTATGTTAAAACTAACAAATCTCAAATACGATGCTACTATTACAAATCTTCCTAAAAACAGCGATTAATCAAGATAACTCTTATAAAAAGTTGTAAGCCAATAAATTGTTTTTAAATACATGGAAATTTATTTTAGTAGGTAAAAATAGAAATGAAATAAAACAGATATCAAAAGAAATAGACAGTCTGAAATAACATTAGTTATCTGATCTACCATAATACCTTTAGAAAAGCTTTGGAACAGATAAAAAAAAGAATTAGGATCAAGACAAATAGCTGTGCTGTCTTAATGTATATTAGTGGTAAACAGTTTAGTGTCCGCCGTCAAGAAACTACTTTGTCTCTACCGTCTTTATTTTAATAAAAATCTTAAATATACAAAGTCTATCCTCGATTTAGATTTTTATCATATTTCAGAAAACTAATAATTCCCAATTAAGCTACTACAGTTACAAATCTTTCTAAAATCAGAGATTAATCAAGATAACTTTTATAAAAAGTCCTATGCGTATAAATAATTGTTTTATGAAAACAAGGAAATTCATTTTAGTATGCAAAAAATTGAATTTCAAGAATGCGGATTTTAGACAGTTAACATTAATAACATTAGCTGTTTGATCTATAAATAACTTCAAAAAATTGCACAACCGTAAAAAAAGGTTGTTGTTGTTGTTAATTTACGTCGCACTAGAGCTGCTCAATGGGCTATTGGCGACAGTCTGGGAATCATCCCGGAAGATGATCCGAAGACATGCCATCACAATTTTGATCCTCTGCGGAGGGGATGGCACCCCCACTTCGGTAGCCCGACGACCTGCGCGCGAAGTCGAGCACTTTACGGTAGCACAGTTTAACGAGGACCAATACCGCACACCCTCGGTTCCTACGCAGACTGATCCAAGTGGTCACCCACCCTCACACTGACCGTAGCCAGTGATGCTTGACTTCGGTGATCTGCTGGGAACCGTGTCTTAACGATCAGTCCACTGCGGGACCCGTAAAAAAAGGTATCGTGGTAAAGATGTGGTCTCTCTTTATGTGAATTAGTGTTAAACTTTTTAGTCTCTACAGTCTGCCGGGTTTCAGAGATGATATTTCGCAGATAAATTCTCCTTCCTTTTTTTAATTTGAATGAATGTTTAGAAAACACTGAAATTTAAAGTTTTTAAATTATTTTAAAACATCTACAAAAATTGTGCCAAATATTTTTTATTTTGCTTTGTGGCAGCATTGTGAGAAATTTCATTGACAAATTTAATCAGTTAAGATATATTTTTATCTGACTTAATGTTTCTTTGGCATATTGTTGCTGATGTCGTAGGCAACTAAGGCAAGGAGTGCAATTGTTCTTGCTTTCCAGTGGAGCCATCTATGACCAAGAATTCGACTTCTGCCAGACCCATATGTCACATCTGTTTATAGGGCGAACCCATTCATACATCCATTAATTCATTCACAGATCGTAATTTTGACCTGAACCAGAAAACGATCAATTTTGTTATTGTTACGGGAACATGGAAGATTTCGTGACACGATAGACTTAACGTGAGTCAGTCATCATTTGCTACATGGGGAGTCTTCGTAAGGCTGGATACGAACTCCTGTTCTCTATTGGTGACGTTCTGGGAAACATCCCTGGGGATGATCCGAAGGCATACCATTACAATTTCGATCCCCAGCAGAGGGAATCTCATTCCTGAAATCACTTCCTCAATTTAGACATAGATCTGAAAGGGAAGGAAATATTTTTCAGATCCCTCTACCCCTGCCACTGCTCAGAGACCGACCACAGGGCTTTCGATTCCACAGATTTTACGAGCACGGCACGTATATCGCACGTACTCGGTGAGTTTTAGTGGAATCGAGGATCGAACCCAGCCCAGAGTTCGATTCTGTACTCACTGGACTACGATGGCTACTCCTCAGGGTGCATCATATTGAATTATCATAGACTTCTAAATCTTGGTGTCCCGCAGTGGACTGATCGTTAAGACACGGTTCCCAGCAGATCACCGAAGTCAAGCATCACTGGCTACGGTCAGTGTGCTGGTGGGTGACCACTTGGATTAGTCTGCGTAGGGACCGAGGGTGTGCGGTATTGGTCCTCGTTAAACTGTGCTACCGTAAAGTGCTCGACTTCGCGCGCAGGTCGTCGGGCTACCGAAGCGGGGGTGCCCTCCCTTCCGCAGAGGATCAAAATTGTGATGGCATGTCTTCGGATCATCCTCCGAGATGCTTCCCAGACCGTCGCCAATAGCCCATTGTGCAGCTCTAGGGTGACGTAAAGTAAAAACAACAACAAAAAATCTTGGTAAATGGTGGGATACTAAAAAGATCATTAACTAAACTACTAAAATTTTTCAAAATAAGGAATGATTACCAAAAATGAGAGCAGTGATGAATGATTTTTGTAGAAAAAATTTGCGATAAGAATTACAACTATGTAAAGCGATGGGAGGTCGGTTAGTTTGCGGATACGTTTAGTTTGTCCTATCTAAGAGAGGCAACACTGACGCAAAATTGCTTAAATACCCATGCTATAATTACCCGAACTAAGGCCTTTAAAGGTGATAAAATTTGATTTATTTAGAGAGGATAAACGACTTAACAAATTTATCGAAAATCTTGTCCAGCAGTGGACTGATCGTACAGACACGGTTCCCAGTAGAACACCGAAGTCAAACATCACTGGCTGCTGGCAATAAGAGGGTGGCTGACCACTTTGATCGACCTGCTTAGGGACCGAGAATGCTTGGTATCAGTCCTCGTGAAACTGTTCTACTGTGAAGTACGCGACTTCGCGCTTAGGTCATCGGGCTACCAAAGCAGGAAAGCCATCCCCTCTGCAGAGGATCAAAATTGCGATGGCATGTCTTCGGATCATCCTCAGGGATGTTTCCCAGACCATCGCCAATTGTGCAGCTCTAGTGCTATGAAAATAAAGTACCTACCTACCTATTTAAAGTCATAGCAATTCGCGAACTGATTTTCGAATAATGACGTTCAAATTGTAAAAGTTCAAATTAGAGAGTTTGGTTAGAGTAAATTAAGATCATTCAGTTCGAATTTTCTTCTACTAAAATCATTCAATACTGCTCTTCATTTACGGAACTTGATTTTTGAGAGTCATATAGCTACTAGAACCTCGTTACTCACCAGTGGTTTGATGAAAAGGAGTCACATCTCACCCGCCCGAAAGAATGATTTGCCATATCGAACTGATGAACAGCCGACTTCTTGGGTTCTTTGGGAAGAGCAATCAGTTTACATTACTGTTCTTGGGGAAGTGTGCATTCTTGTAAGATACTGATGTAATAATTTTATCAAATATTTTTTTTCAAAAACTTAACTATTAGCCTGGGTGAATATAATGTGATAAATAAACATATCGTAATTCTTTATAGTTTTTATAGTATAAAAGCACTTTAAGGCGGAAAAATATTATATTTCTTACTTAAAACTTAAAACATTAATCAGAAAAGATTAGAAAATATTTCAGAGAAAGGGTAAAAAAAAAAACGTAGTAGCTTTTAAAGGGAAAATATTAAATGAATTAACACGCTTGGCTTTCTTCCAGAAATTTTCTTCTGAATAATACAAAAGGTCTAAGACACAAAAAGTCATTCTACCGTAATAACATTAAAATATGTTATCATGGACTTCTCAGGGTTGCATTTTTGCAAAAATATGCAGCATTCTTCCCAACAATAAACTGAAACAATACAGTCTTCAAAAAAGGATAATGTGAGATATGTATATCACACTTTACCGAGACGCTAATTATATTTGAGATAATCGTGAAGAACGTTTCATTTTAAGTTGTAAAAATTACTTTAAAGGCTTAATTTAATAAGTTTTAAAAAACAACATAAAAGAAATATATATTGTTACACTATTCAGAATTTACTATTATTATTAAAATTGCAATTATAGATCTTAAATTATAGAATTTTTCCTTTCTTTATTTTATTTATTTATTTTTAAATTTATATGCATAGATAACCATATAAAGCTAAACACAGGTTGCACTAGGGATTGAATTCCGCTGTAAGACTTTAGGGTTACTACTTCTGTAGGGATTTAATCTTAGACTACGTCAACCTTCATCTATCAAAAGGTACCTCTTGATAGATGAAGGTTGACATAGTCTAAGATTAAATCCCTACAAATGTAACCCGGACGTGATTTGGTATTCAATATTTATAGTGGTAGTTACGATTTATAATTCCCCACACTTCAGATTCATATTCTACTTCTAAGTCTCAAAAATCACGCCATCCAATGTTAATACTTGATGTGCTTATAGCAAAAGTTTACGCATTCTTTCAATTTAAATTTAGGTGAATCCGTTTAGTTTCAGCTGAAAACGAATTTGGGTAACTCCACAAGCATGCTATAATGCTACCCAAAAAATAACAAGCGATGATAACTTGCGTAAATATAGACAAATATGGTAAAACACTCAAAACATGGCAAACCTTACGCTTTATTTGTGTTTTCGCGTAATTCAATATAAATCACAATAATAAAACTTCCTAGAATATTGGACCTGATCACACATCATCTCGTAAACGTAATATAAGCGGAAGGATAAGTCGGAAGTTTTCAATATTTCTTCCGGTTTGAGGAAGCATGTCATTGCTTACATCCAGTCATCCATCCATACAAAATAATCAGCCATTTACAGATTCAGTTATTTTCTGCTTAGTAACAAGATTATCTTAATTCATTAATTGCTTGTTTGCAAGATCTGTCTTAATTCATTAATTGCTTGTTCAGAAGTTACTAAGCGCAATTTCTAATGCTCGCTTTGTTACTAATGCGCTAAGAAGTTACTAATGCGCAATTCACAGTATATTTTTGTTTAGCTGATTCCCTGATACTCCAATTACTAAGCTGGCTGCTTCTATTCAAAGCGCTTAATTTTTTATTCATTGATTCGACGATTCTCACATTCACTGATTCGCTCATTCAGTGATTGGATTCTTTTTTCTCTCGCTTCATGTATTCACTATCTAATTCCTTCATTCACTCATTCATCTCCTCATTTAATATTTATATGAAGAATGAGTTGTAGAAATTCACTATAATGGTGGCATTTGGTGGCTACAAATTTGCAGACTCCCGCAGTGGACTGATCGTTAAGACAATGTTCCCAGCAGATCACCGAAGTCAAGCAAACTGGTTGCGGTCAGTGAGCGGGTGGGAGACCACTTGGATTAGTCTGCGTAGGGACCGAGGGTGTGCGGTATTGGTCCTCGTTAAACTGTTCTACCGTAAAAGGCTCGACTTCACGTGCAGGTCGTCGGGCTACAGAAGCAGGGGTGCCATTCCCTCTGCAGAGGATCAAAATTGTGATGGCATGTCTTTGGATCATTCTCAGGGATGTTTCCCAGACCGTCGCCAATAGCCCATTGTGCAGCTCTAGTGCGACATAAATGAACTACAACTACATCAACAACTGCAAATTTGTGGCAAAAAAAAATCCGATTATCCCATTTTTCTGGGAAATCTTTCATAATACATTTAAGACATGGAGTCCGAAACTTTTTCGGACTCCAAATCCTCATTACAGACCCTAGAGAATCCCACTCCAAGGGACATTATAGTCGAAAACATTAAAGGTATTATTCAACACAGGAATTACCGATTCAACTGGATCAAGGCTCACTCGGGGGAAGCTGGAAATGAGGAAGCGGATGCTCTAGCAAAAGCGGGTACTCTGCTCAGTGGGGTAAATTTTTACTACTCTATTGCAAGACCACAGCTTAATTATAAACTACGGCAGGTCAGCAGAGATTTATGGCAAGAAAGGTGGGACCGTTCATCAAACGGGAGACATACCAACAAGTTTTTTTTTCCAAAAGTCAGCGATAAACTTTTAAATTGTGACTTTTACATAAACCAATTCTATACCGCCCACGGAGTGTTTGGAGAACACCAATCGAGATTTTTTCAGAAATCATCTAGCTGCAAATACTACGGCAAAAGCCAAACGGTTCAACATCTAATTGCAGAATGTCCTACATTCTCGACACTCCGGGGGAATCATATTAACATCAGGGAACCAATCGAAAAGTGGTGCAGAACAAAACAACAGCAACAAATCATTAGAGAAATTATTAAAAGCACACTAGAAGATACCATTACAATGGACGATCCGATGGACCCTATATACTTAGGTTGACTTGATGTCTCCCCTCAATACCTGAACTGCCAATCCGCTTCTATTTTAACGCGTCATTCCCCTTTTATATTTTTCAAACTTGAGCATCCTGAGGGACTCAACTGGTCTTCTGTTCTATCACCTCAACACTAATTATAATTCATCTTGATGTTTTTACTCACTTGTATATTCGCTTTTAGCGTTTTTATCAACAAAAATAGACAGGAAAGGAGAAGAAAATAAAGGGATTTTTTTGTTTATTTTTTTATTGTATTCACATCTTTAATTGTCTTGTTTTATTTTAGATGTTTATATCTTGTAACTACTCATTATGTATTGTAACACATACTGTATTCTTTGTAACTTTGTTGGGGTCTTCAATACTATTGTAATTTGGCTCAGTATAAGGGTGGGCCGTCGGCTTTAAGCACTATATGGTGGCCCTCCCAGCTGTAGGCATATGACTCTTGTATTTTATGTATTTTATGCACTTCTTGCTTTTTATGTTCTTTTCTGTTTTTACTTGGTTTTAATAAACATTTACCCGTATGCCCTGAATTGGGGCAGGTCGGGGTAAATATTTTCATAAAAAAATATTTTCATAATACATTTAAACGCAACCCTCATTTTTTTTTCATCGACTCGACACAGGATTTGACGCGGGTAGACTGATGTGTTAAAAAATGACTAATAGTATTTCTTTACAGCATTTAAAATGTTAATTCTAATCTTGTTACTAAATTACTTAATTAATTTTTATCTACTCTGCATCCTATACAAAGAATGCCCATTTAATCTTTCTACTAACAACACTTTAAAAATATTCATTATACATTGTATTATATGCCAAGCACATTAAATAATGAAATACAGATGAGTGACTGCTATTGATAGCTTTAAAAATAGTCTTTATACGCAGGATTTTATTTTTCTTTATAGCACCTATACTAAAATACTTACTATTAAGATGTGTTAAAATTTTATGAGAATTAAGTAAAGTTACCAGAAAGTGATCCAAATTACGCTTGGTGATAAAAAGTAAAAACACAAAGACAAAATTAAAATGAAACATGATACAATTTTAGCTGTCAATAGGTTCATTTTAAATATCAGCACTAGTTAAAAAGTGATTCAATTTTTGATTAAACTACTATATTTGATTACAGTTGAAAAACTATATGATGTTTTGATTTACTAATATTATTTGAGAAAATCAATATGCTAATATAAAAACTAATATAATTATATTTCAAATTAAATTGTAAAACGGCTATGAATTGTACAAACACTCAGCGAATAAAAATAAATTCGGGTAAAATTTCCGCAATTTATAGAGATAGCATTTCAGGAAAAATAAAAATGAAAACTTAAGTGTGTGGTTTTCAAACTATTTATGTGGTGCTTTTGTCATTCATCCGGTAATAGTTTCATCTGGTTACAATTTAGCGGAAATTCTGGATTTCAAAATTTTATTTCTTAATATCCCACATTTAATTAATAAATGCGAAACTGAAAAGTAAATCTAACTAAATTAATGGTTCTTATGCCATGCTCTAAGATATAATGATAAAATTACCAAATTTTACCACATTTATTAAACCATATTTTATTGTTAATTTTACCGAAATCTTATCAAAGTGCTTCGATGACAATTACCTAGTCCATAGTTCCAGATATGCGGTAAATTTCATGATATTCTGGTAGTTTTGACAATTTTTTTTTCTCGGAGAACATTTGAGTGCTTTACCTATCCATTATCAATAAATTCAAAATTGTTATAAGAACATCAATAAATTATTGAAAAAATAGATGATTAAATGAATAAATTTATTTATGTTTTATTCCTGTAAAGAAACAAAGAATTTAATTTACTTTTTTTAAATATCCAGTTAAGATTTTGCAATTTCACTCTTTTTATAAATTTATTTTATTTCATAACGAAACAATAAATGAACATAATTTATAATAAACATAAAAAATGTTTTAGAATATTCTAAAAATTTGTTGGTATAATATGTTTAGTAGTTAGAAGTTATAGTATTAGTAGTTAGTTTAAAATTATTTTAAATAGGACAAATACTATAAGTTGATTAAAAACGTCATTTTTTAAGGGAATTAATTTTTTAATTAAGTAATAACTTACAGCTTAAGTTTTTGGGATTATTTATTTAATAGGTGGAATAATATTTAAAGCATAATATAATGCATCAATGAATAAGCATCTCTACTTTCAAAATGAACATCTAAATTGCGATTTTAAATTAGTTTTGAAACTTAGAAAAAAAGCAAAAATAAATTGCGAAGTGTAAAACCTAAACGAAATGTGTTCCACTCTCGTTTTCTAATATGAGAGTTTTTCGAAAAGTAAAATTCTTCCTTAATTAAATGCATGATGGAATTTAATTTATCTTATAAAAAGAATATTTTTTCTAGTTATCAGGAAAAATAATTTAAAATAAGCTAAATCATGTGGAATAGAATAGAAAAGAATAAAGCTTATCACTTTAAACAAAATTTTGTAAAGAAATATTTCGAGTGTAAAATCATGATCAAAATAAAAAGTGTTGCTATGTAAGAATAGTAATAGACTATTTTAAACCTATCCAAAAAAAATGGAGATTTTTAATAAATAAAATATATTTATTTTGAAAACTATACAATTTTAAAAAAAAAGCACTTAAAGAAATAAAATTCACAAAAACTGCTATGACATTTGTTTTTGTATTAAAATTTATTTAATTTATTTTATTTTAATTTGCTTTTAGAGGATTTGTAATTTTATGGTGAAGATTGATGCAGGATATCTACCACTACAAATATACAGTTCCAAATACCTAGTATATAAGACATGCTAGCTCTATTTTATGTTGGACTACCTTTTTATAGATAAAGGTTGATATAGTCGATGTCTACTCTCCCCACATTTGTGACCCAGACGTGATGTGAACACGCCTACGTTGGCAAAAACGCCCACTTTGATATGAACACGCCTACCTGGACAGTAACGCTTACTTCGTTGGATGGTCCACATTCAATACTTGACTTGCTACTTGTGACTACAACATCATCCACCTCCTAGCGCTGTTGCTGCTCAGTCTCAATCACACGCAACGTATACACTCGACTGCTAAAGGCAACACAGGAGCGACCACGACCGTGAACTTAATACAGCTCTCACAATCAGCGAAAAGTTCGGTGATCTTAATACAGCTCTCCCGGCTTCGCGCAACAACAGCAATAATTCAACTAGTGGTATCTATTCATTGAATTCTATCGCAGATATAATTCTGGTGTAAAAATATTTTGTGTAGGTTCTAAGGGTTCATCTTTCTAGACTTTCTAGTTTTTTTTAACTAACCTATTAAAAAGAGGCATAATATGGTTTAAGTCTCCTTCAATATCTATAAAAAGAATGCAATTCTCCAAAATAAATATTTGTGGTTTTACTAATACTATTTCTTATATCATTTTGAACAAGGTCAATGCAAGTAAATTCAGATTTTCCCTTCTCGGTTACTTTACATGATTGAAATTTTCAAACACACAATTTAAAAGCTTGATAGTTATTAGAATATACGTGGTTACGCACAGTTTTTTAAATACAAATTTATAACAGTGAAGAATAGGCCGGGATAGCCTGGTCGGTAGGGCACTGGGCCCATGTCCGAGGGTTCGTGGGTTCGAACCCCGCCGGCCGAAGACTCCCCGTGTAGTAAAGTGACTGATGCACGTTAAATCTGTTGAGTGGCAAAAGTCCTCTATGTTCCCATAACAAATCAATACCTCTGGGAGTACTGGATTGGAGATCGATCGTTCTCTGAATCAGGTCAAAATTACGATCTGTGGATGAATGAATGGATGTATGAATAGATCCGCCCTATAAGCGGGTGTGACTTATAGTGGGGCAGAAGTTGAATTCTTGTTCATAGATGGCGTCACTGGAAAACAAGAACAATCACACACCCTCTGCCTAAAAAAACAGACATACGTCAACAACAACAACAGTGAAGATTTCTCGGGAAATTTTAGAAGATTATGGGGACCTTTACCTACTTAAAGGGAACGTGAAAATATATGCACTAATTAGGTGCTTTTATTGGTTACCTGTAATACAATATTTAGGAACCTATTACGACAATAATAGTAGTGCCGATTAAGACACCATTAAAAACATCACTGGTGCCAATAATTTTTTGTAGATTACTTTTCTTAAAGCTCCGTAAAAGGATAAATACTGTTGTTACTAATAGCACTAATATTGTCACAATCAACTCACGGGGAACAATGTTGGCACACGGGATAGAGCGCCTGCCTCCCAATGAGATGACCCAGTTTCAAATCCCAGCGGTGGCTAGTTGATACGAATCCTGCTCCCGGCTCGCACCGATAACAGTGCTGACATAAAATATCCTCAGTGGTAGACGGATCATGTGCTAGAATCTCCCTTCCGTTGGGCAACTCATGGGAGTTTTCGTGGTTTTCCTCTCCATGCAAATGCTGGTTACTTCCATCAAAAGGTCATCCTCGATAGTTAGTTTGTCTTAGTTCTTTATCCAAGTGTTCCTTAGTCTTCTGACTTGAGTTTAAGCTTACAATGCTACGGAGTTAAACATTGATTCTCGTAAACTTAGAATTGGGTGGGCTATTTAACACCGGTTATAAAACAAAATAATCTTTGGAGATTTTAACGTCACGGTGCTTACAGATCTATTGTTTAGCCCTGTTACTACACTGTACTTAAAGTGGACTTACTTCATATTTTAATTATTACTCGCTATTATTCTCGATGACTTAGCGTTTTGAATTTCACCCGAACAGACATTTTAAATGTTCAACTGCCGTAATTACTGTTGACTTTAAGTAATTTATAAACTTTATTTAACGACGCATGCATCACAAGGATAAATATAGCAATATAAGCAAGCGATTTCAAATTAGGTATTACATAATAACGTTACGATCTGTTATTTAGGTTATTTATTGAATGTGCTAATCGGGATAACCGGGTTAGCAGGGCGCGGGACTCACGTTTGTAAGAACAGGATTTCTAATCCAGCTGGTCGAAGACTGTCCTTGTAGTAAATGGTGACTAGTGCATGTTAAATGTATCGCGTGAAAAGTCCTCCATGCTATCATAGCAATCCAAAACCTCTGGGGGTACTGAATTGGAGATTGATCGTTCTGATTTAGATTGATTGAGGTTTAGGTCAAAATTACGATCTGTGGATGAAGAATGGATGCATGAATGGGTCCGCCCTATAAGCGGGTGTAGCGTATTGGGTGTGGCAGAAATCGAATTTTTGGCCATGGATGGCGCCACTGGAAAACAAGAACAATCGCACCCTCTCTGCCTTAATGGCCGACGAAAACAATAAAAACAACAACAACATTAAATGTACTATGCGCAAAATGAAAAACTGTCCACCCCGAATAACTTTTGATCGAATAATCGAATATCTACACGTTCTAAGACTCAATCTTAATGATTTGAGGGGGGTGACCTCAAATATGCTAATTAGTTAGAGCAGACGATATTTCAAGTTACAAAATCAGACACAAAAACGTACTTTCTCTGAATAAATATACCTATTTTTCGACGGATTCGGATTTCTGACCCCCTAATCATCGGGGATAGCCGTAATCTGGAATATATGGCCAGGAGAGCGATCTATAAGTTTGGACCCCTTAATATAAATTTTATTTTTAGCGAGCGTATTTCACCATATCTCCAGAATTTTTTAAGCGAATTGAAAAAATTTTGCACACAAATGTGAAATTCGTTTATCCAAAGATAATTTCTTGAAAAATATAACTGTTACTAAATAATTATTATTTTTTATTATTTTATTTAACAATGGTTGAAAAACTGTTGAATTGCAAGGTATGTATTCACATGTTAAACTACAAAACTCGAACCAAATTGGTAGAATAGTTCTTGAGAACTGGAATTTTAAAGGAGGTGTAATTTTAAAATTCGAGTTTTCAGGAGCTATTCAACTAATTTTGCTCAAATTTTGTGTTTTGCCATTTAAAATTATCCAAGAAAACAATGCAAAAAAGTATACCTCACAAATCAAAATCTTTTAGACTATTATAAAATAAAATAATAAAAAAATAGATATTTTCAAAAATTTTTATTTTGTATAGAAATTATCTTTGAATAAACGAACTTATGGTTGCGTACAAAAATTTTTAATTCGCTTAAAAAGTTCTCAAGATATAGCTAAATACGCAGAAATAAAATTAAAAATAAAGAGCTCAAACTTTAAACCGCCTTCATGAGCAAGCTATGCTAACCACATTTTGCATATTTCGGACTTCGAAAATCCAAATCCATTAAAAAAAAAAAAAAAAAAAAGGTATGTTTATTCAGAGAAAGAACGTTTTTGTGTCAGAATTTCGTAACTTTAAATATCATCTGCCCTAATTAGTAAGATCACCCCGTCGAACCACTAAGGTACTAAAATGTGAAGATCCAATCAGTAGATCAAAAGTTATTCAGAGTAATCCGGGTTCTTTTAAGCACTGTATTATAAAAGATAATGCTACAGAAAACTTTTTATATGCAATTATTTAATGCTTATTCAAAAAAACTAAATATATATATCCAAATAAAAAAGCTCTACAAAAACTCTTGCAAGTAGAATTTAATATAAACAAAGTGATGTTTCTCAGTGGCAATATCTCTAGAAGCGCGTTATTGGAAATTCTCGTTCTTTCTTTGGAGACGTGGAAGAAATCGAAAATTGCTGGAGGACCGTTATATGGATTTCAAACAGTAACTTCTTCCAGTCTAATGGTATGGACATAATTCGATACAAAACGACGTTTTGCGATAAAAAAATATAAAAAAGATATCTATTCTTTAGTAATAAACTTCTTCCCTTACAGATCAATCCTCCTGACGTTCAATTTCTTAGAAATTTTTCATTTACATCATTATGTGTGTTTATTTTGGAAGAAACTAAGCTGTTGATTTAAGTTTGAATATACTTGCTTATTAAAATATATTGTGTAATAAATATCGGGCACGCAGGAAACTTTTTTGCGACCTATTTGAAATGCGTCAAATAAAATTTTAAATTTTGATGAAAACTTACAAAATTTTACGAAAATTATCCATTTTATACATTTATGCATCAATTTTATGCTTATACATTTTATACATAAATTTTATACATATTAAATTGTAATATTATACATTCATAGATAATCTCTTAGAAACGAATCTTCCCACTGGAATTAGCAAATTAATTAATTTTCGACATAAGATTTGTTTTATGTGCACGTTATTTTTATAACAAACATTTCTTACTGTGACGCTGTTTTTACTAAAGTTTTATTTTTAATAAGTATAATATATTTACATAGTTTATGATGATAATATTCATCTAAAAAAGGAAACTTGAACTACCTTTTGTTAAAATTTTACTAATTCAATAATTTATTACTACTGTTAAAAAACAGGTTTATTCAGAGAAAGAACGTTTTTCTTTAGGATTCCGTATTTAAAATATCGTCCGTAATTACTTAGCATATTCATTCCTCGGTAACCCCCTCAAACTATTACGATTGAGTCCTAGAACGTGAAGGTTCGATCATTAGAATCCGAATCTTCCGGCGTTAGATCAAAAGTAATTCTGAGTAGTCCGTTTTTTATTTTGTGCTCTGTACTACCTTTCGTAAAGAACCAAAGAAAAATAAATGCAAAAAAAGTACAATAAATTTTCAGTGAAACCTATTTTTGATTAAATGGAGCAGTACATTATGAGAAGTCACATTTGTCATTCTTTAAATAAAAGGTTCAATACTTAATTGTAAACCTATGAGTCATTAAAACGATCGACATAATTTTGAGAAAATGAAAATCATTTAAAAATTTTAAGTATTTGAAAAGTTTTTTAAATGTTTAAGCAATTTGCACATTTCAAAGCACATATAGTTTGCTAATCTCATTCATAATATACATTAAAGGATTAAGTTTAATAAGTGTCGTTTCCCGGAATTACCTCAGCATCGATTATTGATCTGATTAGATATTATTTCGAATAATAATATCCAATCAGGCAAATAAGCTATTTATAGTAAAATTTAATATTTTAATGTAAAAAAAATGACGAAAAATCATGTAAAAAAAATTGACGAAAAATCAATGCGTTACTTTTTTTCCGTGTTTTCATCCTCCAAATCATATTTTGCTATGGTTTAGAAGTCCTAAATTAACTATAGATCTCTTTTTCCATATTTTGCGTAAAAATGTAAAGCATTACATAAAAGGTAAGCGTATTTTTCATTGCCTATACAGCACCAAATGTATTTGCTTTAATATGTCAACCAGAAAATATTAAGAAATATCGAAATGCTAATAATTACATTTCTAGAACACTGTAGGGCTCTACGTTATTTCAATGCAGTTAGATACTTTATTTATGAAATATTTACAAATTTATGCTCAAGATTTTTTTTTCTTGATTAGCATTAAAAATGTTTACCATTTCATTTAAAAGTAAGACAGCTGATTCAGAAGATTTACTCAAAAAATAGAAATACCGAATAAATTTTTTTAGAAAGCAATGAGAAAAATAATTTGCATAATCAGTTAAGTCCTAAAGAATACTTTTTCTCGGAAAACAATAGCAGGTTCAAACTATCATTTGAGGAGATCATCAAACGGGGTTTTTTTCCTTGCCTTTTTGCTAAAAAAAAAGAGAAAAAGAAATGATTCTGTCCCGTGTAAGAAAAATTCTATTTTTATTCTAAGTTTATTCCCTTTTCTTAGAAAATCACGTAAAAATAAAAACTAAGATTTAGATTAATGGTTTTGGTTTATTCGACCATTTGAAACTCAATAATATGCAGGAAATGATGACTTTTGTTGCGTTCTTCTATCGAAATCCATTGGCAAAATCTCTGATTTGAATAACGGAAATGTAATTTATGCAACAAAAAGAACATATTTAAAACTTAAAAACATTCTTTCCATTTATTTTTTGCAGCATATTGAATTTCAAATTTAGTAATAATGTTTAATATTCATTAATTTATGTATACAATACAATATTCAGGGTTTAAGTCAAACTGAGCAAAATAGTTTTTAAAAAAATTTAATAAACATTGAAAAGTAATTTTTTTAAACGCAATTTAAAGAAGTTTTACATTTACATAATTTTTTAAGCTCATGTCCCATTAATACAAAAGTTTCACATGCATAATTTTTCTCATATTTATTATAACATAAATGTACATACCTATTAACAGCAAGCAACTGACTTTATTAAACTATTTTATAATGAAAATAAAACTTACAGGCGAAATCCCTTTATAACGAAAGTCTTTAATGGCAAGAAAGTGTTTGCAGAGTCACTCGCAAATCGATAGAAATTTTGCACCGAAATAAATTTTTGAAGTTAGTTGAATATATTTTAGTGTATTCCAATGTAATTCTCAGAAGAAAAAAACTCTCAGTTTTAACGATTCGGAAATCCTTGAGCTGTATATCGTTAATTTTGATAATCATTTCGTCACAAAATCACGATATTTGTGATAACACGTGAACTCTCAAATCCATGACAAAAATATTTCTTTAATTCGAATCCTCATTCTATTACATTGTGGGAAATAGTACACAAGAATGAAGACTAGACAATCGAAAATATTAAAGTAATGAAATCAGCCGACCGACCGATATCAAAGATTTGGCCTTGTACCAGGAAGATACCGGGATCGAATCCCGCTTCGGCCAACCGTGAAACTTTTTTTTTGTTCTATCTGTCTCTGTTTTGTGCTGTTCGGATGACATTTTTCCACATACAAACTGGAATCCCGCTTCGAGCAACCGTGTAACTTACGGTTTGTTCTATCTGTCTCTCTTTTGTGCTGTTCGGATGACATTTTTTCACGTACAAACTGGAATCCCGCTTTGGGCAACCGTGTAACTTACGGTTTGTTCTATCTGTCTCTCTTTCGTGCTGTTCAGATGACATTTTTCCACGTGCAAACTGGAATCCAGCTTCGGGCAACCGTTAATTTATTGAATTTATTGAAATTACATACATTTGCTGACTTGTGTGCTCAATATAGACTTATAAGTCATTGTCAAGTAGAAAATACAGAAAGAACAATTCAGAGAAGGACATCACAAAGAATACATCCAGGGTTACGGCGGGATTCGAACCCGCTACCTCCACGCTTAACAGAGCGTTTGGACCGGCGATACCGCTCGGTCAGGGAGGCCCCACAACCGTTAACTTACGGTTTGTTCTATCTGTCTCTCTTTCGTGCTGCTCGGATGACATTTTTCCACGTACAAACTGGAATCCCGCTTTGGGCAACCGTGTAACTTACGGTTTGTTCCATCTGTCTCGATTTTGTGCTGTTCAGATGACATTTTTCCACGCCCATCATCAGGAAATAATTTGAAAAGTTTGTACGTTAAGCACGACGAGGACTTTATGTTTCTTCTTTTTTTTTGAAAAAATAGACTGGCGAATATTTCTTTAACTTTGACAAAATTCATCTTTCGAAAGAAGTGATGACTGTTATTTCATCACGTTGATGGAAATCTTTGCTCGGAGCATATACCCGAAAATTGAAAGAATTTGTCCAAATTGAAGAAAGTTTCGTGATATTTGAGTATCCATTTTTTAAAGTGTAATTATAAAATCAAGAAATTCCCCTTACACAAGAAACTTATGACGGAAAATAGTATGATATTCCTATGTCACGAAAAAGAGAACAACAATAACATGCTTTTGATGACGTTTCTATGAATTAATACCCCCTAAGAAAAAACATTCTCACACTAAAATAGTTCACTGGTATAAAACTGGTACAAATTAAAGAAACTAAATTTTTTGTTCATGACCTTCAATCTTATTAATATTTATAATGATTATTTGTAAAGTCGAAGCCTTTCGAATAACTTATATTTATTAGTTATAAATTATTGAATTAGTGGAATTTTAACAAAAGGATGCTCAAATTTCATTTTTTAGATGAATATTATCGTCTTAAGCTATGTAAATATATTATAATTACTAAAAATAAAACTTTAGTGATAACAACATCTGAGTAAGAAATGTTTGTCATAAAAATAGCGTGCACATAGATAAATAAAAATCAATCTTATGTTGAAAAGTAATTGCCTTCATTGAAAAAAATTCGTAATTCAGATTTGTAAATATTTATTCTTTATGAAGAAGAAAGCCTAGGGTGCCAATTTTATGAAGAAGGATGGATTCAGGGTGCCCATTTATATTGGGATGTATATTCAGTGATGATGGAATATTCAGGTGGTGAGGAGTAGTTTGGTATAGTGGACTAGTTGAAGATATTGACAAATTGAAGATTGCGATGAAAACAGAAGGGTGATGAAAAGTAATAGTTGAGCCGGATTAGAATTAATAAAAAGGCTTTTATTTAGTAGTATATTTGCAGAGCTCGAGTTACAAAATATAAAAAATATATTATCCATAAGAATTTCAGTTGAATCAATTTTGTATAACAATATTAATAAGGACAGGCCATGGGAGACGAATCCCCCACAACCTGCCTAGTCAAAAGCCAAATTTAAAAGTACGTGTAAATTTGTTCCGATCAGACACAGGAGAAGCATGGGTAGGAGATCCAAAATTGGCGATCTATTAAAATATTACATAGCCAAAACAAAGCCAACCAGTCTATCAATATTGGGTTTAAAATAATACCTTGGCGATCACGAGTCGCCAACAAATTTATATGAATTATTACAACCATGCAACCGAAACATTTAGCCGTTGAAAAATTAGAATAAAAAGTTATAAATAGATTTTTGTTTTCGATTAGAGGCGACAGTGAATATATAAGTCTGCATTAGTAATGAAATAAAAAAGTATCCGTTACATTAATCTAGAAGAGAAGAAATAAATATTTTATGTTCGTTTAAAAAGATTAAGTTTTTGATTTATTTTAAATGTAATTCTATTAATAAAAAAATCAGCTTAAGTAATGAAGGATATTTTAAAAGATAGAAAATAAATATGTGTATGCCAATTGTGGCATCACATTCTTGATTGTTTTTCCTTTTAATATTTGCCCATAAATAACAAACTGGATGAAAAAAATAAATTAATTTTAATTAAAATCGAACGCAATACACATTTTACATATAAATTACGGAAATTAGTACAGAAATGAGCAATTAAATTTAAATGAAAATGTTTTAATTTATAGTGTTTTGTAATATTTTATTTCCCAATTTCCACATATTTAAAAATACATATTAAATTTATGTTATTCATTTCAGTTAAGCATTAAAATAATTTACAGTTATTTTTATTCAATTAAAAAATACTTTTTTCTTTTCCTTCAAAATAATTGTTAATTCCAGTGGAGAGGTTCGTTTTTAGGAAATGATTTTAAGAGGAAAAGTTTTCCTTGATAAGTTACTTTCTAATATATGCTTTATATATATTTCTATAGATGCAGATACTTTATTTACTTAAGTTATTTCTTGTTTAAATATATATTTCACACATTTTACTTTCATTATGTACTTACCATTTAATAACTTTTAACATTATATATCTGCAAACTAAATATATGACTTAAAATTCTTTCTTAGTATGAAAAATTTGAAAACACTAACATTGCACTGAAAACTAGACCGCAAATCGAAATACCCAAAGCTGAAGCGAAAAAAAAAAACCTCCCCTGCTTACTGTAAACAAATACCACGTGCGAATTTAAAGAGCCGTCATAAAACATTTCTTTCTCCTCCATTCCTTCCCCCTAAAAACCACGTGCATGTGAGTCATACTACTCTCATTTTGAGTAGAAGGTCAAATCTACATGTATCTGAAACCATATGGACATACAATGCCATCTTCTGGCAGAAATTTGTTTTTTTTTGAAACGTTCCAGGACACTGGCACAAATGAGTGACGGCCAGGGGTGAACAAGAAAACGCTCTGGCACACCGGCGTGTCGGCCGGGAAGTGAGTGAGTTTCTTGCTGGCAGTCAACGCGAAAGGGTTAAGGATTCACTTTAATCAACAAACTTCATCAGATAAATTATTATTATTATTATTAAATTTTCATCGAAGAATTTTCCAAATAGCTTGTAACATAAATGTATGGAATTATAATTTTAATAATTCCCTTAAAATTTTATAAATTTCCGTCAAAATTAAAAATTTTATTTAACGCATTGCAAGTAAGGCACAAAAAAATAGGTTTTTTTTTTAAATTTCTACGATTCATACAAACGTTTAAATAGTGGTGGTAAAACTATTTCGTTTCCGCTCTGTTTTTCAAAGAAATTATTCATTCGTAATTACAAAAAACATACATGATTCAGTATATGGATGAAATCAGTACTACAATCGTTCGTCGTAATTTCTTTTGAAACTGAAGTTGTAGCTATAGTAACAATTTTGATCCAACTTATATGAAATCTTATCTACCACTATCTCAAAAATTTTATCTATAACAGCTGTAATAAATATTTTGGAAAATTTACCCGCATGCAATGCGTTAAGTTTTCGTTAAAAAACAGTTTTCTACTTTCCTAAGGCTATAATGTATTAACACCATGATGGTATAAGAAATTTTGTAGTAAAACATCCATCATGTCATAAAATTGAAGCATTTTTATAAGGACAAGTCATATTTTATGATCATTTATTCAACACAAGTTCATAGCACTCTAACATCACTTTTTTTAAAAGCCTTAATGTTTCATTTTGTATTTCCATAGGTTTTTCTCATTCTCTATCTTTTTCTATCAAATAAATTAAAACTAGTGAAGCTTAAAAAATAAATTATTAGCAAGCAAGTTTTTTCTGTGTTACCCTGATAACTGGCTGACTGAATAACTGAATAAATAATATTTTTCGTATAAAAATCATTCAACATGCTTTCAAAATATTGATAAAATGACAAAGAAATTTCTAGGGGTATTTGTTCGCTTTTGACAATATAAATAACTTGTTTATTTTTATGTCTATCTTCTTTTACGTTGAAAATACCACATGCCCTCATAAATACCTGGTCGAAAAAAATTCAACATTTTCTTGAGATCATAAAAATATCCACTAGTGTAAGGATTTGAAAATGCACTTTTATGTGGTTTCGAACAATTTAGTGTAAAATATTTTTCTCCATTTTAGAGACATAGCTTCTGAGTTCTTTTAAAAACGTATTTTTTATATTTACTGCACTGTAATTCAAACATCAAATATTTTTGCTGGACTTACATAACTTTTTTTTGTCTCGTACAAATTTTTGATACTTTGAAACATTTTTTTTTGTTAATATATTTCATAAAATGCGCATTCTATTTTTTCATTCAAATTTATATTTTCATTCATTTTTATATTATGTTTAACTATGTCTGACTTTTTTAGAATAATATTTTAAACCTACTCTCATTCACGTTTCTACATGCTTGATATTTAATTTTTGGTCAAAAATCTAATCGTTATTGTCATTGTACTTTGAAATTCATAGTGTACTTTTACTCAGGGCTCGAAAAAACTCAGAAATTTTACCCGTCCCCGAGGACGGCTTGTCCAACAATGTACCCGTCCTCCTTCGAAACTAACACGTCGCTTCTAAATAAATAAAAATATTATTTTTTCTTATTTATTACAAACATTTATATAAATTACACAATGAATTAGTAACTACTAGGATTACATTATGCAGTAATAAAAGATATACTAGATTACTAATAGTTAAACCTAGTATTTATTTTATGAAATAATTTATTTCTTTTATGAAATAATTTAAATGACTAAGGTCAAGTTATCTTAAATGTCAATATATCCGAGGGTACTGCGTTTTTTAAATGAATCAAATATGACGTTTGCCAGTTCCACAATCAAGCCTATGATTTACAGAGGTTTTCGCACAGAAATCTGAAAGGGGTTTTCCATTTAGGTGGATGTTCATAATTGTGTTTAACGCTTACGTAATATGTTTTTTTTGTAAGTTTATTGCTGAAAAGTCCCTTTCAACTGCTGCAGTACTTCCAGACGGAAAAAACATCAATCCACCATGCGCAGTATGTTGCTGTACGGAATTTCTAGATTAGAGGGTCACTTTAGAAGTGAGGCGCTAGACTCTTGTAAGATAACAAAAATTGAAAGTGTATCACGAACATAAAATGGCCGCCCGCGCGGATGTCTGATTCGACAAATTCGTTGTCCGCGGGAAATTTTTGACCGCCGAGGACGGGCGGACGGGCGTTTTTTCGAGCCCCGCTTTTTCTATATTGTTATTATTTATTATTATAACTTATATATCTTTATATAATATAAAAAGAGAGTGAAATGATAAGACATAGCCAAAAACAGCCAATTAAAATTGAGAACGCATGTGTGTGAAAAGGTAATAATTTTTAATAATGCTGCTTGCTAAAATGTTACAACTAAACTTACCATCTATAGCTGAGTAGCGATTTTTATTTTATTTTGAGTATGTCTAATAATGATGTCAGAGTTTTCCACTGTTGTCCGTGCATTTCTATTGGCCTAAAAATCACGAGGTAGGATCCCTTTTTTCCTCATTCATTTCTAATTGTTTTGGTTGTCATCAGTATAGAATTAACAAAAGTCGTAAAGGTGTTGTTTTCCTTTAAATACTTTTGTATCCCTAATTTCAAGTTATTTTCCAGTACTGCTATTTTTAGCAAAAATTTTAAATTATGGTTATGAACTCATATAGTGTCGTTTGAACAATATAATGTTATGGGAATATAAATGTTATTTTAAAAAATGATTACTTCGAAAAATCACTTCTGTTCACCAGGAGATCTAATTGTTTAAAATACTAATAAATGGTAATATTTAGACGTGGGAAGTAAAGGCACAAGCGTAAGCAAACAGAATTCCTTTTAGAACATATATGTTAAGCGAATAATTTTAACTTTAGTAGAAAAACTGTTTTCTGCCAAGAAAAAACAATTATTGCGAAGCAATCATCACGGTTGGTGAGCGGTAGTGAACAGGGGCTTACAATTTGCAGCCTGTATGTGAAGTGGTTAGAAAGCTGACCTCACATCACAAAGGTCCTTGGTTTGAATCCCGGACAAAGCATGGATGTTTTTTCATTCTCTCTACTATCTGTCCTTATTGTGGGAGCAACGTTGGCCCACCTAATATGGTGCAACTGAAAAAGTGACAAGCAAATCTGCCCTACTGATAGCTGAATTACGAGTGCCAATCCGATGGGCATTGGAAAAAAAATATGTAATACAATCTCATGTATAGTGTTTAACATATTACAACGGTATTACAAATTTAGAAGTAAAAGAAATAAAACACATGCACTTTCAAGCAGCAACAGCATCAAGAGGCTAGTTTTATATATATGAAAAATATATGATATTAAAATTTTTTGAAGAAAATGTAAATTTATACAGAATACCTGAAATAAATCCAATTAACAAGAGGAACGTTTTTACTAGAAACTAAATCTACTGAAAAACAAATAGTACTTGCAAAATAAAAATTAAAAATTAAAATGGTAACAATTAAAATGGAAAGTAAAAATTAAAGTGGAAAAATTAAAATGGAAAGCACTGACAGCATGACAGTGTCATCAAGAGAACATTGCCATGCCGTTAGTGAAGGAGCATTTTCTGCGGTTGCTGGCAAAACAACACAAACAACTGTACTACTTTACAACCCTGAGGAAGAGCAATAAACTAGAAACAAATGCAGATCGGATGAAGATAATGTACTGAAATACCGTAAATCGAGAAATCGGGAAATAGAGAATTCGAAAAGTAAGAGGTTATTCTGATGGGAATTTCCGTGTTCGGAAAAAAGTCCAATACCTTAGATTTGAGCATAAAACTGGTTTCTTTGCCAAAAGGGAAACTCACAAGAATATGAACTAAATATCTAATGTTATAAGTTCAGGAAGAGGTAACAAGAATTGTTTATATTTTTTAAACCTTTTCCATAATTGTTTTTTTTAAATATTTGCTCATTAATTATACTTTTCAATCTTTTACTCTGGAGTATGCATGTTTGTGGCATTTCACCATCGACCGCAGAGACTACTCCTGCACAAACGGCCTAAAAGTGCCCCTTGATGAAGCTGCCATGTAATTAGCTCTCCCCAGTTCCAATTTTATTCTTTATTTTATAAATACTTTCCATTGAGCAGTACTTTTAATACTGGTTAAATGCTTCATGTTTTCCTGTTGATAATTGGGTTTATGCCAGGAATTTGTATTAATTCAGATATTTTTCTACGTTAATCTTGGCTAATCTGCATTGGGATTGCAGGCAAGTATTAATTTAAAATCATAGAGCTGCGGATTGAATATTCATCCAAAATAATAACACATTTAGTTTCTCATTTCTCCAATATAATAAATTTAAAAATCGTCATAATAAATCCTTTGGGTATGATTAGTATTTTTCTATTTAGTTTTTTTTTAATGTACTTAAAAAGAGTACATTATGTCCTAAACCTAGTTTTAAACGAAATTAATTTCCCTCAATACAAGGATACATTTATTCTAATCTTAAGTTTTGGTAAAATAAGTATACCTTAATTTGAAATATGATTAACGACTTATTCAGAGGAATGTTTTGTTAAGATTACTTTTCCCCATCTTTTCAACGTTATTAAGAAATGTATTATTACGAAATCCTAGGAGCTTATGGTATTACTTTTTGACATGTCAAGATTAATTTTATTGCCGAAAAATACTATCCAGAAACTTTATAGATTTTATTCTTTAAATCCAACCATTATCTTCCTTTTAGTAGCTAACCCATTGTTTCACAGTTATATTTATTAAAAAAAATATGCTTGGCTTTTTAACAAAACTTTTCAAAATTGTTGCTCAGTAAGATTTGTAATAGGAAAAAGTGAAAGAAATTTTTTAAAAATTAAAACACCTTTGGTTGATATTACAGTAAATTAATATTTTTGTTATGTAGAGATTGTCCAAATTTTTTACAGCACTAAAAAGTAAATCAGTGAACGCAAAAAAAATGCATTATGGATTTATTAGAATTAGTGAAAAACATACAACACTGTAAGTAATTTCAGATCAAATTACCGGATCTCATTTCAATACAACTAATAAAATTAATTCAGGTAATCATTTTTTATTTGAAGTATTAAAATTCATTTCTCCGACATCATCAGAATCAATATATATATAAGATATAAATAAAATAATTCATAAGCTTCAATCGAAAGTAAAAAATACATATATTCAAGATTTTATTCTTTAAGGTTAAAGTTATACTAACAAATTTTTTTTTTTTTTAAATGAGTTATGTTAAAAAAAAAAGCAACTGATATGTGTTAGGGCATATCATTTGCATTATTATTTCCACTTATCATTTTGAGAATCTTAAAAAACATTATATTTTAAATAACAATGCAAAAAAAACAATTACATAGGACTTATTAAAAGCTTACGAATTAGCTCCGACATTGAATAAACTTAGTTTAATAATTAATTTACGAAATACATTGATAGCTAAATCATTTAAAACGTATCGCTCATGGGCTGCAACAGCGGCACAACTCAAAAAATCAAGTTTTGAGATAAGTGGGTTTAAAAATTTCATTGCTAAGAAAAAATTCATAAGAAATGCTTGCGTTTGCTTAAACAAAGATTACCTTTAAGTTGAATTATGAGTTGTGAAAGCATTGTGGCTGAAAGAATGTCTATTTTCATATCTACACCTGTTCTTAGTCCAAAAAGCGTGTTTTTTTAGTTGTACCACTATTGCAGCCCATGAGCGGTATGTTTTAATCGAATGGCAGAAAATTCATTTTGATCAAGCAAATGATATGTGTTAGGACTTGTTAGTCATTTTAAGAATGTCTTAGATTCATACTTCAAAAGGAATTAAAAAAAATAGTTGGCTCATAACACACTTGTTAAAGATTCGATAAATTGATTCACTATTTCCTTGATATAATGTCGAGCATCTTGAAAACATTAAATTTTAAATAACTATGTGAAAATCTATTTATGATTTATTAAAAAGTTACGAATTAGCTCCAACTTTAAATAAACTTAGTTTAATAATTACTTTATGAAATGCATTGATAAGTAAATCATTTAAAACGTATGTTTTAATCGTATGGCAGAAAATCTATTTTGATCAAGGGTTAAACCTTTTCTTTTCTCGAAAAGTTTTCCAGAGTTAGCGAAAAGTGGCGTGTGTAAGCATTAAAGTCGCGCAGTTTGCAACTAAATTTCCAAATCAAAAGAAAGAAATCAGGTAAGTTGGCACATTAAGTACGAAAGAAATCTAAAACACTTTAGAAATACTCTCCAACACTTTCTCCAAGTTTTAATTAACGATGAAAGAGCTGAAATTAAGAGATGTTAAAAATTGCATTCTTGTGTTAAATTGAGCTGTTTACTTTTGTAACCACGTGAAGTATTTTGAAAGCTAGCAGAAAAATGTTATGCAATTAAAAGTTTGTTGGAATTCTGAAGAAGTTGATGTATGACTTAATTTACTTCCAGAGAATTAAATTAATTAACCGTGCATTTTTTTTACACTTTTTATCATGACAATAATTTGTAACTTTATGTCATAATTTCGAAAATTCGATTTATTTTTCTATGAATATTATCAAATATGATCTTCAATGGATATTATAAATCAATATCTGAATGTAAAAACATTTGTAAAAAATTGAAACATTTTAGTTTTTTACAAATATTTTTCTATTCATTGGTTATGTAGCATTGAATGATACGCATGTTCACTGTACAGAATTTCTGATTTTTTTTTAGTTAGTTGTCACGATCATTCATTGATTAGATTCATTCGTTTTTCCCTCTCATTATTCATTCCCTCACTCGTGAGGGAATTAACCCTTTGACGGTCAAGGAAATGAGCAGTTTTCGTTTCATTAGTTCGCGCAGTATTACGAGCAAACAGTAGTCGAAAGTGGCAACTGTTTTCCACCGCCGTTCTTCCGAAAATGTCACCCTTCTCTGGCGATGCCAACTGCTCCGCTTTCTGGAATTGTTATAATAAAGTGGTAGCAAATTATGTAGTAAATTTCGTTGGAGAAGGACAGTTACGCCTACTTTTTAATAGAATAACCAGTAGACTGTTGTTTTAACGTTGCATTTTATATGATACTTATAGTTTTTGATATTTAGTGGTGAAAAAATTACTTAAAAGGAAAAATACTACACTGAAAGTAACTTGACTTTCGCTATCCATAGGAAATACTATTTTACAAAGCGGAGCAAGTTGGCATCTCTGGATGCGGTAGATAGCTCGCCTCACAAGTTTTAAAAATTTCTTAAAGTATTCGTAGTACATAAATAACAGTTTTTACGTACTTTTCGTTTTTAAAATTGTCAATGCAGAATAATAATGGTGAACGAACTCAGCTCGTCAGCGCGCATTGGGGAAAAATTTCACTACGCGAGTAGTGCTCGTTACTAACCATTACGGTCGAAATCTTGCTCCCGAGTGGAACTCGTTTGCACGCATTATGAGGCACGATTCGATTGCGAACTGAATTCGTTCATAACCGTCAAAGGGTTAATAGAGGCATTCTTTATCAATATAAGTAAATCATTCCTTCACGTTAAATATAGAATCATTTCTAAAAATAAATAATATAACAAACAGTCGCCATAGTAGCAGCAGATTTAAAATGTCATTTTTTAATTAAAATACTCTCGTTTATTAAATGACTGTGAAATATTATGTAATGATGGTGAGCATCAAATAATGGTAAGTATTAAATTACGCTAAACTGTTTGAAATCTTTCGAAAAAAAATTGTTAAATAGCAATTTACTTTCTTGTTATTTTACCACATTCGAACAAAACAGTCAAATAGCAGTAAAAAGATGGTATTTAAACTGATCACTGTGATAAAAACCGTTTATTGACTGCTTTCACCTAAGACGGTTAAACAACCAGAATTTATCCACCCCAACTAGGCTCATCTAAGGAAACCACTTAGTTCCTTGCAGTTGGGTACATATTATAGCCGCGATGGCTAATCTGTCAATTTCATGACCGACAGAACGGGTTAGTCCCAGCGTTGACACCACAATATTTCCTTCATTCTCTTCAACCCATGATGAGCTTCTCAACACATGTTGAGCTTGTAGGCCTGGACTATTAGAATACGATACTCTCATTCACGAAAAGATGGCAGCACCATAAAGCTACTTAACGCAAAAAAGTCTAGTATTTTCTATCTCTTACGATAGGTGTAACAACCGTATAAACTAATTAAGCCACATTCTAAAGTTCATTTCATAAAACACAACTCAACCGCCACCCAACTCCAATTTACATTACTTAACGAAAAGCCTAGCTCCAACGTTCAATTAAATTTCTTTTTTACGGTTTGTGAAAACCATGCTAGTTCTGAACGTTTATGAAAATCGTATTCATAATTTTTTAACCATACTAGTTGTTAACGGTTTCAAAACCATAAGGATAAAAAAGGTTATTTTCAGAAAACTTTACGGCTAATTTGATGGACGAACTGCTACCAGGGATTTTACCGTAAGTCCTTCCTTCACGCTAACTAAAGAATCATTTCGGGAAACAAATAGAGTAAAACAGTCGACACAGGAACAAAAAACATAAAATCTCATTTTCTAATTAAATCACTCTCTTTAAGTATTAAATGACGTTATCAAAGTATTGTGTAGTGGTGGTAAGTATCAAATAATGGTAAATCGTGGCAATGATATCAAATTAAGCAATATCAAAAATCATTTCCCATAAATATATCATTTTGCAACGTCATAGTAGCGGAAATCTATTAAATCACGCTTGCCCTAAATTTCGTGTCATTTTTCCACAAACGAACTTATGTTTCTAAACATATGTGAGACATTAATAAAGTAAAGCTTTCTTTTTTTCAAAAAGTTCTAATTATAGTTCTTGAAACTTATAGCATTATTTAAATTGCTTTGTGGTGAGAAAAAAGAATAAGTTACTTAAAAATAATTGACAATTTAACATTATAAAATTGTTCAGATTCTTCTGACTTTCATTGTATCACAACAGTTTTTAGTGGTACTTATGAGAATAAAGAATAATGCTCGGAACTTAAAGGATATACCGACACAATTAAAGAGATTGATGGAAGAAGCGGAAAAGTGACATTTTTAGGGGAATTAATGACTCAGAGGAAATAACATTTAGTGCTTGCATCAATATGGGTATGCTTAATGTAACAGAACTGTTTTTGCCTTCTATTTAATCTTAATATAGTTAATTCACAGTAGTTTGTAGTGGGCTTGCATAGTTTTTATTTCAAATTAAGCAGTGATAAATTTAAAGAAAGCAAAGTACTAGTCTCACCTAATAATTTGGTTGTAAAATAGTTCGGATGCAGCTTTTTTTTCGTTCTGAAAATGTCACTTAACAGTTTCTTCCACTAAGTTTTTCAATTAATATAGCTAAAATAGCACTATCTTTTTTATTTAACTTTATTTGTTGACTTTTTGGTGGTTTTACGTTATTGAAGTTAATAAAACTCGTTTGTTGTAGTTCACCCCATTAGAATAAAGATAAAATGCATTTATGATCATTTGGCATACTACTATACCTCGCGGTCAACTCAAGATAGTCAAAATTATCAATATAATATACTTTATACCTATAATATTAGTATATATTGGTATATTTGGTACTTATGACATAACTTTCCAACATTTCAGCATTTTGCGAAATACTATCTGTGGCAGCTAATTTAATATAAAATAAATTTTATAAAAAAATAGAATTTCTGTTAGAACTTGATAAGGACCTCAGAGCGCATGACTATTTCTCTATTTAACCTTTAATTTACAGTAAAATCTTAATAAACCATATTTGCTATCAGTGGGAACAATATTTTTTGAACCAATGGAAAACCCGTTGTAGTACTCTTATCAAAATTGCTCCATTTACCATAATATCAGCAGTATACAGTGCCATAATAATTAAGCGTCATCTGTGTAGCACGGTTTTCTACGGTTCCCCTAAACGAATTTAAAATATGCTTAACTTACTTTTTTTACTATAACACATAGTATATTTTTTTATTTTAACTCTTGCATATTATGAACATTAATTTAGCAACATTGTTGTCAGTGAAAGTCTGGCGATTTTTTGCAATTCTTCTTCACGAATAAATACCTTTACTCTATCGCTTTTGCTTTTTAGTGCATAGCTTATTTCTTTCATTTCTACTTGCATATATTACCCAAATTAATTAAACATCATCATTATCTATAATAGTATGGTAATTTCTTACGTATCTCCGACACGAATAAGTGCCATCTTCCCATTAATTTTGCCTTTGCCATAACTATTTTTTTTTCATTTCAATTACAGTTCATTTTAAATAAAACTTTTTAGAAACACATTTTAAAAGAATTACAATAAACGGGATAAATGCATTTTTCTGATAATTTAAGGAATACTAATATGGTGACGTAGTCCTCGCACGCTACAACAAGCTCTTTTTTTTATCAAATAAAGCTATAATATGAAAACATAACTGTTGTTATCTTTAAAACATATAATTTACTGAATCGTCTAGATTTAAATTTAAAACAATGGCTAACGCTTAACCAATCAGAAAATTCCATTTTGTTTTCCACCTATCCCGCTTGAACCACTCGTCGGAGAATGTTCTAATGTCGACAGTAATCTTCCACATGCTCCGAACTATCTGTATGCCAAATTTCATCACTTTTGCTTGGATGGTTTAGGATTCTATAATGGTATATATGTATATATATACCATTATAGAATTCTAAACCATCCAATGTATATACCCATATGTATATATTCATTCATTTATATATTATACTCACAGAGGGAGAGAGAGAGTGAAAGAGAGAAGAACATTCCTAATATTAAAAAAGTTAATAAGCTAGAGCTAAAACACTGTAAAAAAATCCAGATAAAATTACGATGCATCAACCGCAAAATCCATTTTTATCGTTATAAATTATAGTGTAATTTTAATATTTTTTTAATTATAACATTCCAGTGATTTTTCGAGAAAAGTGCCAGTACCCTGAATGCTGGTACATTTTAAAATAACTTGAGCCCAAATGTTTTGTAGTGTGTAAATATATATTGTTATCCTTATGAAGATAAATGTCAAGATCAAAAAAATTGTCTCCCTTAACATCTGAGCCTTTAATAAAATAAATTCTTTAGGATAAATATCCTTTATTAAAACAAAATCATTACATTCAAAAATAATAAAATCATCAATAAATCATAAGTTATGTTGTAACAATTTTTGCCAGAAAATGTATGAAAATTTTAGCAACAGCACTAAAATAACAATTTCCCATAGAAATACCTTGAATTCGTTTGTAAAAACAAATACCATTAAAAAGATAATTTTCAAAAATGCTTACATTACATAAATTAATCCAATCATCTCTAAAACTCCTCCTTGAATATTTATCAAATTTTTATCAAAAATCTCTAAACAAGTATTTTTTTAAAATTATTGTGTGGTATACTAGTAAATGAATTTTTCAAATATATANTATATATATATATATATCTTAAAAGTTGCTATTATCATTTTATCTTAAAATTTTAAAGAACAAAAAACATAATTGGTAAAACTGTTTATATTTGAATAGTTTTACATGGACAAATTTAAAATGAACTTAATTTCACTGAATATTCATTTTCAAAATGAAATTATTTCATTGAATGGGGTCCAAGATACATTATCTGGCAAAGATCGAAAATAGTGAATTTCAATATATTTGACTGAAGTTTTAATTCAAAAGGAATTTGTAAATTGTAGGAGAATGCGAAATTCATTCAAATATATCCAGATGAAATACATTTTAAGCTGAAATTGAAAATCCGATTCCCTGATTAGAGATAACACGTGATAGGGAAAATGATAGGTGATTAGGCGTGAATCCTGAACCTAATTAGTTTAACAGTTGAGTTGAAATTGAAGATTTATCAACGGAACAATTCTAGTAAATGTTTTATTCCAAACAATCTTAGAAAGGGAAAGCTCTAAAATGTTTTAATACAAATACCTTCGATTAGCGTCCATATTTTTGGAAATTTAGTTTTCAGCTGATGAAGGAACTTCAGTTTATATTTAATTCTCGTTTTAATTCTTTTGAGAAATAAAAAAATAAATAACCGTGATATTTTATGCTGTATAGAAGAGATCCAACTAATAAAGCATGAAAATGGGTCAACTAAAAATTATTTATCAAATGAATGGAATTAAAATTATTATTACGATATATAGAAGGTGGGATAATATCAGGTAGCTGAAATTCGAACTCATGTAGAGCTAAACTGTGTGGCCTAGAAGCTGTCTAATTTAGCCAAGGTATATAATATATCATTTGGTGAAAAGGCATAAATGTACTACTTATTTTAAAAACGTCTTTTTTTTCCTAGAGAAAGTCAAACCGTCCGGTTCCGCGTACGCATGTTAACTTTAAGGGAAATGTAGAAATACTAGACTTTCAGTGAAAAAGTAGCACGCTTTTCATCTTATATGACAATTTTCGAAAATTATGCATGTAAATTACACGTGATGTAGTAAAGGCCACGAACTCAAGGGGAAAGGGAGATCGAGAGACAATTGACTCAGGACGAAATTCTTACAAAAATATATTGTTGCTGAATATTTTTTCAAAAGAAAATTATACATAACTTTTTCATATTTATAGCTACAATTATGTATAAAGGATCCTCAAAAAGTCTATAAAATATGAAAAGAAGCAAGCTCTTTGTGCTTATAAGATGAGACCGGCAATAAATTTTATCCTGGAGCATGTAAAACATTTGTCCGACTTTGGTTATCTTCTTCCTCCACTGTACTACAGTTTTCATGTGCCTAGCATAGGGACGCATTTATGAGGAAGGGCGCTAGACCTGGAATCAGCCAGCTTTACCTCGTGAGCAGAGGTTATCGAAAAGAAAAAGAACAGTGCTACTTATCGGGCTAAATCGTTACTGTTGGTTAGGGTATAAATTGTTAGAAAAATTTTAATAAACTAGCCTTAAAATAATTTGTATAATTGTAATAACCAATAAATAAGAATAGGTTCTCCAAACAAGAGAACACATTAGAGAGTTGACATAGTAAAAAAACATTCATCTACTCAGACTCGGACATCAATTAATCGAAAACACCATTACCTTCTTCTTGACTGGTAACGTGTAATTCAGAGTTAATCAGCTAGGAAACAGAAATAATTTCGTCAAAATTGACGGAACCGTTTCACCCATTCCTTCCATATATATATTGGTTTCTGCTGCACACACAAATGTGCTCACATTTTATTCATTGCCTTTAATTATAGGTTATGATATTAGGCAAAAACACTTAAAAAATTAAGTGTAACAAGTTGATTCCAAGCTATATAAACAAGTAAACATGCAACTATGTAATGCATGTTTACTTGTTTACATACAATGTACAATGGGGGCACAAAAAACTATGTAAACAAGTTGTTTCAATACAGTGGTTACAAGCTTGAAGGGAAGATAAGACACATGAAAAGGATTGCGTAGCAACCCTGTGTAGCAACCCATCTCCAGAAGTGTCAACGCTTTCTGCTAGGGGCACCTTCCTAATACGAAGTGGAGTGGCTGTTTAATGCACCTGCGCACTTGAAATGGAGTGTTTATTTATTTAAATTGTCTTCACTGTATGTTAATTTTAAATTTTTAGCATTTACTGTAAAGATTTTCATTTAAATAGGCTCAGAAATGACTGTTTTATCGTAGTTTGATGACCAACTAAGTGAGCCAAATAGGTTAGTCAGAGCTTATATTTGAATGCAATTTTTAACAATAATTACCAGAAAGCTAAAGAAGCGCATTTCATTTTTTGTTTACATATTCTCTTGCTTAACACTTTAAATAAGGGTAGCAACTTATCATGGTAAGACAAAAAAAATGTTAACTGCTTGCAAGATCATTACATTTTTTCTATTTTGAAGGTAGGAAGTTAATTATCTGCTGAACCTAATAGGTGCTAGTAGCAACAATATAGTATAGTACAGATAAAATGGTATGGGTTGTAAAGATAGCTGGTGCGCCAATACTGAGCACATTGCCACTATTATACTGTTGGTCATGAAACTGTCGAACCTTAAGATTAAAAGCTACCTGGGCTGTGAGAGTTATAAATACTTTTGTGCTAGTGTTGTTTTATATTATAATTTTTCGGGTTACTTACCACCACTTATTTAACAGTCTAACATATATATTTGTTTGTAAAATTTCTTGTTGGCAACTTGCGATCAGGAGTAATTGTAAAAAAAAATTCAGTAATAAATTTATTATTAGAGTTGTCAATAAATAATTGTACCTACTTCCTTTAAGAAGACAAAAGGGAAATGGTTTTGCCACCAATTTTTTATCGATATAAACTGTACTTTCCTTCTTTCTTTTTTCGCTTTTCACGCATAAAATCTTAAAAGGCAGTAAGTTGATTATAATTTGGATTTAAAAACAACAGTTATTTATAAACATTTTGTTCAGCGCACTACTTATTACCATACCAATGAACTAAAAAATAAAATATTTATCAAATTACACTTTTAAACTGAATCTAAATTTTCGATTAAAGTTGGCATTTTCCTATAATTGAGTGAATTCTTGTAAGTAAATAATTTATTTGAAAAAATCACGGTACTCAAAAAAGTAATTTAGAGATTTACTTGTTAATTTCATGTTAGCTTAGCTTTTTTTTCTGGAAGATATAATTACCGAGCAACTTAAAGTACTCAAAAGTAAAATAATGTCACTAAACTGTGATTAACGACTTATTCTCAGAACTTGGTGCTGATTTTTTTTTAGTGGACAAGGATTAATGAGCTAATTTAAGTATACAGAAACTATGAAGGTTTTTAACAAAAATAAAACTTGTCTTAGAAAAAAAAACATACATTAAGTCGATGTTTTAATCTTTTAATATGTGGTAAAATTAAAGTCGGCTTAAAAAAATAAATAATTTAATAGAGAAAACACAACTGAGTAATTAATTTTTACACAACTTTAGCTATGCAAGTTTGAATTAAGTTAACTGAACAAAATTTTTCTATAAAACTTAGTATAGGATTTTATCTATAACTAATGAAGGCTTAAAAAATGAATAAAATACAATCACATTCTTTTGAGAAAAAGCAATTAATTATAAAAATTAAAAAATTTTATAAGATTGGAGGCATTTTTATGTTTGTTATCTTTTATAATTAATTTAAACTTCCCTATTTTATTATCTTATTATGTCCTATTTAACAGCACATGTGAAAGATTTTTTAAAAAAACTTATCAAAAGTGTTTGCTTATTATTGCATCAAGGTTATATGCAGAATAAATTCTGTATCTAAAGTTTTTGCTTTTTGTTGTATCAATAATATTTGCAGAATAAATTTTGTATCAAAAGTTTTTGCTTATCGTTGTATCAATGTTATATGCCGAATAGAGTTAGTATCAAAATTTTTTGTTTATTGTTGTATCAATGTAATTTTCAGAATAGATTTTGCCCTAAATATTAAGTATTTAAATTATAGTCGCGGATATTGAGTTTTGAGTGAAAGCACAAAGAGAAAATCTTCTGGTGAAATTATCGTACTGTGTAGTAATGATGTTTCTGGTTGAAAAAAAACATAGTTCTGGTTAATAAAAACAAAATATAGGGTATTTAAACCATTCATTTGATAATTTTCCGTTTATATGGCAACCGTTTACAAAAACTTCTGGATAGCAAAACTTCTGGATAGCAAAAAATACAAAACTGAAAAGTAACTTAAACCAAATAAATAGTTTTTATCTCATGCTCTAAGGTAACGTGATATCGTTAAAATATTTTACTTAATTTACCAAATTTCATCACATAAGCCATATTTTATTGTTAATGTTTACCAAAATCATAACCAAACCACACCGGTAAAAATTACCGAGCATTTTGGTGTTTTCATATAGCCGCGTCAATTTTACCATATTCTGGTACTGACAATATTTCTTTATTGCATAAATCGCATATACATATTTAGCGTTTTTTTCATTTAGCCAAATTATTAAAAATTTCCGATTCAATTGGATTGAACTTAGCATTATAATCTTTCAAAACGCATCACCTTACAGCGGTATGTGTGTTTGAGCGGCGAACCAGATGGTTGCTGAAGAAGGAATGTTCCTTACCAAATCATATATATTTTCAAAAAGAAACTAGATTATCGCTAATGACAGATGTTCCTTGTCGGTACATACAGAGAACAAAAAAAATTGGAACATTTTAATAACTTTTGATCCAGAATCGGATTGCAGCGTCTTAACATACAATCTTATATCTTGCTTTAGATAACTTTAATCTGTAATGCAAATGAGGGTTAGTTTCATCAAAAAGTCCCTCACAAAGACTAGTTTTCCCTAATGCTTGATCCAGTATTTATTTTCATTGCATTAGATAATTTTAAATATGTTAATAAATTCATGCAGTCAGGGCCGTGATAACCTTGTTGGCAGGGCGCTGGACTCACGTTCATGATAACGGGAGTTCAAATCCAGCCGGCTGAAGACTCCCAATGTAGTAAATGGTGACTAGTCCACGTTAAATTTGTCGGGTAACGAAGTCCTCAATGTTCCTATAACAAATCAATACCTCTCGGGATACTGAATTGAGAGTGATCGTTCTTTGGTTCAGGTCAAAATTACGATCAGTGGATGAATGAATGGATGTATGAATGGGTCCACCCTGTAAACGGGTGAGACGTTTGGGTGTGGCAGAAGTCAAATAAATGGCCATAAATGGATCCACTGAAAAACAAGAACAATCGCACTCCCTCTGCCTTAATGGCCCATGACAACAACAATAATTCATGTTGTCAAATTTTATGTTAGGAAATCAGACGCAAAAACATATTTTCTCTGAATAAATATTAATTTTATCTTGAGTTTCAAAATATGAGTATCAAATCTTGAGTTCTGAAACATGAGAGGAAACCGCACGTTCAGAAAATATGGTCTCGAAAAATTTGTCAGGAGAGCTGTCGCAGTCGAAAGTTTGCCTTCCTTACATGAATTTTGATATAAAATTTTTTAAAAAAAGCCGTATTTTTAAACTTTTATTTCTCTAGAACTAATTAACAAAATCTGCTTACATTTTGGATTTTGTAATTTAAATTACATTATTCAAAATGGCATAAAAGTTTGTATAACTTAAAATTTAAATTTTCCTGTCATTATCAAAATAAATTATACTTCGGTGGAAATCATCTTTGAGTAACGAATTTTCTTAACTGCGTGCAATTTTTTTTTCATTTATTCTTTTTTGTTAAGAATTTCATAGTTTTAGTGAAACATAGAGAAAGTGAAGTTAACATTATTAGGGCCGAACTTTCGAACACTCTCTTAAACTTTTGGAACTATATTTCCCGGATAGTGGCTATCCACCTCTCCAACGTTTTGAGAGTCGGTTCAAATAAGAGTGATTTCGACATGCAAAATGGCATAACCATTGACGATCAAGCTTAGAATTAATCAACGTCTAATTTTGTAAACTATTCGTCGTAATAAAGGTATACCAGGCATGGCGAAATGGCACTATCCAAATTCATTAACGGGGCAAATGTAGTTCGTCGTCTGTCCTTCACGGCTGTGTGGAGGACAGGGCTGTACGACGGCTGTGGGGAAAAGTTTCGACAGGTAAACGTATAAATTGACCAACTGAATACTATCAAGGTGTTAAACATTAATCCTAAAACGCTCAACTTAGTTGAGCACAGCTGGTCATAGCACTGGAGTTGACCTGGGACTCTGTATTTTCCTGAACTACAAAAAATCTATATTTGTGCGTCATGTAACGATTGTTTCTTATTTTGGTTTCTTACTCATGGTCACAATGTGGCTTGACTGGATAAATTTAATGCCTAACTTAAATACCGATTTTGAACAAATCGTTTCATTAGCTAAAACTCAAACTACTGTAATCTCAACTGTTTATATCACTTAAAAATATCACATTGTAATAGTAACGTCGATAAAATGAGTGAAAAGTGTTGTGTTCCAGCTGTTTATCTTTAGCATTTTAAGTTTTGATTAAAAAGAAATTCAATTACAGATGCAACTGGTGACCACGTGTTGCTTGTCTCATGTGTTGCCTCAACATATGCCTAGTAAAGCAAATATGCCGACTAATATTCATATTGACCTAAGACTGGATTTAATTCTAAACATTCACTCAACTTAACCATTCCTGCATAAATACCTAACCTTAGCTTTTCAATAGTTTAATAATGCATCAATCCTCTATAAAATATATGAATAAATGTATATATCAATAGGCATTGTTTCTTTTCCTGTGATCAGGAGGAACAAAAAATCAATAAAGTAACGCAATATATACTCTTTGTTGAAACAGAAGTTAATTCTTTAAGCATCTTTTCAAAGAATTAAAATTAAAAAAAAAACTATTAATGAATAAATGAGACTTTTCAAGTGGCCTCACACAAAAAATCAAAGCAAGACAGGTAAACAGGAGTTACAGGTTCAATTAGACAATAATAAAGTATAATTAATTCAAACTAACTTACAAGCAACTGCTAAAGACTCTTTGTTTAAATACTATTACAGAATGGTAGTTATTGACAACCACCAAACAATAACTTCAAAAACGATGAGTGCAAATTTTCCGATCCTTACATAAAGTTTTATTTATTCATTTATTTTTATTTTAGTTTATTTCATAGTTGAATAAAGATTATCTTTAATAAAATATTATTTTTTATCATATTTACATATTTAAAAAATGTATATTTTAGGAATTGATGATAAACAGCGTAAAATAAAAAATTCTCGTAATACTCGGAATCCTCCATATTTCTTTCTTCCAATTTATTAAGCAAAAATTTTCGAAATACGAAATGGCTTCAATAAAATATTTAAATCACTTTAATAGTTTATTTTTAATTAAGAAAGAGATTGAATTTAAATCCCACCAAACCAATAAATTGTAAAAACTGGTTTATTAATACTATAAATATGATTCATACCGATATTACAATTGCGTATGTAAATAACGGTTTTAAAAACAATACAGCTAAAAACATTAAATTTATATTGGAAATTATTTGTTGTCTAAACCTCTCACAGAATCTATTATCACTATTACTTCGGTATTCGTTAGTGAAACAAATATTTCTTGATGATCTAGTAGAAAAATACCTGGTTCATTTTAGCTAGACTAGATGAAAAATCATCCGATCTATCCATCCGTTACTGAGGTATGACCTTGTTCACGGTCTGTTTTGATATAATAGAGAAATTAATGGAAGCCTCTGCTATAATACAATAAAGATAAATAATATAAATGTACTGGTTAATGTATTAGATATCAAAAGAAATTAATGTACGAAAGGTACAAAGTATTCTTATATAAATGACATGATACCGCAGACTTAATTATGTATGTTTGAATATTTAAAATACAATGTTTAAAAATTTAAGTTTTTTTTTTTTTTTTTTTTTTTTTTTTTTTTTTTTTTGATTCCACATATTTTTTTTTAAACTGATCTGTCAAGTATTTTAAGAGCCAATTTACAGAAAACTATCACTATACTTTAATATATTTCTCTAACGACCTTAATTAAATGTAAACAAAGATTTAAAAAAATCACTTAAATGTATTTAAAAAGGCGAACTTTTTTTCTAAGAAAAAAAACTCTTTTTACACATTCATGATCTTTAAATAGTTATTTTTAAAAACAATTATGACTATCTTTTTTAATGTTTACCCGAACGATTTTTTCATTTATTTAAAATATAAAAACACATAATGTAAAAAGAGTTTATCGTAATTGAATCTTTGTAAATTGACTTCATGACATAAAGAATGCTTCAAAACTTTCTACTCCCCTCTTGCGTAATAAAACCCCTATGAGAATCAAACAAAAGAATTTAATTAATTTGAATGAAAGAGAGATTCTCTTCACCTGAGATAATTAACCGTAACTCAGTGTTACTCCTAAATTAGAGTTACCGTGCAGCTAATCGAATGATTAATTAAGATTAGTATTAATTATTCAATTTTCTACTAGGTAACAGACTACAATTTAAAAAAAAACGTATCTTGACACTTCTTTTCAGTGGGGGTGGCTCCACCCACTACTCGCTGCTCTCGACAACCCGCAAAACTACTACCACAGTTTCCTTTAGATTGCTTCAAGCTCACTTCCCTGGCATATTGGAAGCTTATTTATTTTAGTCTAGATTGGTATGTAAGCTTGTATCCTTTTCAAAATGAAGTCCTTAAGCTATGTAACGCGTGCATCCTATATAACTTTTAGTTTCAACTTTTCATTTAATTTCCATACACCATAATTTGGCTTATATACATTTTGGTGCTTCTTGGAAAATGCATTAGCTTATAGAATTTTCCTTCATTTATAAATTTCCGAGTTTCGAGACACTTATAAATTTCAGAGTTTCTAAATCCTTCATTCTAGCTAACATACGTAAATAAAAAAATACACCTTTAAATAATTATGTTACTATTCAACCATGATAAGTTGATGATATCCATGTCCATATATCCATAAACTAAACCATAAACCGTAAACCAATAGCATATTTGATAAAAGGCCAAAAAGTAGTTTTCTTTAATGAGCGTTGGAGCTGTTGGAGATGTGAAGCAAAAAACATTAATTTAATCCAACACTGTAGCCATTAAAGTTGTAACTAAATGAACATTTATATTAAAATATATTTACAATAATATTTCAAGATGAGATATTTATTAAAAACACATCCGTGTGGAAAAAATTTTAAAAAGGTTTTTGAAAGAAAAAAAATACGAATTTAACTATGTAAAAATAACGGATTTTTTTCAAGTCCTGTTTTTTCCCTCAAACTAAAGACTTAAATATAAGTAATAACTATAATTAATTTACTATGGCCATTATGTTCCGACACTTGTAACCAAATTCTTTTCTTCCTCAGTCCTTTCTGTAAATTCGAGCTGCTTAGGCCATATATATGTGCGATGATATACCTACTGATGAATAAGAGGATGAATAAGTGAACATAAATATGGTTTCTAAATAAATTCATGAATTTTTTTAAAATAATATTCATTGTAACGTTAAACTAATTAACATATTGAGCATGTTATCTAGAATTTTAAATAAAACTTTCTCAAAATTAAACAAAATTTTACCTATATGTTTCTATTAATACGCTGATAGAAATTTCTCGGGAAAAATGGTTAAATAACAATATATTTAATCGTCATTTTACCTTATTCAATCACCATAATAACCATAAATAAGATGTTAATCGAACTATTAACTGTGTGAAAAACCGCTTATTAATTGCTTTCACCTAATACAGTTAAACAACCAGAATTTGGCAGCTTCAACTAGCCCCATTTGATGAAACTACTTAGTTCCTTGCAAATGAGCCGAGAGAGCTAATCTGTCAATCTCATGACCGACTGAACGGCGGTTTGATTCCCAGCGTTGACCATATAACATTTCCTCAATTTCCTTCAACACATGAATAGTTTCCAGAGTTCTGAAATCCCCAATTTGCGACCCTGGACTATCAGAATAAGATACTTTTATTCACCCGCATATAACAACACCGTAAAACTGCTAAACTATATCCAATGTGGAGTTAAATCTCTTTCTATACAATTATGAAATCATGATAATTGTAAATAGTTTTAAAAAAATCATACTGTTTTGTATTCGTGGTTTTTTAACCCCACTAGTTGTAAACGGTATAAAACTAGTTGTAAACGGTAAGGGAAAAAAATGTTCTTTACCGTTAACTTACCTTTTAATTGAATGGACAGACTGCTGATGGCTTCGTTACCATATTTTTAAAATGAAAATTCCACAGTGAAACATTTTAATGTAAACTAAAGAATCTCAAAACTGGTATATAATAGTTCATACTCAAGCACATCGTTATTGTACCCTATATACTATCTGCTTTGATAGTTTTCGAAATTTAAGAACAACATTTATATAAATTCAAATGTTGTAAGAGTTAAATTCAGATATTAGTTTCAGATATTATTTAGTCCGTCTAGTACAATTGAATACTTGTAAAATAAATTTATCTTTCATGTCTTCAAACATTTCATTAATTACTCTTGCTACAATGGACATTAAAATACCTAAAGTAAGGCACGTTCTTAGTCAATCCTTAGATCACCTCAAGCGCAATCGTGCGGCAAATAAAGCGAGTTTATACGAAAGCACATTTCTAACGGATTAAGCAGAATCGAAACGCTTCGTGGCATCAAGTAAAGCGAAAAAATGTTTAGAAAAAATAAGGTAATAATGTTGTCTTGTAACATTTAACAAGTCCTTTTTTAAAAATAAAAAGTTTTCGCAAAAGAAAATAACTATTATAATAGTTACGATAAACATTTATTCAAACTCATGATAATTATAAAAATATCGCATTATTCGGTAAAAAAGCCATTTAATGAATCAAAGCCTAAGATTGTTCTTAGACCACCGTAGTAAAATTATTACTGTTAAATAATTTAAAATTATTAAAAATTTTAAATTCATTCGTTTTTTTTATGGATTTCATTTAGGTAGATAAGTCTCGTCAAATATGTGGTTCATCAGGGATCATTGTTTGAAAAATTTGAAAAAATTCTTCGATAAGTCTCATTTGGTAAAAAAGTTTACCTGTATAGTTTAAAATTACAACTTTGATTCAAATTTAAGGCACTCAAACTTTGATCTTTTTAACTCTCCTTAGCACAAAAATTTCGAAAAACACCCTTTACCTGCAGCATTAAAAACTATTATTTTAATATTTCAATAATAAACTCATGAATCTGCAATACTGAGCTTATACAGGATAATATCGATTTTTTTTGCATTGAAAATAAGTACTATATTTGTTTTTATTACCTTTGTTAAAACTATCTATACAAATTATCTATCTATGTATATAATACGAAAAAGAATTTATGTGTGTGTTTGTGTGTCTGTATACCTGATAGCTAAATGGGTAATATTCTTAGCAAATGATGAAGTTCAATTTTCGATTTTTTAACAATATTTTTTATTTAGTGGCGTTTTAAAAATGGAATTTTCTCATTGAAAGAGCGAAGTGCGGAATTCGAATAGACCAGCAATCGTTGGGTTTCGAACCCGGTTCACCTGGTTGGGAGGCAAGTGCTCTATCCACTGAGTCACCACGGCTCGACGTCAATAACAGTTAAATTTGGCAATAGTTACTAATTGAAGTAAAAAATAAACTATCTATTAAAAAGGAAAATTTAATGGAGAAATGGTACTAATTCGCTTAAGAGAGAGTAAAAGGTCGCCCCACTATTATTGAAACCATGAAGCTTAATTTTGATTGTAGGCATGACTAACATCATAGTAATTTTTGCAGTTTTAATAGGTACCACATATACTCTTATACAGGGTGTCCCGAAACGACCGCATAAACTCTGCACAGCTAGATTCCTCGTTGGGAGTACATAAAAATTGCCCTAAGAAGCGTTCCTGTACGATCCGTAGTTTACGAGAAAAACACGAAAAACAAAGTATGACGTCACTGATGGTGAAAGAAAAAACATTTTATTGAACATATCAACAGCAGTATATTATGCACAATTTAAAGCATATGTTTAAAGTGTCCACCGTGCATGTCGAGGCAGACTTGAGCACGCCGTGGATATGTCCAATAAAGTATTTTTTTCTTGCACCGGCAGTGAGGTCATACTTTGCTTTTCGTATTTTTCTCGTAAACTATGGATCGTACAGGAACGCTTCTTTGGGCAGTTTTTATGTACTCCCAACGAGGAATCTAGCTCTGCAAAGTTCATGCGGTCGCTTCGGGAGACCCTGTATAGGTAGAAAGTATTTTTATAAGTAAATTTGGAGACTACAGCCGCACCAATACATTGCATTTTTATGCAAGATTTTTTACGGCCCTTTGAAGATATAGGTACAGGAAAAAGTAGCTTGATTGTGGCATTCTAAATATCATGAGTTGCCTCGAGTGACAGCATTATGCCAGATAAAACTAAATGCAGTTAAACTTTATTTCAATGGGATGAACTACTAAATACGTGCTTTGTTTAATCTAATAGCGTAAAGCCTCCAAGAAAGGCAACAAATAACAAAAGAAACATTGAAATTATTTTAAATTTATTATTCGTGTTGATATTTGTCTTACCGTTTTGTTCACGATTTTGCAGTAGAGTTCAATACTTATTTATTCGTACTCATTTTTTCACCCCATGAAGAACGGGCATTCACAGCAGTAATTTTATTTTATTTTATAACCGTCGTTGAACAGCCGACCCAATTTCATGGGTTTACGACTACTTACGTTCAACTCAGTAGCCTTGCAATTTTGAACCAATCCAGAAGACAAGGAAACTCCTGGATCAGTACCCCCAGAGGTATTGATTTGTTGTGGGAACATGGAGGACTTTGAGACTCGACAGATTTAACGTGCATCAGTCACCATTTACTACACGGGGAGTCTTCAGCCGGCGAGGATCGAACCCACGACCTCTTGGATATGGGCCCAGCGCCCTACCGACCAGGCTATACCGGCTCACAGCAGTAATTTAATAAAAACAATTATTCTGTACAAAAGTATAATTTAATCAATTGTTTTATACAAACTCCAACCAATTTCTTAAAGTTTGAACTTCGCACAAAATGCAGTTATTGTAAAAATATCTTCAGAAACGCAAAGCATCTAAGTATGCTTACCTTTTAGTACTAAGGAAATGCCAGAATGGAATTTCGAAGTACAAAGTCATTTCAATATATTTTACTTAAGTCATTAAGTACAAAATATATCATCGTTCTCAGATAAATCTTACTCGCTAAGATAAATTATCTTTAAAGACAAGTACATTTAAACTTTGAAAATTTCCTCGTTTCGCTTAGTCAGGCTTTAACGAAATAAACAGTTACGACAAAGGCATAAAATTTAATAAAGAATGGAATGAAAATGACAATGCTGTTCACATGCAACATATTACCTTTAGATAATCAGTTACATATTTTAAATGAGTTTGCCTAAGTATTATCATGAATAATTGAACAGTTCGAAGCATCAATTTACATAATTCATCATATGTTCTTTTATAAGGCTTTCCAAAAATAGCTACTGATTACAGATATCAATTGAGAAGCGGAAATGAATAATAATGGTTGATCTACGAAAATTAATTTTTGTAGACTTTCAAAATTAGTTACAAAGTTTATCAGCAAACGACACTGCAGAATGGAAATTAAAAAACATTGAACTATTTCAGACATCAATTTACGTCATTTATTGCATTTTATTTTACTGGGAGTTTCAAAAATGACTACTGATATGCAATATCACTTGCAAAAAGGAAAGAAATAGTAATGGCTGGTCTGCAAAAATTCATTACCATCGGGTTTCAAAATATTTTTTAGTATGTCAACAAATGCTGACGAATGTAAATAGAAATCCAGGAATAATGAACAGTTAGAAATATCAATTTACAACGTTCACTACATATTCTTTAATCAGGCATTCTGAATATGGCTGCTGATTTCAAATTTCAATTGAAAAATGAAAATAAATAGTAGTTGAGTGAATGAATTGAATGAAGTAATAAATACTAACAAAAATTCATTGTCTTAGAGTCTCAAAATTAGTTAATAATTGTGTCAACAAATGACGCTGCCAAAACAAAGAAAACAAAAGAGAAAAACAATATTTACTGATGCATCTCCAACCATTTTAATTGTTATAACTCGACGAACCACTGTTAAATTAGTCCTAAGATTGCGCCACATTGTTGGTACAAATAGGTGTTATTTTGAAATTATTTTATGCAGTTTTTCAACGTCATCTGTCTGTTGATGATGAATAATCTATCTATATTATATAAAACGCTAATACGTACGTATGTATGTATGTATCAATAAAACCGATGATATTTCTTTTCTCGCGCTGACAACAGTTTTCATTTTTAATTGATTGGATTCGGCGCGCAAGAGCACGTAGTGAGCAACCAGATAACAATAACCAGAGTGAGCATTATCAGGTTGTTCAATTCAGATTCATGCACTAAAAACATGACAATATTTAATTT
>NC_092210.1:47614633-47640155 GCF_043381705.1 Parasteatoda tepidariorum | reverse complement strand
ATGTGAACTGTTTGCAATTTCAAATTAATATTGAAATGCACAGGTTTAGAATTTTCTACAGTGAAAAGTTTTCGGAACTTCAGTGTTCAAAAAAGTATACAAAAGCTAGACGTTAAGAACGTATCCAATGAGCGAGCAAAGCGAGCATCGGATTGCGAAGCAATCCGAAATGAACTGCGAAAGCAATTCTGGGGGTTGGCGAGCCCCAGCTAGCAGGGGGCGAAGCCTCCTAGTATTTAATAAAAGTCGAAAAAATTTTGAATTGTTAGGTACAAAATTTTTTACATCATTTTTAAGTATGTAATTTTGCATGACAAAATAAAAAATTGTGTACCATACGATTCAAATTTTTTTCAACTATTATAAAATAAAATAATTAAAAGTTTTAAATATTTACTAACATTTATTTTTTGCATAGAATTATATTTGGATAAACGAATTCATTGCGTACAAAAAATTTCAATTCGCTTTAAAAAGTTCTCGAGATATGGCAAAGAACGCAAAAAGTAAAATTAACAATAAATGGCCCAAACTTTGGACCTTTACTCTGACCAAGCTATGGGGACCACATTTCCAAATTTCTGCTACTGCGTGTATTTCGAGAGTCAGAAATCCAAATTCGTTATAAGAAAAGGTATCTTTATTTAGAGAAAGTATGTTTTTGTATCTGATTTCGTGGCTTAAAATATCGTCTGCACTAATTAATTAGCATATTTGAGGTCACCCCATCGAACCATTAAGATTGAGTTCGAAAAGGTAAAGATCCGATTCGTAGATTAGTAGATCTAAACTTATTCAAGGTGGTCTTTTCTTTTTTGGCACACTTTGGATATTTACTATTATTAAAGGTAATATCAGAGAACACTCTTTAAAAATAAGTTTTTAATGTTAATTCCATGTAACTCAAAACTCATATCGAAATAAAACAAAACAGTAAAAACTATTGCAAGTAAAGTTTAATGTAAACGAAGTAATATTCTTCAGTGGCAATATTTCTAGAAACACGTTATTGGAAATTCGCGTTCTTTCTTCGGTGATATGGAAGAAATCGAAAATTGCTATAGGACCGTTTTATAGATTTGAAACAGTAACTTCTTCCAGTCTAATGGTATGGATATAATTCGATATAGAACGACGATTTGCGATAAAAAAAAAGATGTCTTTTCTTTTGTAATAAACTTCTTTCCACACAGATAAATCTTCCTCAAGTTCAATCCCTTAGAAATTTTTCATTTACATCAATAGTTGTGCTTATTTTGAAAGAAACTAAGCTGTTGATTTAATTTACTTGCTTGTTAAGATGTATTTTGCAGGAAATATTGGACATACATGAAACTGACTTTTAACAAGGAAGAGTAATCTTAAAAAATTACTTCTAAAATTGGGGAAAATTTTAATTAAAATGTCTGATTTAATGCCTACGTGTCGGCCTTTTGTATCAATGTGTAATCACTTAAAAAAGTTAAGAAATTCTTTCCACTAAATCATTCAAAAATATTTCATTGAAAATTTGATTGTTTTTAAACCTATGTATTTAGTTTCATAACCAATAATTATATGGATATTCACTAATAATCACGTTTTTCAATGCTTTCAGAAATAGTATGTGGTTTAATACATATTTAAACAATATTTACCGTTTAGTTAGTTTTTTTAAAATCAGCCGAATGATCTACGGCATAAATAAAGAAAAAATCATCTTCTTTTACTGAGTGAACAGTTAAATTTTATTTTTACTCACATTTTTTTTAAATATTGTGGCATAAAATGATCTAGAAAGGATATTTTTTTATTTAATACAGCATCATGCAAAAAAAAATCTTAACGCTCTTTAAAAAATTAAAACAGGTCTTTTTAAATTATATTCGCTTTCAAAAACTCTGGTATGACCTTGTACATTGTTTTTACATAAACTTCCTTAGGTGTCAAAAATCAAACTGAAATCTAAATCATATAAGTATTTTGAAACAGATTTAATCGAATTGTCATGTTGTTGCAACATCTAATTACCAGGGCACGAAGAAAGTCAGAAATTTTACCCGTCCCCGAGGACGGCTTGTCCAACAATGTACCCGTCCTCCTATGAAACTAACCCGTAGCTTCTAATTAAATAAAAATATAATTTTCTCTTATTTATTACAACCATTTATATAAATTGCACAATGAATTAGTAGTTACTAGGATTACAAATACTAGGTTACTAATAGTAAAACCTAGTATTTCTTTTATGAAATAATTTATTTCTTTTATGAAATAATTTAAATGACAAAGATCAAGTTATCTGGAATGTCAATTTATCCGAGGGTACTTCGTTTTTTAAATGAAACAAATATGACGTTTGCCAGTACCACAATCAAGCCAATGATTTACAGAGGTTTCTGCACAGAAATCTGAAAGGGGTTTTCCATTTAGGTCAGGGGTCGCCAAACTTTTTTGATCATCGACCCCTTTATAATTTTTCGAAATATCCATAGACCCCCATAAAAGTAATTTTCTGTTAATAAAAATAAAACTCCATTAGATACTGTGTTTGTACATTTATTTTATGATTTTAAGCATTTATTAAAATAATAGTACATTGTGTAACAATAGTTTTATGAAAAATATATTAATGTTGAAATTTAAATACCTTAATACTTATTAAGGTATAAATAATTATAAATAAGTAGAAATAATAAATAAAATAACAACAGATTTATTGCTTCTAAATCAATGAGAGGAATGTGCCTGGTGTTTTTTGCAAGGTTCGCTATATTGGGTTCAAAATTGGTCAATTTTAATCTTAAATCCCCTCGAAACTCCACATTTGATTTATTTCTGTACTTACTTAAGATTGAATTTACGTACCTGAAACCGGCTTCAACCATATAGAAACTTGGATATACTAGCATAAATGGCTGAGCTATTTCGTAAAGTTTTATTATTAAAAATTTTTAATATTAAAGTTGCTATATTTCTTTCTGTCAATAATTTGTTTTTCCCAAGAAAATCTGTCATTTTCCTGGCTACTTTTATTTAGTGGTTTATAACCAAAATAGATAGAGCCAGCAATCAATATCTTATGTTAATTAGATACCCTCCTATATGAACATGTCTTGTTGCATGAATAAAGAACCAATTTTCTGGTTCAAAATCTATTTCAAAAACTTTTTGAATGACTGTTAACGCTGTTGAATGACTTAAAATGACTGTTTTTTTAAACTAAGCTAATATGTCATTTTCTTGGCATTCAAGATTTGGTGAATTTCTATTATATTTTTTTTTCTCGAGTAAATGTCAATAAACTACACTGCTGTATGTAAGATTAATGCTGTCTGTAAGATGCTGTCATTAATAAATGTAACTAAGGAAGTAAACAAAAAAAAATTAGATTACTTTGAAGACTTTAAATTTGAAGAAATGTTTTGGTCCGAATTGTCATGTTTAAAAAGAATCACCCACTTTTGCATATGACTTGTAAATCAGAAGGGCAAAGTTCGTGCCACCGCGTTCTGGTACGTAAATACTTGTTTCACTTGAATAAATATACGTTTACTAATTTATGTTCCATAAAGAAACTGATATTAAGTCAATTATTAAAAAAATTCACAAATTTTGCACACTCAATTCTGTATGTGTGATTTGCGTATTAAGAACTGTTTTTTCTTCGACTCCCAATTTACCCTTCCAATTCGGATAGACCCCCATTCGACCCCCTGGCTCAGATCGACCCCCGCTTTCGTTAAATAGACCCCTGGGGGTCTATATAGACCACTTTGGCGACCTCTGATTTAGGTGGATGTTCATAATTGCGTTTAACGCTTCTTGTTTAAGACCAGTACGTAATGTGTTTTTTTGTAAGCTCATTGCTGAAAAGCCTCTTTCAACCACTGCAGTACTCCCAGACAGAGAAAACATCAATTCCACCAAGCGCAATATGTTGCTGTATTTCTAGATTAGAGGGTCATTTTATTTTATTTTATTTTATTTCATAACCGTCGTTGAACAGCCGACCCAATTTCATGGGTTTACGACTATTTACGTTCAACTCCGTAGCCTTGTAATTTTGAACCAATCCAGAAGACAAGGAAACTCCTGGATCAGTACCCCCAGAGGTTTTGATTTGTTGTGGGAACATGGAGGACAGAGGGTCATTTTAGAAGTGAGGCGCTAGACTCTTGTAAGATAACAAAAACTTAAAATGTATCACGAATATTAACGGGAAAATGGCCGTCCGCGCGGACGCCGGATTCAAGATATTTGTTGTCCGCAGGGAATTTTTGACCGCCGAGGACGGGCGGACGGGTGGTTTTTCGAGCCCTGCTAATTACTAATATCTAATTACTAATATCTAAATACTAATATCTAATTACTAATATCTAATACTAATATCTAATTACTAATATCTAATTACTAATTTCTAATTACTAATATCTAATTACTAATATCTAATTACTAATATCTAATTACTAATATCTAATTACTGATATCTAATAATATTGCCAAGTTTATTAATTTAAGTAACTTAATAAATATGTTTTTCATTTTGAAAATACTTATAGCCTACCTAAAATCAGGAACTTATTAGCATTGAGGAAAATGTTCAGGAGATTTAATTATGATAGTACAAACCTTATTTTCATTTTTTTCCTTTAAATGATTCATCTTATCAAAATTATTTTATTTATTCAATTTAACCAGGTAAATTTTCTTACTTAACATTAGTAAACAATTCGTGACTTCTTTGGTTTGAAGACTAATTCCGAATCTATAATGTATATACGTCAATGATGCTTTAACTAATTTTGGTAACATGTAATAATTTTTAAAGAAAGTAAGCTATGTACTGAGTTGAAAAATTTATGAAGGAAATGTATTTATAACGAATAAGTACCTTTTCTCCATTACTTTTGCAACATAGTACATGGTTTACTTTATTTTTAAATTACTACTTTTCCAGCAAAATTAATTGAAGCATCATTGAGGGACAAGTAAATTATTGATGCCAATTGACCGATAATATTATTAACGCTAATGATGATTAATCTGGGTAATAGGTCCTAGATGAAATAAAAATAACTAAGTAACAAATTTGAAATATGGTATTAATCCATTTAAGAGAAAAATAAAAAATCAATATATTATTTTTGTCGCCAATAACGCTTAATTAACTTTCGAAATAGGCATTTCTGATATTATGGTAATTGCTGCATTTTTAAAATATACCAAATACACTAATACAGATACAAAGCATTATAATACTATATTTTATACCTATTAAAACTCCATCAATACTGTACAGTTTTAGCATAGAAATTGAGGAAATAGGTTTTTTGGTCCCTCTAAAAGGACAATTAACGGAGAAAATTGCTTGATTGTGGTAAATTTTGGATGTTCATAGTTAGGCCTCAAGCAACAGCATTATTTCAAATGATACTGAAAACAGTTCATCTTTTTTGATGGTATGAACTGATGAACTTCTAAAAGCTTTACTTATTCTTATAGTGTAAGGCAGAATCGTAGTGTCTTAGAGGATAGAGCGCTAGCTTCCGAACCAGGTAGAACAGGTTCAAATTCAGTGATGCCTGGTTTATACGAATTACGCACCAACCACAGTGCTGGCATAAAATATCCTTAGTGATAGATGTATCATGGGTACGAGTCCCCTTGCCGTCAGACTAACCATAGGAGGTATTAGTGGTTTTCCTCCCCATGTAGTGCAAATGCTGGTTACTTCCATCAAAAAGCCCTTCACTAAATAGAATTCTACCAATACTTGATTCAGGAATTGCCTTGTCTTCTGTATTAGGTACAAAACAACCAGGCTGCGGAGTTGAACATAGGCAGGAAAAAAATGGAGTCAAAATCGGGTCAACTGTTTAACGACAATTATAGAATGAAATAAAATATTACGTAAAGAAGCCTGAAAGACAATCAATAATAATAACTAAAAAAGGCATTATTTCAGCTTTATTAATTGTGTCTGGTTATAATTTTCTGATTTGTGCATGATTTAGTTCATTACTAATTCATTGGTTGTTTTCTTTTCTTTCATCCCGTACGAAGAGCGAGTATTCGTATAGCAGTCAATAAAAACGTTTCTATACAACTCAAAATAAGATTGAATGGATCAAGAATAACAATGTTTTTATTAAATAATAATTTTTGAAGAAAAAAAATCTTAACTTTTTTTTATTTGTTATCATATATTAAATGAAAAAATCACTAAGTAACCCAAATTAAATCAAACGTGTTTTCATTTTAGTAACACGTCTCTATTAATTTGAGGCAGAAATTTTATTCGCGTGGTTTCAGTCATTTTCCTTCTTATTTCTCAAATATAAAAACAAAACAAAACTACTAAATCTCTTCATTCCTTTTTTAATTAACACACTTTATTTGATATCGAATGCTGAACGCAGCGACAGAATCTAATAGAAGCATCTTCTACTAGTTCACATACTTCGCATAGCCATAACCACTGATGGAATTATATATTTCGGAGATAAATATTTGTAATAGTTCTTTACTCTTTTAATTAACATTCTTAGGAGGCGATAACTTTGTTTTGCATAGCTAAGTAAAGAGATTTTTTTTCTTAACTATTTACTCTCTTCTATCTTCTATTATTTCTACTATAATTTTTTGAAACTTTAAGCTTGTAGTTTATTATAGTCAGGAAATTGGCCTAACAGAAAAGCATAAATATAAACTATTATAATACATAAATTTAAATGATTAAATGGAATAAAATAAAATAGCAATGCTAACTATTACTGTTTACGTACTAAACTAAATAGGTTTATTAAGATAAATGACTATGTTAGGTTAGTAAGACGATTAAAGTTTAATCAAGAAAAGTGAGTGTATTAAAGAAAACTTTATAGTCAGATTAAATTATTATAACTTATCTATTCTCTAAATGTTATGAAGGCATGCAATTATATTAGGTTAAATGATCGTAACAAAATGGAGGTAAATATATCACATGAAGTGACAGTATTTTAGATTTATTCAATAAAAGTAATTAACTATATTTACAAAAATAAATGTTAAATGCATATCACTCATTATAGATGTCTTTAAAATTAGTGAAAACTTCTCAAAAGCAGTTGACATGCAGTTAAGACTTTTTAAGAGCAATAAAATCCCTTTGACTTCAAATCATTCTACTTTCCAAAAACGAATATTAAGAGCTCTCTTTCAAATCATTCGAGAACGGTCGATTATAAAAAAATGTAAAAATAAAAATATTGTTAAAAAAAAATTGATAAATCGTTCAATTTGTGAAAAACCAATTTACCAACTTGATTTAAAAATATTTCTGGAACTTTCGATTAACTGACACACCCTTACTTTTCCTAGTCAATTTACTCAAGAAACTTTAATGTGTTCCCTCTCAAACCACTAACTTTTTCCATCTATTTTTCTTCTATTTGTCATTAAATGTAATAAAAGGATATATTTAGTCATTGGAAAAATTTTCCTGTTACCAAAATCTATTCCGAATATTTTTCAAATAATTTATTTAAATTTGTGCACTTTCGCGAAACATTACTTAATGAAAATTAATATATATATANTATATGTATTAAATTTAAAGTGCAAGCAAAAAATAAGGTTGTCAAATTAGCCAAGCCCAAACTTATGCTACCACTTGTTATTTTAGAAACACATAATTCGAGTAAATTTTTAATTATTTTATTATCGTTACTAAAATAGTTTGAAGAAATTAATGCATTATAGAACACACAAAAATAGTTTTATTTATATACACACAGATTCCAACTTGCTCCGGACAGCGAATAAATATTTTCAAGTGGTAGTTCATTAATTGTGATTCTTAGTTTAATAAATTCAATTTAGTAGATCTTTATCCACCACTATTTTTAAACAAATCGTAGGCTTATATAATTCACCACTTTTTTTCAGATAAGTCACGGTGAACCTTTTTAAAAAAAACTAGCAAAATCTGTCTACTATATGCAAATTTAGTTTGTAGTTATTTTCTGTTAGGTCAGACGGGTAAGCCATGCAAAATTAGCATGGCATTCCCTGTAACCATGGTTAATGATCTCAATTGAGGTACTAAATAATGATCAGTAAAAAAATATCTAAAATTTCCCCCTAAAATGTTGACCAATCCGATTTTCATTATTTTCAGCATCAAAAATAATAAATTTTGTTTTGAAATTTTAAAGGGATGTAAATATATATTTATGTCATTTGTTTATATTGTTACGATTTCAATCGTACGTTTGCTATCTCAAGCCATTTAAATTCGTTTCCCCCCCCCTCAGATTCAGCTTTTGTGGACCGTTCTTCCCCCTTCATCTTCATATGTGTCATAAGCTAATTGTAATAAGCCTTTTACAATCCGTCGTAATCATCTTGCAATGCGCAAGTCTAATTAGAAAATTGTACTGTACTTTCTAATTAATTTTACATTTTTCAAGCTTACTGCGATGAACTCAGATACTTCTAGGCCAGTGTTTCCCAAACTTATGACTTTTGTGTACCTTTTCTAAATTTTTCGTAACGCTGCGTACCACTAATAAAAAACGTAATGTATTTTTTACTATTGAAAAATTGCACAAAAATTAAAAATCACAACTAGCTATTGACACCACTAATTATTAACTATTAACTCTGCAAAAAATAGCCAATAGAAAAAAACGTAATCGTAAATTTTTATGGCTAGCTTTGTTTTTAAATACAATTTCTTGAAATTTTCGTTTGTTGCAAGATATTTCGCATAAGAACGCGTACTCCTGTTAAACTGTTCCCGTACCCCTGGGGGTACGCGTACCACACTTTGGGAAACACTGTTCTAGGCTAATAAGGAAATATATTATTCGTTGTCCAATAAGCAATATTTATTTAAGATCTATGCAATGAATCCTGTTACTTTTACGGTAATTGGAAAACAAGTCATTCATTACACAATTTTAAGCAAATTCAGAGTGATAGAGTAAATCTAAAGAACTTATTTTTATTAGCCTAAAAGCATATTGGCTTCTTGTAATAAACCTAAAACATATAAGATTAGTAAAAATATAAGATAAAATACCGGTGACTTTTTAAATTACTAAATTACAAAATTTTCATTACAAAATAGTGGTGAATTAGCAAAGAACAGCAGTTTTTAATTAATCAACATATATAGTTATATTATATGTATATAGTTTTTATTTTTTGGAAAAAAAAGTGGATAAGGAAATGGATTTTGTAACAGACTAAGTAAACAAGATCAAAATAGAATTGAGTTTATTATGGCCTTTTCAAAAATTTCAATAGTTTCTTATCTTCAAACACAAAGTTTAGAAAAGTAAACTTTGAAATAGGATAAGGTGATATCGATCTTCTCTTATTTGTGGGCTTTTAATATATTATAAAGCTTTTCCTTTGGGGCTACTCGCATTGCAGTTGTTGATATTTTTCTTTAAAATTCTGTTTACACTATAGTTAATGGAAAACCTTTGTCCATAATAGTAGAATGCCGTAAATTTCTCCATCTAGTGGTTGAATTTAAATCCTAAAGAATTCTAAACTAGAATTTTAAAAATAGATTCTTACTGTTTGCGTTTTAAGGAAATGATGAGCTTCAAAGGAAAATATTGAAATTGAAATTAAATTATGTTATTCATATCAATATCTATTTATAGATATCTGCATATCAGGGTATATTTACTAATATACCATATATATATATATATATATATAGCTGATAATAGCTAGGGAGCTGTTAAATGTTTTTGAATAATTAATTACAGACATTGATTTAAGAAAATTTAGTAGAGACGATGAAAATTTATTAGCATGCAAAATAGTACAGATATCATCAAATCAAAAAATTAGAAAATTAAACATGAAAAAGATCTTTAAACAATCACGAAAAATTGATCTTCTTGGCAGAATGAAACAGATATGAATACCTCAATAAAATGTGTGATTACCTCGGACACTAATACACATTTTGAATCTTATCATCATACTATCTACTAAAATATAGAGGATTTCTCGGGGTGGTTTTCTCAAGGCAGTTTTCAGTTCTTTCACGGTTTGGGGAGGGCATGTTCTTCGTGAAACACATGTGACGTATGAGACGATTCGTCAGGATTGAATCCCACGATGTTCAATCTCTTGACCAGAGACCTTATTCGATTGCTCCCAAGAAACGCCTGGACAAAGCCTCAGTCTTATGTCGTCTTAGGTCATCTTATTGTTTTCAGTATTTCACCTACTGATTTCTGTCTGCACTAACCAATAAAGTGCATTTATTTATCAAATCAATAGACTACTTTAAAACGCTTCAAAAGAAGCTTTTCTCACTGATTTTAAGGCATCTGCAGATTTTCATGCACATTAAAAGTGCTCAGTAATTTTCCAAGCTGTCTTCTAGAGCCTTGGTGCAAGCTTCTAGACTTATTGTTTCAAAAAGCAACCAACAATAAAGGCTTTCTTTATTATGAGAAAAGTTTCCCCAGCGAAATTGCCGAGCTCCACACAAAACTTGATGGCGATGCAGAACAGCTTGCACAGAAACCAACACCGAGTTTCATTTAAAAGCTTGCCCTTACTCCACAGGATGTTCGAACACAATTGAATGACCATGGATGATAAATCTGACTATCTTAGCAATCTTAACTGGTCTGAGAATGACGTATTAGTTCAGTGACATTACTTTCCAGACACACACCCTTTAAAATTGCAAAGCACTAAATTACATACAGTGAGAAAAAAGGCATGGTCAGAATATGGGAAAATGTATTGTGTGTTCTGGCACTATGGGATTTTTAAATAAGCGATTTGTTGATGATTTTGGAGAAATGAAATATAGAATATCTATATATATATTTCTCTTACACGGCGACAAAAAAAGCCTCATTGCAACTCCCCGAATGCCAACGCTAGAAACTCGACCAATGATTGCCGCTAAAAATGTCCCATGCCAAATCTAGCTGAGGTGGTTCAACATATAGCGCTTTTGAAAACGGAAACTGAAATAACCAGAGAGAGGCAATCTCATACTATTAAGTTAGGCAGAAGTGAGTAGTCCTTGTTGATAGATCTCTATTTTAGTATTTTATCGAAAGCGCTTTTTTTCACGAATTTATATATTACGAATTTATTTGACGATTCTTGATTTATATCACGAATTTATTTGTTTTATTATTGTTATTAGTTATTCATTGAAAAATGAGTCTCAGTCGTGCTGTTACGCTTTAAGATTTTATACTATAACACATTTCTAATAGGTTTAACGAATTACATGTCATTTATTTGAATTCACATTTATTTTAATGACTTAGTATTTACTAAAAAGATGTAATTTAAAAAAAAAAAGTTTTTATATGGATTTGAATGATTGTTTTGAATTCTTAGAATTTTGTGCATTCGCAATGTACCTAAGTCAGTAGCGAGCGAAGCGAGCTTGGTTTGCAAAGCAAATCATATAAGATTGCGTAGCAATTTCCGGGGTTGGCGAGCGTTAGTGAGGGGGGGGGGCGCAGCCCACTAGTAGTTTTATAATATGTGATAAAATTTGGAAAGTTGTAAAACTTGGAAATTTTATTTTGTTGCCCTACCTCAGAGCATGACATAAAATCCATTTAATCAGTTATGTTTACAACACAATTTTGTATTTTTTATAGGATGTTAGGTAATTAGAGCTATGATTTTTAAAATCAGCATTGCCGGTACACAGTTACCATAAGAACGAAAAAATTACCGAATTAATGGTTTAAATAATGACCAAATTAATGGAGTAAGAGTTTTTTTTGTCAGAAATGTCATCTTCATACAGTAAGTTAGTTTTAACAGAATTTTTTTCTTTGTGTACTATAAGATAATATGGCCTCAAATTATCCTTTTTCGATGCTTTGAGCATTAATTTTTTTTTTTTGGAAGGGGTTGTATTTTGATGCTGTTTTAAAAACCAAACCATAAAATAATATATAGTTAAAAGGAAAAAAAACATTTTGAATTTTAATAAGTTATAAATCTTATTTTTTTTAAGAAAACCCAGTTCTTTTATTTTATTGATATTTTTATTATTTAGTTTACATACAATAAAGGAATTCAGTTTTGTTAAATATATTCCAGACCCCTTATAAAAATGTAGAGGAAAAAACTGATTTGTTAGGATGAAAAAAAGCATCTCATATGGCATAAACAAATTGAAGAACGTCAAACATAGTAAATAAAAGTTCCGAGCATACATTGTGTAAGAGAATATCTGAAAAATATGTTCGACACAATCCTTCTTTTTTATGATATTTACTTTCAGGACTAGAAATGTTCTATTTGCTTCTGCAGAATTCATTCTTTTGCGCAAGTAGACATTCTAAAGAACTACTTTAAAAATCATACTTTTTCTTTATGTAGTTTTTTAAAATACTTAAAAAATCATGTAAAGAAAAAAAGCTTTATTTTAAACTACTTTTTAAAAATCAAATATTCAATATATTGAGAAATTTAGATATAGTGTGAAACAAACAAATTATTTTTATTTTTATAAAAAGAACTGAACATACTTCATTAAGCATAAAATATCTCACAAATTGTTGACATTGTATAAAGCTACACTGTTATAAATTTCTCGGAAAAAAATTTGTTAAAAAACAATTTATTTAATTGTTATTTTACCATATTCAAACAAAACAGTCAAAGAAATCAACATATTCAAGCAAAACAGTGCGCGAAAAACCGTTAGTTAACTACTTTCACCTAATACTGTTAAGCAACCAGACTTTTATCGCAATAATTAGGGCCACCTAATGAAGACACTTAGTTGCTGGCAGCTGGATCCTTACTTTAAACGAGAAGGCTAATCCGTTAATCTCTTGACCGACAGATCGGGGATTCGTATCCCGGAGTTGACAACACCATATTTTCACCATTAACTTCAACAAACTATGAGTTTCCAGTGTTCCTCACTCTCCGATTTGTGACCCTGGACTATTGCAATACGACTCTCTTATTTATTCACACATGGATGTCAGTACTATAAAGCTGCTTGACACAAAACAGTCTGATATTTCCTATCTCTTATGATAGGTGAAACAACCAGAGGAACTAATTAAACCACGTTTCGCGACTCCTTTGAAAAAACACAACTCAACCCCAACCTAGCTCCAATTCACATTACTAACAAAAAGCTTAGCATCAAAGTCCAGTTAAATTTCTTTTATACGGTTATGAAACCATGCTAGTTTCAATTGGTTAAGAAACCATTCAGTTTTCATGTTTTTTTACCCCTGCTAGTTATAAACTTTTTCAAAACCGTAAAGGTAAAAAATGTTCTCTACGTAATCTTTATGGTCAATTGGATGGACAGACAACTGACGGTTATTTTACCGTAATTTTAGAATGAAAATTCTAACAATGTACCCTTATATTAAAAAGTAAACCAGATAACTTAACTAATCTTATTAATTTTAAAATCTATTGATCATTTTTCTTAAGCACATGAATTTCTTCACCCAAAAAATAAACCTGTTTAATGTCTAATTAAAATCGTATAGAATATTTTATGGTTTAGACAATCTACTTTAGGGACCAAACGATTAGAAATATGCTTTCAATAGACGTTCACTTACATGTATGCGATAATTAAATCAGAATAATAAAATATCTGAAAATTAGAGTATACAAACAAAATTTAAAAATATCCTAAAATCAAATACAATTATTTAAATAACATAAAAATCTTGAACTCCTCAGTTCTTTGCAGAAATTGATGTTTTATTTAGCAAAATGCTTCTTATAATTTAGAAAGTAAGTTACCAAACAGTATAAAATAGTAATAATCTTTAATATATTAATTTAACATTGGATTATATGTATTTTAATAAGTATCCTTTTTCAATGTCATATTCTCAAAAATAATGCAGTTGTTTTTTGTTTAGAGTTTGTTAAAAAAATTTAGCTTTTTGTACAAAAATTGTGATATGATTTTATATGCCTACATAGGCTTAAAATTTGTCTTCTTGTACAAAAAAAAAGTACTGGCCCCTTGAGTGCAGCATCCGTAAAATGTATTTTACCTCAGATCCCATTTTTACCGTGAAATTTTAAACCATAATGTTTACAGTAATATTTATTTAATTGCAGTGATTCAGTAATTAAATAAAAATTACCATCTAGCGGATTTCTTCATTCGTAAAATTTTACGGTAAGAAATACTGGTACCGTGATTGCTGGTACATTTTGTCATAATTTGATTCGGATATTTTTACAGCGATAGAAAATTTTCTGAAACTTTTAAAAACATTATTTCATTAAAAAAAATATCACTCGCGAATGAATCCTATATATAAGAGAAACTGAAATTCAATTTGGTTTATATAGGCCGTTTCTCACGCCTATTTTTTCACAATTGAAATCTATATTTATCTTGAAACACTCAACTACGCGAATCCATCATACATAAATCATGCTACACTTTATTAATATTCTGCAATTATGATAACGAAACTATTTTCTTAAAAGAAATAACTTACAATCTTTAGAGATTTCAAATAAGAAACAAACATTTTTGTTTTTATTTACAAAAAAAAAATCAATTTATCCCGAATTCAATAATAGCTAAAAAAAATATACTACACGGGGAAAAGATTACATCATAAATAACACATAAAATAATGTGCACGCAAATAATAAATATTTTTTGCTGACTTATGACATCAATAGTGATCCAATAATCTTTAATGAAATTCTTCATGGCAAATAAAAAATGTTTTATTTGTTTACTCCCTCGCTAATAAAACAGAAAATAATATCTCGGTGTAGACCATTTACTTAACTCCGTAGCAAACACATAAAAATATTAAAGCTAAAATGAAGATATTTCCCCCAGAGGCAGCACCCAGAAAGTAATCACACATTAAGTGTAATAAATTTTTTTGCAGCACAAAAATCATTATTTTCTGATTTCTTTACTGTAACAAAGATGCAGTGTGTATTGTATAATAATATACATTCAAAATCAAATGCATAAAGATTATAAAACCTTCCTTTTTTGAACGAGAGACGTATTTCTTTTCTTTAAAAACAAATAATCATTTAAAATATAATTAGAACAAAGATATTTGAACCAATAAGAGAAAATAACGGATGAAAAATGTTGTTTAATCACGAAGTCTATAAAAAATGCAAACAGCCTAATATTTACGGATTCATAAAATCTACACTAATCGAGACACACGGTACAAAGTACCGGCACTCCGGGTTCATCAGCTGGAAAATCCATGTTACCGTAAAATATTTAAAGGTAATATTTAATTAATTAAAATGAGTCAGTGGTTTTTGGCGCGATTATTACTGTAAAAATTACGTATATCAAAATTGCTTGTTCCGGTAAAATGGATTTTGTGGCTAAAAGCACTGTACCGGCCTGTACTTCTTACCATATTTTTTTTCCGAATTTTTTGCAGTGTGCAATCAACACTAATTGTAAGTATAAACTGTAATTGAAAAATTGATACTATCTCTTATCATATGGAATTCTTTTGCAGTGTATTCAACACTTTTAAAAAGATAACCTTTGCAAATATAGAAGGAAACAGAAAACCTTTGCACTTTGAAGGGCTGAGGTTTTCAACGCTAACCACAAAATAATATAAAACTTAATTTAAATTGTTTGTTCTTCTAGATTTTCAGTCTCGATTCCAGTTCCTCAATTGCTCTACTAGAGCAAAACTGAAATAATTTTGACAGCTTCTGATGTTTTATTTTTTTTTTTTAAATTCTGCTACTCAAGTCATTAAAACCGTTTAAATATCGAATTAAGAAAGGATAAACTAAATAACTATAAATTTGATAAATTCAGTACTAAAAAGAATCTAAAGACAAAAAAATGACTGAATAGAATTTTTTAAAGCATTTTGGAATAAACTTCCTTTTTTGGTACAATCGCGTTCGATAGGGACATTTTTTACTAACGTGTCAGTAAAAAATTCAGTAGTTAGTAGTTTGTCGGACAGTCAGTTGGTCAGTGGTTTTCTTCAGCGGTTTTCCAGTACATACATTTGGTCGGAACAAAATGGTTCCCTTTTAGAAGTCCAAGAAATTATAAAATATTATTTTGGGAAATATGTATATTAATCACTTAAACTTTTCATAAACCATAAAATGATTATATGATGACTTCTACATTTTTACAGAAATAATTTCTAGAATTATGTCAAGACGATCATATTTTATGAGTTCAGATGTTCGGGTTTTACGAAAAGGCTTCATTCTTTTTCAATTCTGATAGCTCATCAAATATCACTTTCGCATTTGACTGTATAATCTTGTTTTCAATTTTTCGTTTTTTATTTACGACTGACTCGAGAATTAAATTTTCTACTTCATCTTGTCTATTATCACTTATATAAACAATATTCTTCAGACATAGAATAAAATAAATTACTCTTATTTATTACGTTATTTTGATTTATATTTTCCAGATCAACTCATTAGACTCTAACAGACAAATATCTACATCTTTCAAATCTGAATCAGAAAATGTTTCTAAGAAAGGTCATTGTTTGTTTTATCGTTATGTATTTCTTAGACATGGTTCTAAGGGCAAGCAAAATTTGTAGATGAGTCAAATAAAAGAGGGCCACTTTTTTCTTTAACTTATTCAGTAACATTAAAAAACCATCACTAAAATGATAGCAATCGCAAAAATCAGAAACAAAATGCTAAAAATAAAATAAATCTTTAAGACACCATTTTTTTTAACTTTATTTTACAACCATCGTTGAAGAGTCAACAGAATTTTTGGGTTTACGACTACTAACTCCTTAGCCTTGTAGTTTTGAACCCAATCCATAAGCAAAGTGAACTCCTGGATCAAGTATTAGGAGAAATATGCCTTCGTGAAAGACTTTCTGATGGAACTAATCCGCATTTGCTTTACATGTAAAGGAAGACCACGAAAACCTCCATGGTTAGCCTGAAGGCAAGGGGTCTCTAACCCATGATCTGTTTACCACTGAGGATATTTCACGTCAGCACTGTGGTCGGTGCAAACCGGATGCGAAATTCGTATTGACCAGCCATTGCTGGGATTCGAACCCTGTTCACCTCATTGGAAGGTGAACGCTCTATCCCCTGAGCCATCGCGACTCCTAAAGTGCCATTGTTAGGAATGCATAGAATAACCCCTTTAATGTTAAATTCAACTTGATCATTTTTAAATAATACAAAAAAAGTATAAAAGATGGAAGCCAGTCATCACATTATTAATCGCCAAACTTTCAAAAACTGAGTATTGAGCACGACTAAACGCATATCGTGTATTACTTTCTGAGTATTTCAATAATATCTGCCACTTTCACTCTCTTGTGAGACCCCTAAAAAGTTATGATTCTGATCTTCATGGTCAAACTAAATTGAACTTATATTCAGCTCTCTGTTCCTTATTCAAGCAGGATTATTTATTTTGAATAAGTGTCATAATAAGAATTGAATGAAATGCACTCAGCGTAACTCAACGAATGACTTGGAATCCAAAGACATCTAATGTTGCAAAAACGAAACATTTGGTGTTTAAAATATATAGTTTAGTATACCATTTTTAAGGTAAATTTTAATAAATGTTAATAAAATTTCGAATAAATGCAACATATTAAGTCTTTTTGTGGTACAATAAACTTGTTTTATAAAAGCAACTATGCCATGTGCTTATAATAGGATTTTTCGCGTTATGAAAAGTATCTGAATAAAATAAATAGACGAGATACTTCGTCCCCTTTTGATGGTACAATAAACTCATCTATAGTTTGTATCTGAAATATTGTCTCAGCGTTAAAATTTATATTTTAGATATCTGGAATGCATACAACAATTTCCTCTTCCTCCTTGATTTCCTCCAGTTTCCCTCTTCGCTTACGGACAACAATTCTGCATACAAAGAATTTCTCCCTCTTACAATTCTCCTTCTTTGAATTCCTTCGCTCAATTCCAACAATTCTCTCTTGTTATCGGTATCTATCGAATTTTCTTAAGGCTAAAAGATTACATATATATGCATCATTTAAAGTTTTAAAAAAATCAAATATTTAGTTTTGAAAACTATTTTATAACGGGTTTAACGATTTAAATGACGCCTTTAAAAGATAAATACTTCAACTTTCACACATTAATTTGTAAAAAGTTTAAAACTGATATCGATTTTACAACATACGCTATGTATGAAGGCATTTTCTTTAAGACCGATTTCTCATCTCAATTTGCAATGCTTTTCTATTTCTTTAACTCCTGTCAAAACACTTATCTGAAATCTTTATCAGTAATATTGGATCATTATCTTTTGTGCGGCAATGTGAAAATAAATATTCAATTAGCTTTGAATAAAGTTCTAACGTGCAAGACTGATTTATTTCCCAACTGATATAAAATCACCCGTTTGAAATGTTAAATCTTTCTAATTCACAGAATTAAATCTATCGTAAACGCAAGTTAGATGTGAAAAATGTTTTGTTGGTTTCCATTACCTAAGGCCAAACGAAGAATTTGTTCTCTTCTCTGTCTAACTTCAGAAGTTTCGTCAATTTATCTTACCTGAGAATTAATTGGGTTGCCAAAATCACTGATAACAAAAATTCTTTGAATGCCCCGAAGACAAATGAATTGTTCTGTGCGTGAAACATCAAGCAATAGTTCTTCTGTTAGGATAATAAAATAAGTTTCAAAAGTAATTAAATCAGCTCAAAATTAAATAACGAATTTCGCTTGGGAAAAAGGGATCTTTCATCTGAATGAACTCTTCTTATCAGTATCATAAATATCTTAAAAACGTTTGAAATTAGCAAATATATTTATGCTCTCTAAAACTTTATTTATGATAGAAAAATCCTTCAGTTGACAAAATATTTATAGTTGATATACCTCGCGTTTATCGAAACTTCATATAATTAAGTTATAACAATTTTGTCTTCGGTAATCCTATGGATTTCAAAACAATTTCTCTCGATGTGTTGAAAATGAATATTAAGTATTACCAAGACATGGTTTCATGGGATAAATTAGAATCTATTTAGTTTTAGTTTTAACTCAAAAAGTTAGAAACTATTTTCCATCGAAGGAATAGTTTTCTAAAGATGTATAGCAAATGATGCATCTTGGATTAAATTAATTGGATTGAATGTGAGATTCAACTGAAAAAGTCTAAATTAGAAAATTGCAAACACTGACATTCTGCAAAAGCTATAGCTTTATTTTGTGTGTAAATATTGGAGGATGATTAAAACTAAAATATTTTTAACATATTTTTGCAGCAATTTTATTTTGATTCAACTGTAATTTTTAATTAAAAACTGTTCATGTTATTAAATGGTTATGTTTTTATTATTATTTTATTGTCATGTTTTCTTATGAAATAAAACAAAATTACAGAAAAAAATTGAGAAAGATACAGTTTTATATTCCTTTTTAAATATTCTAATTTAAAGCGATGAACATTTAAATAATTTATACTTACCATCTATATATTCTAAGTCAATCTCTTCAATATTTAACCCTGTTTTAGAAGCAGTCATCTATTAATTTTATTAAATTTATATCTTTTTTTCATAATCATTATATAATTATACTTCGTTTCGCAACAATTCTGAAAGAAAGCGATATTAAAGAACTTTGAAATGATACGATGAAATGATATTATTATAGTCATTTATGTTAATTTTAAATATTTTGAATCAAAACTATTAAAATTTTAAAAAAATTATCATTAACAAAATTCATATTCCTGGGTAGTTTTATCAAGATTTAGCCACTTTTTTATCAGTAAATTTTTCTTGCTATGGTATTTACAATAAAAATTGAAATTATAGAAATTTTCCATCAATTCAACTTAAAAACATTTCGCTACGTTTATGGATTAATTAACTCATAACCTAAACCAAACTTATATCTGATCTAGCTTGTCATTGAATAAAGATACATTTCAGCGTAATTTAAAATTCCAGGGGAGTTCTTTTTACTATTTTTTCACCGTAATTCATCCTTCTTTTAGATTTATGTTAAATGCATAAACTTTGCCATTTTTTACACAATATAAACTTTTAGAAATTTAAATATAAGCTTTTAACTAGTATAATTGGTCAGTTTACTAACATAACCTAATTTGATAATTAATTTAATTCCTTTATCTCAAAAATAATCAATTTAATTTAACCCTGAATAAAACGTGTCTTTAATATTACCATTGTCAAAATTTACTTATACGTTTTCTTATTTCTATTAAATATTTCATTGAATACACAAATACATTTGGCCCCTCTTTTGTTTGTCTTAAAGAACTCTTTGAACACGACTATAGAAAAACACAAAAAAGTGAGGAATTCATCACATATTTCAATATTAAATTTTAATTATAATTCTTGATTAAGAACATTTATATTTAGGGTAAAAAAATTTAAGTAATTCCTTAGAAAACTAATGCCATTTTTAAATTTGAATCATATATAATGTTATAAATCTTATAGACATATTCAAAACGAAAAAGTCTAGCGATAATGATCAACAAGCCATAAATTAAATATTTATTTCTAGAATTTTCCGAATTTAATTATCACCTTCGAGCCTGAACTAATATTTATGATCCCTACTGGCATAACCCATAATAAAGCATCATTTTATTACTCATAAAAAGAGAACATCAACCACCGTAAAACTTAGATTCTCTACTTCCGAATATTAAAAAATAAAGTTATGTTCTTTAGCAATAAAATATTCTTGAGGCAATACGTTTTTTTCTTATAAGTTAATCTCTAAATCCCACATAATTGATGCATACGAAAGTTTTGGCTGTTAAACTTATGTTAAGGAATTCTAAGTAGTTATAATTAAAATATTTTTTAGTCCAAAATGGTTCATTTAATACTAATTATGTATGCACAAATATTTCAAAAACCATTTTATTTCAAGATGTGATGCAAACTAGAGTTTCGGTTATTAAACTTTTGTTAATGTATTTTAAGTAGCTATAATTCAAAAAAATTTATGAATTATAGCTTTAATGTAGTTTCTTTTCAGTAATTGCACAAATATTTCGAAAAGAATTTTGACTAAATATCGAATAATTTAATTTCGAGTATAAAATTTTCTAGTTCATCTAAATAATTAACGTACAAAAAAGTCTTAAAATATTGCAAAATTTAGTGAAATATCACCTCTTTTATAAGTATTATGTTAAAAACTTATGTATTAAACAGCTTTATATTTATCTAACAGCAGATCACTTCATGCATCACAAGATTTTTTTTCAATTTCAAAATTTATAGTTAGTATAAAATTTTATTTGAATACTCGGAGCTATATAAAATTACTTGAAATAAAACTTTTTACTTTCAAACATAATTATTTAACATGCAAAATTAGTTAGGACACCTACTAGACATTACGAAAACGGTAACCAAGAAATTATTTCTTCTTAATCTTCTTAATCTTTCAAAAATAATAAAATTAATTTTTAACAATGAAGAAAGGGAAATTTCTCAATAAGCATACGCAGAAAGCATTTCTGGTAAAATTACCGTATTGTAGGGTAATACCATTTCTGATATTTAAAAAACACGCATAAGTTTGGGAACATAAACGAAAATATACTGTATTTAAAACATTCATTTGCTAATTTTTCCGTTCATATATAATAATAATTTTCCCGAAATTCTGGTTTTCAATATTATAGTTTTTATTACCCTACACTTTGTAAAAAATAGAAAACAGAAAAGTAAAATTAATCGAATAGATAGTTTTTATGCCATACCAAATTTTTTCCTAACATTTACCAAATTTTATCACACATTATATAACCATATTTTATCGTTAATATTACCTAAATCATTACCAAAATACTTCAGTAAAAATTGCCGAGCTGTTTGGTGTTTCCATAGAGCCAGAAACATGGAATACTTTACCATATTCCGGTAGTTTTGATTCTGGCACTTTTTTTCTCAATGCAGTATTGTAGAGATAATTATATAATTCATAAATACGTTAAATATTTTCTTCGATATGATTCCTAAATGCATTAAATGCTCTAACAGTAATGACACCTTAACGATATGCAATAATCAGTAAACAATGAAGTTTTTCAATGAATAAAACAAATACTAGAGAGGTGTAACGAGATCATTCATAAGTACATAAAATAATTTTTAACATTCATGACAATGAAGTAGTAAAGAGAAATATAGAAGTGAAAGGATCATTCATAAATAAAGTAAATAAATTTTTAACAGTAAAAACTCAAAGTGTAAAATTACGCTTAAAGGTTAAAGTTATCGAATGAAGACCAAAATTGGTACAACGTTAAATCATAAATCAGTGAAAATTTGCTGCAGTTTTAATATGGAGTCAAACTGATCTGTGTTTCTCTTTCCAGATGAATTAGAATATCGTGTAAAAGAATATGTTATCAATTTAAATAATTATAATTATTTAGTTCAACTTCAACACCATATTGAAACCGGAGCTAATTTGAACGGTATTAGGGATCAAACCATCTGAATATATTCTCTATAGAATGATCTTTTGCAAAAATGGACAAATTAATTATCTGCAAATGAAATACTTTTCAATCATACTTTTCAAATGAAATACTTTTCTGTAATCAAAATGATTTCCAGTTGAAATAATATTTTATAAAAATAGTCTGAATTAAATAAATCACAATTTACTTAAAGTAATTGTCGATGAAGTACCTTATAAATGAAATAGAATTAAATGAATCAAATTAAATGTGAAATAAACTTTTGTGATTAAAAATGCAAGATTATCATTAGACAAAATATATATATATATTTTAAAAAAGATGTATTTTCTATTTTATTTTTAATGTATCATTGTCCAACTTTTCAACAACTCTCAAAGTGAGAATATATTACTTATTTCTTTAGGCAGACAAATTCAAATAATCTTGCATAACTCAAAATCATTAAAAGATCTTATTTCATTAAAATAAAATCCATCTAAGAAGTTCAGAGCATTCTAAATTGGAAAATTAAGTATTATAAAATAAAACTAAAATTATGGAAATAATAAGCAACACTTACACCAAGAAAGAGAGAATGAATGCTTGAAACAACCAAATTAAAAAGTTCAGTAATTGTGAATACCACTCACAAATATTTTTTTTTTACTAAAATGAAGATTTATAACTTCAGGGAAAGTTACATTAATGAGTAAATTTGCCAATGACAAATTTGACAAAAGGTCAAAATGAGGAGTCCTAATTAAGGCCAAATTCTTTGCCTTATGCTATAAAGTTGCAAAAAAAATACGTTATAAAAATTTTTTGCTTACAAATAATTCTGCGCTGCATCGGAAAAAAATGCAAATTAAAGAGAGATTAAAAAAAACAATATTTTTGAAATGTTAGATAGTGAGATGCATACACGTTTCTCATCTTTAAAATGAAAAAGAGAAAAGAAAGTTTAAATCTTGAAAGTGAAAGTAAAAAATATATATACTAGTTAAAGATTAAGTATTAAAAAAATAAGACAAAGAAATTTCACTACTTTTTTTCAACAACTTCTTTTTGATATCAGTAACAGTTGTTTTAACCAATATTTCGTTGCTATTGAGAGCACCTAAAAGCTTGTAACGGTTTTGCCAATTAAGTTTAGCTAAGTAAAGTAATTTAATTATTTCAAATATTTTTTTCGACCTCACCTCTACTTTTTTTTCCTTTTTATACCTGAAATTACGAAGCACAGAAAATTTTGATTTACTAACTCAACTTATCTAATTTAAAATTTATTAGATTTATTAGTAAATTTATCAGAAATGAATAAAATTTACTCAGTAAATTCATCAGAAATTAATAAAATCTAATCAGCAAATTTATGAGAAATGAATAAGATCTACTCAGTAAATTTACCAGAAATGAATATAACTTACTCAATACATTATCAAAAATGAATCAAATTTACTCCGTAAATTTTAAATTCATTTCTGAAAGACATAACTTATAAAATTTCTTATAGCTTAGTATTTCACAAACATTTTTGATGATAACCTAAAGTCAAAAATCGTATCATCTTCAAAAACACAACCTGATTCGAATTAACAATGTCTATTTAATATTCATTATTGTTACAGAACAAGCAACAAAAACTATAAAGTTTCCAAATCAGCTTAATATATTATAGCTATTGTGTTCATACTGTAGCAGAATTTATAAATTAAGTAAATAATATTAAGATTAAAAATGTAATGATAGATTTGAATAGATTGTTTCCCATTTTGTTGTTTTATCCTTTGATGTAAATTATTAATATAATATATATAATATGTTTTATTAATATAATATGTTTATATTAATATGTTTAAAGTTAACAATAAAAATATTTAATCGTTTGATTATTTTCAAATAATTTTTATCAACCTCTGATTAATTCTAACTACTTTCTCTGACCATAGTTTTAAAGGTTTAATAAAAGCATCGTTGTGTTGTAGAACTAATACATTAACATTATGAAATGGAAGAACAAGATAATAATATTTTTAGGGTTCAGCTTTCAAAACTGGGTTAGCATAAATACCTAATGAAAAGTAATTATAAAATATTATAATTAAACTAAACAAAATAATAAACTAAACATATTTTTCGAAAGCACATAGGAATATATTTCATAAAGAAAGAGACAAAAAATAATATTTTTTATGTGTTTTTTACTCTTGTTAAGTTTTTAACAATTTGACTTTAAATTAAGACAAATATTAGATGAAACATTTATTTTAAAAATTATTAAAAATTTATATTACGTTGATTCTAAAAGCTATAACCATGTTTTGATTTGAAATTTATAACCATGAAATAATAGTTAATTATAAAAGTTATAACCATGTTTTGATTTGACAAGAAGTTCAATTAGCTAATTTGAAATTTTCGCCAAATTTACCGATTTATACCCTGTCTGAAACCTCAATAAAATACCTTTCAATAAAATTTGATTTCTTATTTAACCAAACACAGTATAAATAAGTATATATATGTTATTGATACTTAAGCCTAAGTTAATAACAAATGCTGAACTGTTTCTAACTTTTCATTCATAATTCAATTTTAAAAAATAATTATGTTAAGTACCATCTTCCACTTTTAAACTCCCAATCAAACTATTCATGTTCCAATTCAATGGCTGACATCGAACAAAAGAAATAAATTAAACTCAATTTTTCACCCTCTTCAACTAAGATCGAAAAGGTAGGAATAAAAAGCAGGCGTCAAGATATTATCAATTGAGAATTTTTTTCAAGTAAATGGCGTTTAAAAGTGATTGGTTCCTCTTTTTAAAGATCTTCAAATGAAGTTTTGGAACGCAATTTAATTTCCAGTTTTTCACTTTTGTATTGGAAATTTTTATTTATTTTTTATGCATTGTATTTTAATAGAAATACGTAATTTAATAGAAAATATAATTAATATATATATATATTACAACTTTGAAGTATGTGAATTGTTAAAGAATTCTCCTTCTACATGTTTTTTTCAACCATAAATTGATGATTTTGAATTCTCTTAGTATCTTTTTACATT
>NC_092210.1:47599982-47612528 GCF_043381705.1 Parasteatoda tepidariorum | reverse complement strand
GTATATATATATATATATATGTGTGTGTGTGTGTGTGTGTGTGTGTGTGTGCTATTTATGTATATATATAGCACAATAAAAATAAAAGGGAGAAAAACGAAAACAGCACTCCCTTTTGCGGATATAATCGTGTGAGCTGATGAAGAGATTTTTTCCTTCATTTTGTTTTCCGGATTTTTAATAATTTTTTTTCTAGATAATTAACAAATATTTTTTTAAATACTTTGGAAAAAAATTTTAATAATTTTCTTCTCTTGTCATTATTTTGCTATTATTTTCTGTATTTTCTCAATATTTTAACTTATATACATTTAGGATAGAGGATTTTCCGCATCTCGAATAGTGACTGAATCCACTTGGTCGATCCGAGAATCGACAGTATCGTTTTTGCCTGCAAGTAGGTCTTGAAAGTATTCCTTCCACACATTAGTTACTTCGTTGGGTTCACTTACTAACAGATCTGGGACAGCTTCACGTGCAGATTTCAAAATGGTAAATTTAAATGCCAGATTTCAAAATGGGTTTTTTAACACAAATGCCATCATTACCATACAGTAAGATAATTTACCAAAATTGCTTTCTCCATGGGAGTTAAAAGTTAATTTTTGATAGTTTTATTGAATCAGGTCACGTGATATAATTATTATGCATTTAAATTTAACCTTTACCTTTACCATAAAGTTAACCTATCCTTAACGAACTATAGTTCGTTTAGTACTATTTAAAGATACTTTTTGAATAACAAGCTTAAGATTCGAATGAATAATCCCAATAAACTGAAGTGAAATGATATACTTGAATATATTATCACTTCATTTAGTTCAAATATTAGTCTCTGAGTAGGCTGATAGTAAGAAATATTTCTCAGTGGATCATTGAAGTCAAGCATCACTGGCAGCTGTCGTTCTGGGTGACAACTTTAATCAGACTGTGAAGGGACATAGGATGTGCGTTATCGGTCATCGCTAAATTGTTCTGAAGTGCTTGACTTCATCAGCAGGTCATTGGACAGGGCGTCACTTCTGAAAATTCACCAGACATCATTTATATCTGGCAAATCAAAAATGGACACATATTTTGTTAGCTCTTGGGATAAGTCGACTTTCTCCTTCATGATTTTTGAAGCAAGTAAAGCTGATAGCTTATATGGAAATGAATACCGTTTATTTTTAATTTATTTCGTTTGTTTGTTTTTAATTACCGAGTGGAATATATACAAAACCAGAAATTATTTTTTCAGCAAAATGTATTCAAGTCTTTTCGAAACTTTTTCTTATCGCTCTCAATATCTGCTAGTTTTTTTTTCTTTTAACCATAAGGTATCATATTTCCTGGGGTATCATGATGTTTCCCTAAAAGCAAAACCTCTTTGAAATGAAAAATGATTAATATTCCTAACTTTCTTAAAAATTGAATTTGGTAAAATACGTTTTGAAATGAAAATATTTTTTTTCTGTTTATTTAACATTTCGAAACAAACAAGCTTTGAAATTTAAAAGAAAATTTCTTTCAGAACTAAAGAATTATGTTTTCATTTCTATTTTTCAAACAATATAACGAGCTCAAAACTGCATTGTGTCGCTGGCATTTTTTTTTCTCACTACAATAATTTATTTTATAAAATATAAAAGAAATCATTTGTTACACAATCCAGTGAAAATAAATTTTTAAACCTTCCTTGATAATTTGAAAATAAGCCTCGTGCTTCAAGGCTCTTTTTTTTAACTCATCAATAATGAGATTTTAATGACAAAAAAACAATTGGAAAATTATTTTTACCAATGAAATCTTCAAGAACATTTTGTAAAAACAATGGATTGATATTAAATTACGTTTCCGTTTTATAAGTTTTACTGCTTTTTTTTCATTTATTTATTCAGTAATTCCAAAATTCTAATGTTTTTACTAAAATTGTAAGTTTTTTAATTTAAAACAAACTTACAGTTTTTTTAAACACACTTTTTTGAATAATCAATTTTAAAAGATTTGTTTATTGATGCAATATTATACTAATTGAAACTGATACTAAATTAACCATGCATTTACAGTTTTGACTCCGATAAAGTAAATGAGGATTAAAAATATTTCAACTATGCGATCGGAATAAAATTAAACTGTTATTGGATAATTTACTTAATAAATAAAATTCAGAACACGAAAAATTTTTTGTAAATAACTTCATACTTAAAAACACATTTACTCCTGGCTAAACAAAAAACCAGTTAATAAAACAAAATGATACGATATTTAAACCATTCATTTGATAATTTTTCTAATCATATGATAACAGTTTACCGGATATTCTGGTTTTCATAATTATAGTTCTTATTAAGTTTTACATTTTTACCGTACATTTAGTAAAAAATACATTATACTAATTAGCTAAAGTAAACTTTCAATTGTGTATATAACTGAAAGCACATATCTGAAAAATATATTTGACCAAAAAAAAATGGTTTTTATGCCATATTCTGAGGAATCATGATAAAATTACGTAATTTCATCACATTTTCGAAATTTTTTCTCATATTATAAAACCATATTTTGTTGTAAATGTTACCAAACTCGTCAGAATAGTACTATAGTGAAAATTGCAAAGCTTTTTGGTGTTAGCAATATAAATTAAAGCAAAAAAAAAATTTACCTTCATTATTTTTTGAGCAAATTAATGTTATAATAATTTAACAAGCTAGTGACTAACTAAACTACGCACGCATATCTAAAAATCTCGCTTTTCAAAAAAAAAATGACACTTTAAAATTGTTTACGTCAAGCATAAATTTACACAGATATTATGTTCAACGATACAGTAGAGTTTCTGAGAAATCTATTTTTTATGCATACGTCTTTTTAAAATTTGATTTTTCAGGAACAATTTGACTGATTTTGCTCAAATATTGTATTTTTCCATGTAAAATTAGATACTTTATCATGTTATAAAAAATTATATATCTCACAATTAATTTTTTTACTGTAATAAAACAAGATAATAAAAAATAATAAATATTTGTCAAAATTTATCTTTTGCATGGAATTATTCTTGCTTAAATGAGTTCTATAATTTCCTGGAAAAAAATTCTTTTCGCTTAAAAAGTTCTCGATATTTGGCGGAATACGTAAAAAGTAAAATTATTAATAAGGGGTTCAAACTTTGAACCACTCTCCTGACAAAACTATAGTGACCACATTCTCCAAATTGCGGCTTTTTTGAGGTCGAAAATCTGAATCCGTCGAAAAAAAAGGCATATTTATTCAAAGAAAGTATGTTTTTTGTGTCTAAATTTCGTAACTCAAAATATCGTGTGCTCTATAATTAGCATATTTGAGGCCACCCCCTCAAACAATTAAGATTGAGTCATACAATGGGAAAATTCGATCATTTAAATCAACAGCTATTCAGTGTAATCTGGTTCTTTTTTCTTGGTTTTTTTTCTACGCGCTGCACATAACCCTGATGAAAACAAATATTTTTTATGACTGAAAAAAAAACAGAATTTTAATGCGAAAGTAATTCTGCAATTATCCGATATTTCTACGTTTTTAAATAATGCCCTATTTCCTCAAATAATGAACAAGCAACCTATTTTCTAAAATAATGAACACGAGCCTTCAACACTTTTCAATTTCCTCATAATTGTTCTGCTCTAACCTAGATGATCTCATCGCATTATGGTCTTAAATTACAAATGATGAGGAGAAATTTGCTATCAGATTCCATTGAACTAAAGGACTTTTGCGAAGTTTTGGAGGAAATGGCGATATTTGTAAAGACTTAAAAAGGATTTGATCATTTGAGATAGAAAACTTAGTTTTCTGATGCTCCTTTTGGTAACAAGCATTAAATTACTTAAAAAGTCTTACGCTAAGTTCGTATGTTACAAAAATATTCTGATCTCTTAATCCCCAATATTTATTCGGCTTAAGCATAATTTGGTTAAGTAGAGTTCAGAAGAAACGAAGAGGCTTTTTATTTAAAAATTAACCAATTTGAAACGCATAACTAATTGGAGAATGTAAAAAAAATTCAAACTTAATATATTGTTTTTCAGTGACCTCTGAAATAGTCATTCAGAACTAAAACGTGAGAAAGTAAAATACTTTATAAGTATTTTGTTTCAATTAAGCCACACCCTTCTCACACGTGTGAGAAGGGTACCCTACTGTAAAACAACAAAAAATTAAATGCATCCTTTTCACAATTAGTACTTGCATTTAAAATTGCACTAGCTTTATGATAATGCAAAAAAAGTAAATTTGTTTTTTTTTTAACTGAGTAGCTCTACCTCTTTACTTTAAATACTAAATTTCACGTATTTGTTTAACTGGCATTCTCGAAAACGCAATACAGGGGTTAACTCTTATTATTTAACTATTTTTATTTCTCTAAATTAATTAACTTTTAATTAATTTCCTCAATAAACGTAAATTAATAAGACTGTCTCTAATTTCTTATCCAGCAGCAAACATCTAATTAATTATTTTACATTTTTCATCAGTTCAATCGTCTATCAGATTATGTTTTTTTTAATCATTTAAATTACCAATTGCAGCCCCTATACCCAGCACTAACGCGTATTCGATAGATTAGTAAATCAATATATTAGTAATAATTTCAGTGAAAAGGTTACAAATGGCTTCAAATTAATTCTTATACTACTAAGCTAATCATAAAAATATTCATTCCTTATTTTATCAAAAATAAATCAAAATTTAGAATTACCTACTTTAGAATTACCAAAGAAACTTTTAAACAAGTTGAAATGTCAGTAAATCCAAGATATTTAATTTGCGTGGGCCTCATCGATTGCTTTAAACAAAACTCTAATATAATAATCACGAAAATAGTTCAGCATTCCAAAAATTGTCAGCATTCCAAAAATTCATTCCTTATTTTATCAAAAACAAATCTGAATTTAGAAGCACCTAAGAATTACCTAAGAAATTTTTAAACAAATTGAAATGTCAGTAAATCCAAGATATTTAATTTACATGGATCTCAACGATTGCTTTAAACGAAACTCTAATACTATAATCACGAAAATAGTTCCGCATTCCTAAAATGGTATGAAATAAATAAATTTAATACTGTTTATGCTGATTCAAAACTCGAAAGAATCAAAGGTATACAAATTGTCTATTAATCTCAGTCAATGAAAAAGGAAAAACTAGATTTTTCGGCAGTTGGCTTCTGTCATTGTTTGATCAATAATTCAATATATTCTAGATCTGAGCCCCGTATCGTGTTTTTTTCTCAATATTGATAAATTGAGTACACTGCGGTATTGCTTTTCTATTTCCTTATTCAGGTCACATTTAACGATATTTATTTATTTTGTCCTTAATAAATAGACAAATATCCGAAGAGAAAGAAATTTTTCTCCTTTTAATACATATATTTCAATATGCTGAGCAAAAAGTAATCTATTTCTATTTTTCTGCTATGAAAATTGTATCTTTCCTTTTTAGCGTTAAGTTTTGCATAAAGGCTGCGAAGTAAATTAAACGAAATAGCCTTTGATCTAATGGTTGGATTTTCACTCACTAAGATACTAACTGGATGGTTCAAGGATTATACTTTAAATTTGTTGTTTCATTAAATTAGTAAATGAGACACAAAATATAATTTTCTCTGGACAATCATACTTTTTTCCGACGGATACGAACAGTAAAAGATAGATAGCAATAACCAGGGCTCGAAAAACCACCCGTTCGCCCGTCCTCGGTGGTCAAAAATTCCCCGCGGACAACGAACTTCTCGAATACTACATCCGCGCGAACGGCCATTTTGCCGTTAATGTTCGAGATATATTTTCAATTTTTGTTATTAGAATTGATGTTTTCTCTGTTTGGGAGTACTGCAGTAGTTGAAAGGGGCTTTCCAGCAATGAACTTACAAAAAAAACACTCTACGCACTGGTCTTAAACAAGAAGCGTTATACGATATTATGAACATCTACCTAAATGAAAAACCCCTTTCAAATTTCTGTGCGGAAACCTCTGTAAATCATGTGGCATGATTATGGAACTGGAAAACAACATTGATTCATTTGAAAAGCAGAGTACCTTCGGATAAATTGACATTCTAGATAACTTGACCTTTGTCATTTAAATTATTTCATAAAAGAAATACTAGGTTACTATTAGTAACCTAGTATTTGTAATCCTAGTAACTACTAATTCATTGCGCAATTTATATAAATGTTTGTAATGAATAAGAAAAAATTATATTTTTATTTATTTAGAAGCTACGGGTTAGTTTCATAGGAGGATGGGTACATTGCTGGACAAGCTGTCCTCGGGGACGGGGAAAATTTCTGAGTTTTTTCGAGCCCTTCAATAATCTAGAAAGCATGGTGGAATATATTTAATCAGGAGAGCTGTTGAATTTTTTATAACTCCTTAAGGTTTATTTTACTCTTTACGCATTCCACCATGTTTCTAAAACTATTTAAGATAATCAAAATATTTTTACACACAACGATACACTTATCCTCTATAAGTATTTATCGATAGATGAAAAGGATAATTGCCTTTTTCTAATTTTTCAAATGAGTAATGGCGGAATGTAAAAATTGTTAAACGTGCAATTTTTGCATAATTTTACATTATGTCATTTTAAATGAAAAATATTCGAATGAAATAGACTTGAATGAAATGATTCCAAACTGGTGAATTGCAGATGCTCAACAAATTCGAGTTTTCAGTAGCATTTTAGAATTTCAATAGCAATTAGCGTCAGTGATCTAAAATAATGGTTTACTATGAGCATCACTCAATACTATGCGTTAAATATTAAAATATGTAACTTTTGTTCTGAAAAAAAAAACTGATTGTTAGTGCATATCCGTGATATTGATTAAAATGAGGAGAAATGTATCACATATGTGTAAAAATAAAATTTTTCTTTGACATTTGAATAAAACAACGAATAAGTTTTATGAAAAGCATAATGCGTATTTTAATGTATAATGCGTCAAAAAAAAAAAACTTTAAGTATCTTTTGATGTAATGATCGGATTTTAACGTACTAGAACAGAATCTTAACGGTTCAAAGAGTTACTTCAAGTATTCTAATTAACTAGGGAAAATTATATTTTAGATTACGAAATCAGATACAGAAACGTACTTTCGCTGAATAAGCGTACCTTTTTTTTATGGATTCGGATTTCTGATTCCCAAAATATAGGGGATAGCCGCAATATGAAAAATGTGGTCTCGATAGTTTTGCATCCCTTAATGTTAATTGTTGTATATTGTGCCATAACTTTAAAGTTTTTTAAGTGAATTGAAACATTTTGGCAAGCAAATATAAACTTCGCTCATCCAATTATAGTTCCAAGCAAAAAAATAATTTTTAATAATTAAATATTATTTTTTATTATTTACAAACTTTGCAATTATTTTATTATACATTAATTTTTATTATTTACAAATTTTATCGAAAAAAATTGAACTGTAAGGTGTACAAGTGTAAATTTATGTAGCAAAATATAAAATTTGAACGAAATCGGACAAATAGTTCTCTAAAAATCGAATTATAAATACATAACTTCTTTAAAATTTGATTTCTCAGGAGCTACTCGACCAATCTCATTCAAATTTTACGTTTTTTTTTTAAAAATCTGATCTACATTTAAACATAGTATGGTACATTTCTGAGGCTAAATAACAATAGTGCAATTGAAATTAGGGCAAAAATTAGATTAATTTAACGCTAAAATAGTTTCACGTAGCTCAAAATAAGGTTTTCTTCTTACATCAGATTGTTACTTAATACAGAAATATGGTTTCATTGAAATTGCCAAATTGACCATTATGCGATTTGTCAATTCTTAATGTTTCGTTAACTTAATTTCCAAATTCGCCAGAATGGTGCTACTTGGCAATGTAACCCAATTGGCAATTCTTAATGTAATCTTAATTTTTGCAGTAATTTCAAGGGCCAAATTGGCAATTATGGTGAACTTCGGCAATGAAACTCTATTTGGCATTTCTTAATGCAATCTTAATTCCTCGCGCAATTTTAAGTGCCAAATGCACCATTATGATGCAATTTGGCACTTGAGATTGCTACCAGTTTGATCAACATTCAGTATCAATTCGAAATAATACTTTTACAGGGAGATGAAAATTTTGGTAAATTGCCATACTGTCTGGTAATCACATTTCTTGAAAAAAAAAACATAATTTTAGTTAATAAAACAAAAATATAAGGGAATTAAACTATTCATTTGGTAACTTGCTCACTTCATATGGTATCAGTTTACCGGAAATTCTGGTTTTCAAAATTTTAGTTCTTATTATTTAGTTTATTTACTTAAAAATACAAAACTGAAAAGCGAATTTAACCGAATAAATGATAAATTATTTGTTCTAAGGTACGATAAAACTGCAAACTTTTACCAAATTTATCAAATTTTATCTCATGTTTTAAAAACCTTTATTAAAACAATATTTATTTGGTAAGAATTACTGAGCTTTTTGGTGTTCTCGTAGATCTAGAAGCATGGTAAGTTTCAACACATTCTGGTAGTTATGACCATACAATTTTTCTCAATGTAACGTTGTAAGTCAAATACAATTTTATTAACCAAAAAATTCTTTGAAAAGTTTATGAATCTACCCATGAAATAATCACCACTGTTTAAATTAATAATAATTTGCGTAACAAAAAAGTTTCATTTGCAAAAACTTTTTTAAGCTGTTACCTAAATTAAAGTGAAAATATAACTCATGACAACAGGAAACATTTTAATGAAACATGAACCTGCGGTTTATTTTTTTCCATATTTTAGTAAGATACGCTTGCGTTTGATTAATATTTTAATTTAGATAATGATTCAACTACACAGATAAGAAGTTTTATTAATTTTTCTATTAAAGATCCAATAACAGAAATCCGGGAAATTAGATGCTTATTTTTTATAACAAGAAAATAGTTCAAAGTTATATGAAGCAAATTAATCATCGATAAAAAACACTGTAGTCAAGCTGACTCAAATATAATGAAAAGATTTGTAATTAATTTGCTTGGGTGAATTTTATCAGATGTGGAAATAACAATCTCGGAAAAAAATTCTTACAACATCGCAATAAAAATTCTCGATATTAATTTTTTTTTTCAATTCAATATTTTTTTGTTATCACAAGCAACGAGTGCATTTTTTGTCTTTAATGTTTGGTTAAGCTGCGTAAATAATTATATCCGAGTTCTGATTCATTTTAGCACAAGAAAATAGAAAAAAGAAGGGAAATAACTTGGCTAAAGAAATAAATGTAGCAAATTTAAAAAAGTATATCTTAAAGATAGCTGGTGATCAGGAAGTGCATGTGTTTTAAAATTTCACTAAAATCTATAAAGCTTTCGGGAAACTAGTTTTACTTAAAACTGTGAAGCAGGTAGGCCTGATCGGTAGGGTGTTGGAGCCCATGTCCAAGAGGTCGTGAGTTCGATCCCCACCGGCCGAAAACTCTCCGTATAGTAAATGGTGACTGGTGCATGTTAAATCTGCCGGGTCACAAAATCTTTCATGTTCCCATGCCAAATTAATACCTCTTGGGGTATTGAATAGGAGCTTGATCGTTCTCTGGTTCAGATCAAAATTACGATTTGTGAATGAATAAATGGAAATATGAATGAGTCCACCCTATAAACGAGCAGTGACGTGTTTGTGGCTTAAATCGTATTTTTGGCCATAGATGGCGCAACTGAAAAACAAGAAATGCACCCTCTGCCTTAAATTCGCTTGGTTTCACCAAGCAGGCTAGCTGTTATTGGCAAGTGGCATTAGAAACGACAACTCAAAAAATGTAGAATAGTTTTCTACATAAGTTTCCCCTTTTACTGATACTTTTCTTTCATATTTTTACTTTCATGCATGTCAAAAAAATATCCACCATAAAATCATTAAAAATTATTCAAATCCATTGAAAAAATACTAATGACTTTTTATTACTGACCTATAGTGCGTACTTGAATATGAGAGTGGAATCTTACAAAACATACCAGAGACAACTCAAAAAAGCTTGAGAGAATGTTCAGCCGTGGTGATTGAAGGTGGCGATGGAAACTATGGTAAGGGAGATAAAGTGAGATGAGTTGGCGAGGTGGCACTGAAGAAAAAGGTAAGCAAATTAGCCCTAGCTACGAACAGAAAACTATTCGAAGAAGAATTTAGAACGCTATAGCACAGGAGTGAGTCAAGGGAACATTGGAGAAAGAAGTATCTAGATTTGAGGCATGTTTGTAACATTAAAACACATTCTACAAAAGTTCATAACAAATCGCGTAGCAATAAAGGTCTTTAGTTAAATGCACTAGCTATTTAGAAGGAAAAGTCATCAAAGGTGGGTGTCAATTCACACCATTTAAAAAAGATAAAATCTGAACTGAGAATGCCAATTAAGAAGCAGATAGTAAGCAGTTGCAATAAAGATAGGTTTGAAGAAAAAAGAAACAACTTTTACATTTTATTTTAAAATAAAATTTAAAATAGTGGCTTCAATATATTAAAAAGGTAAGGATTTTTTTATTAGCTTTAAAAATTACGAATTATGAAACAAAACTATATGAAAACCATTACTGAACCTAAAGATGTCTTAACTAGAATTATTTATTGGGAGATATTAAGCGTGGTAGTGAAGACTAATTTACTAAAATACGATTTATTTCTTTTACTTTAATTCTACTATCCTTGATGCGTCAATACGTATTAATGAAAAGTTGCCATCTCTCCTAAAGTTAAAGATGAGATAGCCACAAAATTCATAACGAAACTCCACAATTTTATTTGAAGACAAAAAAAAAAGGTTGGATTGAACCTAGGAGAAAGAAAAGATTAGATTTCTGCTGTTCCAAACAGACAAATAAATTTCTGATAGAAATTTATTTGTCTGCTTGGTATTAAATATGCTTTTATGCTTCAGGAAAGCAATAAATAGCATCCTTAATTAAATAAATAGTAATTCTGCTATTTTGGATTCAAACCACTTGATTATTTGATGACAATTGCTAAATTTTTGGTCAATTTAATTTCTGAGCCTTTTCCGGTTAACTTGGAGCACTTAAATCTTATCTGGAAATCTGTGCTGGATGACAATATAAATAATTCTGTTCATTTCCAGACAACTACAAGCAGAATATATTTTTACATTATCTTAGTTACTATCATTGTTGCTATCGTTATTCTGTATCTGTTTTTATTATCGCAATTGAGAATTAATCATTAATCAAATTTCAACCAATTTCCAACTTTCAAACTAGGCAAATTGTACCTGGAGTTCTGTAATGGCTGACAACACGTATTTTTATTCCTTTTCAGATTGCTATGAGCAGAATTATTTACTATATTATCTACAATCGGCATTTTTGACAACCGAAGTTTTGACTTTACTCTCTGACAAGGAAAAAAGGTTAAAATCTCATCTAGAAATCTGTGCCAGATTACCATACAAGTTTCTATATTCTCTTGACCACTATGAGCATAACTTATTCATATTTATTAGCTTTATCATCCATTCTAAAAAAAATTTAACTTCGAGCGATTTTTACTCGAAATCGTCTTTTCAAATCAGTAACAAACAGAAATTAAGTAACTCAGCCAATCTTAAACATTTTACGATTATCCTGAAATCCGGTTCAAAACATTATCCGCTTGCCAACCTTGGCCAGAAAACTCTTCAAATCAAATCTAAGAATAAGAGTAAACTCTGTAGCAAAACTCTGGTGTCGCAAGTTACATATTGGCTTAAAAAAGTAATTTCTGACCTAAATCGAGGTGAAAACATACATACACATATATATTAAGGGGCTAAGCTGCCGCTCACCAACACCGATTATTGCTTTGCAATATTGCTTCGCAATAATTGTCTTTTCTTGGCAGAAAACAATTTTTCTATTAAAATTAAAATTATTCACTTAACATATATCTACTAAAAGTAATTCTGTTTACTTACTCTTGTACTTCTACTTCCCACGTCTAAATATTACTCTCAAATATTACTTTACCCAAATATTACATCTCTTGGTGAACGGAAGTGATTTTTCGAAGTAATCATTTTTTAAAATAATATTTATATTCTTCTAGCATTGTATTGTTCAAACAAACTTGATGAGTTCACAACCATAATTTAATACTCTCGCTAATAGTAGCAGTACTGGAAAATAAGTTTAAATTAGGGATACAAAAATATTTAAAGAAAAACAATTCGCGATCGCAACGCTCGAGTACGCCGTCTAGCGGGAGCCTGTAAATATCAGACATTAATTTATCACGTTTTCATTTAGTTCCATCAAAATCATTGATTGAATCAGACGCCATTTTTTAGCAGCAAATAAGAAACAAAATTTCCCTAAGGAAAAGGCCGAAGAACTTGAAAAAAATCTCCAGAATATTAGTAAATCTTTCAGGAACAGAACACGCCAAACATTTGAAGAAAAATTCCTCAATAATTTTTAATTTCTATTATCAACAAACTTGCAACTGATGACTTCCGATTTCGGATACTGTTACAGATGTGTGTATTAAGGTAAAATGCATTTCTTCT
>NC_092210.1:47577195-47599506 GCF_043381705.1 Parasteatoda tepidariorum | reverse complement strand
GTTATATCATTAAATTTAGTAAAACTATTTCTCAGGCTAGGTTTAACTCTAATAAAAAGATACATATTTTTTTCTGTTTATTTACAAATATTTTTCAGATGTGTTGTGGATGTTCCTTCTTTAAAAAAAGCGATGCCATCTTGTTTTCGGTTGCATAAGAAAGGATATCAAACATTTTTCTTTTTTAAATTTAATAAGTCACGATAAAGAAGGAACGTTACAATGCTACACGCTACATTAAAGACGTCTCCAGAGTAACTGAATGACTGTTCATATAGAAATCGCAGGTATTAGTCTCATACAACAACGCCCCCTATAGTTCGTTGCGATCGCGAATACCTTTACGACTATTGTTAATTTTGTGCTGATGACAACCAAAACAATATGGAAATGAATGAGGGAAAACAGGCGCCGACAACAATGGAAAATGGAGTCAGACTTCTATGATTTTATGTTATATATACATATATATATATATATTACCCAAATAGAATGTTAAATTAAATCTACTGTTACAGAATTATGCACTGCAAAAATGTATCACTCATTCGATTTATTTTAAATCGAAGCTTAATGCTTTGATGGAGAACGCTTTTACGAAAGAGAAAACAAGAATTCAATGTAATCCCAAAATGGCGGTAATCTCGATTGTTAATCAGACGAAATTCAGTTCATAGCTCATTTGATGCTTTTTTAATCCTGCAATCACGCGAAAAGCTGCGTAAGCTTCATACAACCACTATCTCTTCGTGATACATGTGAAAACGAAAATGATATTTCATTCGTTCATAATTTTGTTATTTGCATGTCTACAAAGCATAGGTAGTTCTCAGGTAAAATATTCTATTATTTTTTAAAAGAAGTAATATCCACTATATTTTGATTGTTTACAACTATTTGAATGTCTAAAATTTCTGTGCGTGATCTTTAAATTTCGAGATTTTCGATATTGAACTATAAGCATCAACACTTTTGTATAATCTGCTGCTTGAATATAACTAAACGCAGCATGAATTCAAGCATAAATTGTATTTTAATTTGGAAAAGACGTCGATTCATTTCAAGTTTTCAATTACCAATTTTAAACTCCACTGGGGTAGACTATATTTGAGGTTGCCCCTTGATTCTCGCCAAGTTGTGATCGCCAAAGCTGGGGCAATGTCGAAACACAATCGTGATCCTGATTGGTTTAGATTTTAGCGTTATTTTTAAATGTTCAACGGTATATGTAATTTCAGAGGTCCATTAGTTCTAAGTTGGATACTGGCTGGTAAGGTTACTTTTGCTAAGGTTACTTTCGCTTCAATAAGATCGAAGGTATGTGCGCAGTCATAAAAAGGGACTTTAGAAAAAAAATGTCACCGCCAGTCCGGTACCACAGACGCCATTTTCGATTCGTATTTCGCCGAATTTATGGGACGATGGAGGTACGCAGATTCTATTCATGCTAAATTTAGACAGTATCTAACTGCTATTAGAGAATTCTGTGCCTGAGGATATTCAAGCTTAATGAAAAAGTGAGTTGTTGTTTTTTTCTCATTCCTTCTGTGCTTACTCCAATAATTTTTGTCTCGATTCAAAATGCACTTTATTGGGTTTATTAATTTTGCTTATGTTGGGTTCATTGCAATTTTATAAAGTTTAGGCCGATGTTTTGCTGAAATTTTCTAATGTTTAATTGAAATATCATTATGTTTTGGCCGTCATTCCTGTTACAACGGTTTTCCGCGCAAACAGGAATGGCGCCAAACGTAAGTCGCCGATTTCGCCAAGGGACACCCTCAAGTACATTTTTACCCTCCACTGCCTTGTTCATTTAAACTCAAGTCAGATAACAAAGAAATTCCTAAACCAAATCTTGAGAAAGAAAAACTAGCATTTTTTTATCATTATTTCTTTTTTTTGTAATGTAACTCGCTTCTGCACTTGATGGAAAACCGCCAAAATTTAGCAAGTCGCCAATGGGATTCAAACGTGTGAACTGTATTTCACTGGGAATATTTGTGAGGACCTTTTATAATGTACAAATCACCATAGCATAATCAGGAATCGCGAAATTTTAACCTCATGAGAAAACTTCTAAAATAACAATTATACCTTTTGTGTCTACGGTACACAATGTGTTTCGATAATATCGCCTTATTTTGCTATTGATAATATTAGGAACAGTCTTTTTGTTAAGTGGCAGACCTATTACAATTAATACCTATTTTATTTATTGATATTGAATGTAATTAGTACGAGAAATGGTTTTGTATCAGATATTATGGTAATTCATCCTAAGTAATACTTTAATGTATATAAATACCTCAAGAAAATACTAAGAAAAGAATTGCTTTTATTACATTAGCAACTTTAATCGAAAACTTAACAACAAATATACAAAATACAAAATTACGAATACATATATACCCTTTATGTGGCCCATAAACAATGAATTTTGTACTTTTATTGAAATAAAAATTTCATTAAGAAATATTAATTATTTTCATTTATTTTTTATCCTTCCTAAAATGCCTATAGAAGTTTTAAACATAAACGGTGCTATGGTGCCACACATACTGCAGTACCAAATATTGGTGACCGAGGTTATCGTTTTCGAGCAATAGCATGCACAATACTCAAATTATGGCTCGAGAGATGATCGAGGAAGTAGTTCAGCATGTAATAAAGTTTTAGGATGAGTTTTTTTTATCTTATCTTATGACAGAGCGGTAAATAATGTTAATACTTTTGTTGTCAACTATGCTGAAATTTCCTGAACTCATACTTTCGGTGGTTCGCGTGATTTAACGTCTGCTGGACAGAAATGAATTATTTTCAATTCAGTTTCAGCATAAATTTTTTCCGAATTATTTTGTTTTATTTGATGCAATGGATAACAAACGATGAAACATAACCTAAACATGAAATACTAAAATTAAACTTGAAAAAAGCATATGTTGAATTGAAAAAAAACTGCTATACTTTCAAATTAGTCAAATAAATAATTTTTATTGAAAAATACCTTTAAATTAATTCCAAAGAAAGTATTAAGATATTTTAACCTCTTAAGTACCTCTTAAGTTAAGATATTTTAAACTCTTAAGTCAAACATATTAAACATAATTTAGAAAAATTTTGTCAAAAGAACGAGATTTTAAAGAATAAAATTTTAAGATTATTTTTTTTTTTATAAGTAATTATCTTTGTAAAAATATAATTGGATTTACTCTCGTTGATATAATATGAGTTACCCTCAATAACAATATTTCTACTTAGCAATTCTGTATACTCTTGATAATTTTATTCTAAATTTATATTGATATATTTTTGATGCGAAAAGTATGAAAACTTTTTAAATGGTTATTGTTCGTATTAGCATGTATTAGTTTGTAACTGAAATGGAATGCTTTAGCACTTATCTATCTCTAGTTTGTAATATCAGCTCTACTAGCATTATCTATGCTATTAAGAATTATAAAAAAAAATAACAAAAATGCTCTACGTTTTCACTAACAAGCAGCACCAAATGAATGATATTCACACCTTTCAGTTCAACTTCTAACTTAGAGATCGTTCCAAAATCGAAAGCACTGTTAGAATTTTCATTCTAAACTTACGATTAAATAACTGGCAACAGTCTGTCTCTCCAACTAATCATAAAGTTTACGGTTGAAATATGCTTTTTTTTACCTTTAAGGATTTGAAATCTTTTACAACTAGAATGGTTAAAAAAATCGTAAATGTAAGACTTTACGGTTTTGTAATAAACTACACCTTACATGGTTCCAAAACCTGAAAAACGAAATCTAACTGGACATTAAAGCTAGGTTATGGAGACAGGAGTTAGGTTGCAGTTGTAATGTGTATTTTATTTTTCAATTGAACCATGGAATTTATTTTAATTAGTTTTAACTACTGATGCTATCATGTGAGATGGTAAATACTAGACATTTTTGTGTTAAGCAGCTGTGGTGCTGCCACCTTTACATGAATACAGAGATGCCAACTTGTTCCGGACAGCAATTATATATTTTAAAGTGGTAGTTTATCAATTGTGATTCTTGGTTTAATAAATTCAATTTAGTAGATTTTTATCCACCACTATTTCTAAATAATTCGTAGGCTTATATATTTCACCACTGTATGATAGTTATGATAAGCTATACCTTTTAAAAAGCAAGCAGAAATAAACAAATATTTCCAAAATGTACTTCGTAGTTATTTACCGTTTTTTTAATTATTTTAGCGTGTCCGGAGCAGTTGGCATCTCTGTGAATAAGAATTTCGTATTCCAATAGTCCATGTTTACGCAGGACACTGGAAACTCTGGTTGATTGGTTCTAATGCCACTTGCCAACGTGCAAGCCTGCTTGGTGAAACCGAGCAAATTAAGTTAGAGTGTGCGATTCTTGTTTTTTTTAGTGGCGCCACCTATGACCAAGAATTCGACTTCTGCCTCATCATACTTCACACCTGTACTGGAAACTCTTCATGCGATGAAGGAATAGAGGGAAAATGGCTGGAATTCGAGCTTCTATTCAGCCTGTCATGCGGTGGTCAAATTTGCCCTCTCGGCCAAAAAATTTAGTTAATTTAAATTACTCGGCTAAAAATTGCAGGGAAGTAAGCCATGAGTAAGTTCATAAAGTGTTCACCACACACTTATTTTTAGAAGAAAATTAGACATCTTCTGTTGTGTCAGTTATCTGATGATGCGAAATAAAAATATGAATTCTTAATCCTTGTCACATGGCTTAGCTTTCCATGAACGTGAGCTTGATTCTCATCCTAGTTTCTTAGATAAAACTCTTATTGTTTAACCTTATCAGTCAATAAACCGTAGAATCAGTAAACAAGTTTTCTCACATTTAACAGTTTAAATACCTCCTTTTTTCTGGTTTTTTCTCTTCTTTGATTGAATATTGTTAAATAACAATTAAATAAATTGCTATTTATTTAAATTATTATTAATTGCTGTTCCACTTTATTTGAATAATATCTAACAGATTGGCTGTAATACGGATAGAAAACATTGAATGATTTGCACCCACATCAAATTTTTAAAATAGAGTTGTAGATAGAAGTTAACAAAATCAGGTTAGTCGCAAACGCTTTAGGTGGCGCTTTGAGTTGAATTTTTGTTTATTCCAGAAAATCAGTGGAGAAGAAGATTTATGGTTAAATAAAACGTTTGTATTTAACATCCAGTGAAATGTCGTGAAATGACATTTGACTTTATGCATAACGCCTTTTCTACAAATTAATGAATGTAATTGGTGAAAAGGTGAAAAAATGGTTTCTGGCCGGCTGACAGTAAATTTATTATTTATTTTTGTAAAATATTAATAATTCATTGTTTCAGAGTCCTGTACGTGTGAATGTGACAATCGCTTATGAATCCCTTTGCCCAGACAGTAAAAGGTTTTTCCATAAGCAGTTTGTTCCAACTTTTAACAGGTTGTCTAACTATATGAATGTAAAGTTTCTACCATTTGGAAATGAACTGGTAAGTGAAACATATATAAATATATATGTATATACTGTCTTTTTTGTCTTTTTATTACGTTATATATGAAACAGCTATTCCAATTACAAATCGAAAAATTTCAATTTATATTTGATAAAATGCTCATTATTTTCGTCTATTAACCAATTGATTCAGTAAAATGACCACTATTTAACAAGGAATTATATATCTCACTTTTAAATTGTTCTTCAAATGTTTTAGTCTTAAATTTTTTCATAAATTCTGTAATATTTTCCTTGAAATTGAATTGGCCTTAAAAAAGGCAAGCTCAATTTAGCTTTTGAGAAGAAAAAAACACTTTATTTATCTGCGACATCTATTTTAGTGCAAAAATTCGAAGCGTTACTTCGTTTCAAAAATTAATTTTTATTAACGCAAAAGTTGTAGCAACCGCTTCGATTGTTTCAGGAATCTTTCTCTAAGGATATTGTTCCTGGAAATGCTCGTACATTTTTTGTATCAAGGTGAGCTTGCATTGCGTTCAAAATGATTTTCTTAAAACGAATTCCCATTCAAAAGCATCTTACATGATATTTGAAAGGAAAAGCAAGTACCCCCTTTTTTGAATAAATTAACCTTTGGCGGACGAAAGCTTTTACAAAATAATGAAAATTGCATTAGTTCCAAACAAATTCACACACTTTAAAAGTTAAAACATATTTTACATAAATGTTTTAATTGGTACACACTTTCACATCATTCCAACGTTAAACCATAAAAGCTTGAACCATAATATCTAGCATATTTTATTCAACCTTAATAAGGTGCTAAATTCAGTTAAATATCCGTTCATATTTGAGCCTTTGTTATCACACGGAAAAAAATTCTGATAAAATTACCATACTGTATGTTAGTGAAATTTCTGATAGAAAAAGCACAATTATGATAATAAAAACCGAAACATACAGTATTTAAGCCATTCATTTGGCAATTTATCCGCTCATATGGTGTCGGCTGACCGAATTTACGAATTAAAATTAAAGTTCTTATTGAAATTATAGTTGTTATTAGAATTTCAAAATCATAGTCTTTATTACCGCACATATATTAAGAAATACCAAGCTGAAAAGGAAATTTATACGAATGAATAGTTTTCATGCCATGCTCAAAGATATCATGATAAAAAATCAAATTTTATCACATATTAGCAAAAAATATTTTATAGCTAATTTTACAAAAGCCCTTCAGAAAAATTCCCCAGCTTTTTAATAAAGCAAGGAACGAAGTAAATTTTATCATATTATGGTAGCTTTAACCATGTTCTTTTTCGCAGTGGGCGTATTTAAGTTTAAGATTATTTAATTAGAACGATGACAATATGGTTCCAAATCTGCTTTGATATAAGGGTAGAGAATATTCGCATGATATTATTGTACATCATGCTTTAAAATTTCTAATAATACACATTTTAATAATTTTGGGAGATTTCATAAATAATAAATAATTTCAGGCACAATTCCTTCCTGTGAGTAAGATTCAAAATATCAATATTTTTATTCTTGCGTTACATAAGAATTTAAAAGATGGTATCCAGAATTATCCAAGTTTTCGAAATGAGTGCGGCTTAAAATTTCTTTCGAGATATTTGGTTATTTTTTCATTTCATGTTACTTAATAAAAATTAATAACATGATATTGCTAGTTAAGTTTTCCATTTGAAGAATATTTTCGTTAACTATAATCGATTTAGTTCAAAACAACAACAAAAAACAAATAAATAATCATAGTTTTATATTATGTTTCATCAATAAACATAATTTTAAAAGCATCACATTAAAAAGTATGCTTCTCCTTAAAATTTCAAAAAAAAAAAATTTATGATAACATTCTATTTAATGCATTTCTAATTTATTTCATCATCGCCAAATTAATTAATTATTATATTTCAGATTAGTAGATTACCAAGTAAAGTCAAATTCGAATGTCAACATGGCCCAAATGAATGCTACAGAAACAAGATTCAAGTAAGAAAATCATTGCTATTATATTTGTGATTTACAAATATATTCTGAAAATACGGGGCTTAGTAAACGATATATAGGGGAGAGGGGGGCACCTTTCAACAGTTTTTGCTTAAGTATTATTTTCGAAGTTTTATTGCTTTCAAAATCTAAGTTCTAATTTTTATTTACTAATTTGATATTTGAGGTAACCTCTCAATTTTTTCCAAAGGTCTAAACCAAAGACAAAATACCTAATTCTACATATTTAGTGAACCATGTATTTTGTTGAAATCTACCCCTCCTGGGGGGCAGTTTTCAACGGGTGGTGGGGCACATTTCAACAACGGAAGAGAACGTAACAAGATCATACATTTTGGAAAATTAACTTTACTCATAAAATAATAATAATGAATGAACACATTGGATTGATTTAGATTTTTTCTACATTATTTGGTCTTTAATAAAATCAAAGTTTACGGAGAATGTCATGAAAAATACAGCTCGAGCTGTTACGTAGCTTAAACTTGGTTGAGGCAGTTTCATTTTAATGTCATTTCTTTCTATACTACTAATGTCCTCTATACTACTAATTCTGGAAAATAAAACATTGATTATCATGCTTCCTCGCTCTCCAGAAACTACCTGCCTCACCAGACCAGCTCCTAGCTTGGCAACAACATTCGGAGCTGGAACAAATGTTAAAACTCCAGTTTTATCCAAGTTATATATTTGATCCACTGTAAAATGACCAGAATTAAGAGCTCTCTCATAATTGTTGAAAGATTCTTGAACATTTTCTTTATTTAAAGCTATAGCTCTTGCAAAGCTGGTGTTTTCCAGTTTTCTTAAAGTAAGCTGTGGGTGACACTTCATAAAACCTTTAACCCAGTCAATTCCAGACGTTTCATTTTTGTCCCAGCTACTAGGAATTTTGGAGTTGAAACACTTTGCGTTATCATAGGAAAGTTTTCGAACTTGTCTGTAAGTTAGACTATAATTGAGAATTGAACATGTAATTATGTATTCACAAAGCAGGGTTTCTTGCTGGACATCAAAAACTTGTTGGCTTGTGTATTTAGAACTGTAGCATTTTGTGTGTTAGTAGTTGTACATTGTTTGGTTTCACCAACCAAACAATTATTTGACTTTCTTTTTTTTTAATTAATAAAATAAAGCTGAAAAGTCTATTCCAAATAAGTCTGCTGCTGCTGTTAAACATGCACCATTTCTGACTGCTTACATTGTTTTTTCAACGTTTTCTTCACTAACTTCTGGTTTAGAGAGTTTTTTTTTTTTATATATGTTCGCAACATTTTTATAAATTGTAAGAAGGTAAAATATCAGAATTGAGAATTTTATTAAATATAATGTTACACCCTAAACTTTTCAATTTTCTTAAAATTAAATTATTTTCATTCCAAATTAAATTTTCTTGAATATTTTTACAAAATTTTAAAATAATTATTTTATTGATGCTTTTAATGAATTCTTTGTAAATAAATTCTATTTTCAACAACAATGCAACAAACTGAATCTTGATTTTAAGCTTTTAAAAAAATTTCATTTCATTTAATTGAAATTTTTTTTACAAACATGCTTCCTTGAACACATTCACATGTTTTTCAAAATATTTAGAATAATGCCTTACAGAAAAAGTTGAGTATTTAAAATATAACAACCGCAATTAATGGGCTTTTTGCTGACTAATGACTTCTGCAAGATTACTTAACAAAAAAATAATAAGCCTGGGACACCTTTTAACACTGTTGAAATGTGCCCCCTAAGCTCTGTTGAAATCTGCCCCTGGTACAGACATTTTGGTTAAAGTATTATCAACCACTTTAGAAAAAGACTTTTTACTAATAAATGATACAGTTAGAAGCAGAATTAAATAAGCTAGCAGATGAATAAATATCACTTACTTTATTAAAAGATTACTGGTAGATAAACAGTTTTAAAATCAAAATTGTCTTTTTACTTTTGGAGTGTTAAAACATGTTCCACAGAGTAACACAACAATGGTAAAAAGAAAGTGCTTAAAACTAAATGTCAACAGTTATGCATAGTTAAAGCTTGTTGTCTGGCATATTGGTGAATCATTAAGCAATATTAGAAGGCAGAAATTCTAGTTGTTGAAAGGTGCCCCATGTTGAAATGTGCCCCCCTCTTCCCTAGAATAAAATTAACATGATATTTAGAATCAAACTAATGTTTAAATGCTTGAATTTCTTAAACAAGATAAAATATTCCTACGCTATCTAGCCAAAAGAGTCCGGTAAAAAGTATTTGGAAAAAGGGGTTCTATCGGATGACGCAATTTGATGCGTAATCGTAAGCTATAAAAATGTTGGTAGAGGTTTGTCAGGTTGCATTTATGTGTTTGTGCGACAATGAATAAGGAGCTTAGTGAGTTTAACCGTAACAGTATAAGGGGATGCCACCTTTGTGGGAAAACAGTTCGTGAGATTGCGGACATTCTATAGAAGCCTAAATCCACTGCGATGTAGTGGTCCTGGACGGACGGAAAAACGGCCTGGTAAACTGAAAAAACTTAGTGAACGCAGCCGCAGAACTTTGAAAAGGATAGTGAAACAAAATCACAAGTCCCCGTTAGTAGAAATTTCTCAGGAATTCCAAAGTTCCTCAGACGTTAGTGTTAGCAGGACTGTTCGTCGACAGTTAAAAAACTTGGAATTCCATGGTCGTACAGCCACGCACAAGCGAAACATCACTCCAAAGAATGGTGAGAATCGATCGCAATGGTGCAGATCTCTCCATCATTGAACTGTGTACACGTGGAAAACTGTTCTTTGGAGTCAGGATTCTTGCTTTGCTCTCTAACAGTCGGATAGACGCATCTGGGTTTGGCGGATGCCCGGCGAGCGTTTTTTTGGTGACTACATTGTACCGACTGTTTAGCTTGATGGCGGAAGCATAATGGTGTGGAGGTGTTTCTCGTGATTAGGCCTGGGACCGTTAGCTCCTGTGGTTGGAAACATGAACTCTGAGATGCATGTGAGCATTCTGGGCAACGCTGCATTCCCAACTCCATGGCAATATTTCGCGGAAGGCCCATTTCTCTTCCGGCAGGATAACTGCTTCATTCACGCATCGAGACTCACACAAACGTGGTTTGACGTAATAGGTGTTAGGTGTTCGAAAACTGGACTGGCCTTCTAGGAGCCCTGATCTTAATCACATAGAGCACTTTGGGACAAATTAGAGCGCAAATTACGCAACCAGCCAAATCGATTATCCTCGCTGAAAGTACTCACTTCAGCTGTGATAGAAGCCTGGAAGTCAATTCCTATGGATACCTATCAAAAACTGGAAGAAATTCTTCCCCGACGTGTGCAGGCTATCATCGATGCAAAAGGGGGACCAATATCATATTAATATGAGCCTGAGAACGCTCTAAGTCTATACCACAGATTGTGTATTTTGCAATATTATTATTAAAGTTAGTAATTTAAGCAGTAAAATGCTTTGACTTTTAAATTATTTGTATGTAATAGTCAAAAACATTTCGTCTCCTGGCTCGTGTATTTTTTATGTTTCTGTCTTAAAACCAACTGAGCGTCTGAGACGCTTACATGTATCAGTTTATTTAAAGCAAAGTATCATTCAATGAGAGATTTGTGTACTCTAGGAAAATATATAAAAAGTAGAATGGATACCTGCAAGTGAAGTAGCTTGGGTATCTCGATCCTGAGTGGTCGTTGAAACGTGGCATTTGCTTACGTTAGCAACTTCTCTTACCATTCTATTTCGAGTAAGCCAAACTCGTCAAGTATCAATTGTCTTAAGTGACACAATCTTATATTCTTTCCACACAAAAAATTTTCCACAAAGATTTAAAATCTTTTACCATATATTTCTTACTTAACACAAAGACAGGCACGAAACCATCCAGAACATAAACTAATTATGCATTGAAGTTGAAGTACACAAAACAAAAATATATCAAGTTTACAATAAAATACATAAACAAAAGCTAAGTAAAAAACATAGGCGAGAAAGAATTATATTTCAACGAATTTGAGGTGTGATACGGCATTATATTTAGTTAATTTCTCGTTAATTAAAATTCTAACTTATGTGGAGAAGATTATCTCAACTACAACATGCCATTTTGCTTATAATTATAAGCTGGTGCTGGCATCATAGGTCACATGTGCAGGGGTCCAAGATCTTTTTCTTCTTGAAGTGCGAGTACCCAATTACGAAACGCTCAGTCGGTTAAAATACCTAAGACAAATTGTATAGGTTTTTATTAGTTATAATTATGTACTGTAAAACATTTTAGTGTATCCCAACACTAAAAATGGTGGCAACTACTTTACAACAAAGTGGTACAGTGAAACGCCATACATTATTCTTGGATCTAGTGTTTCACTACACCAATGCTCTGCACTACTTGGTGTAAAGTAGTCACCATGATTTCTGTTATTCAATAAAATTACAATTTATAATTGCAACAAGAAAAGGTACACATAACAGTCAATAAAGTTATTTTTACAATACAATATAAAGTAAGAAATATTAATTTAGGATAAATATGTATACTTTTTTTTAATAAGATTAGTTTGTAAATCAAATATCCGCATACCACAGGAACAATCCTAAGATGAATTCGAATTAGGCTTAAGAGAATGGAAGGGGAACCTTTTACAACGTATATGAAAGCTTGATTTGGTGTTAACCAGAAATTAAGTGCTCCTTCACTCATTTTTAGGGTTCTTCAACATCATATTGATGGAGATATTACACCACAGTTTTTGCAGTGTAGGTACTACAGCGGTGCTTACTGATATTTTTTTACTTAAAATATATGACTTATTTACATTTTAGGCATGTTTCATAGCATATGATGGAAACACAACAAATCAAGTAAAATTCATCAACTGTGCATTTGATGTTAAAAAGGCAAAGAAACACGTTGAAAACGTAAGTTAACTTCTTTTCAACGATATACTTTTTTCTAATCGCCATCCCCATATACTTTCACTGCAGCGATAACATTCCATAAGGCTCAAATCAGATAAACCTGACTATTTTAATTGCGATTCTCAAATCGTGATGATTGTACCAGAATGCATACAAAAACGATTATTAGATCGATTATTATTTACGGAAAGTATAATTATTTTACTCTGTTTTATAAGATTAAAAAAAGCTTGTTTTTTATAGAAGTACATAATATTAAAAAAAAGTTACACCTTTACCTACTATAATAGAAAAATTCATTTGCTTATTTTTAGGTACCGAATGACTAAATAAGCTGAATGAGATAAAAAATAAAATTTTCAATAACTGAGCGAAGAAAAATGCTTGCAAACTTTGAACGTCGCTAGACATATTCGAATTTAGTTATGCCATGTTCAATATGATTGTCTTGAATGGCAATGATGTAGTGCAAACGAATAGCAAAATTCTGAAAAACTACTAACGTTTCGAGACATCGATAATTTCGATGGCTTTTTGAGTGGCTGGTTTGATCTCAAATATATAGTTTTGAGTTTATTTACGTAAATTTTGTCTCCAATATTGCTTTTCAAAAGTGAGTCATGTAGTTTGAGATCAGGAGAAAAAGGCAGCTTTAACGATCGACATAAGCTCAAAAAAGCTTTATTACAACGTTTCCTCCCCTTCCCCCTCAAAAAAAATAAACAAAAGAGATTAAGATTGCGAATGTTTGAAAAAAGTTCGAATATTTCATGAATGGAACCCTTAAATTTTAAATTAATCTCCTAACGGTTAAAAGTTATGAAAGCTCCTTGCCACCCGTTTAAAGAAATGCGAAAAATACTTTAAGTTCATGTTTGTAATTCCCTAAATGTTTTTGATATTTTTTGTGCCATTTAGTGTTTTGACGATGAGAACTTTCACAGTAAAATTAAACACTGCGCAGATGGAATAATGGGTGATGAATTACTTTTGAAGACTGGACTCGAAACGCCTGCTCATTCCTTTATTCCCTGGATTGTCATTAATGGTGTAAGTGAAAATAAAGTTCTTTCGTACATTCTATTAAATAATAGCTGGTAAGATTAATAACCATAGAATTTGTTCTTAGTCAATTCCAAGCAAACTCATTTATTTTAACCCTACTTTTAGCTAATATTATTTTTTCAAACCATTTTAAGCCACGGGAATTTTTAGTTTCAAACACTCTATATAAATCACTGAAAAATCATACGGATATCTTTTTTTTTTATTTCTCTTTAATTAAAATGTCAAATGATGTACGGAGCTCAAAATTTTAAGAAAAATGCCTCAATGACTTTTGATTTATTGATGGATTGATTTTGATTTACTGATTCGAATTTTGATTTATTAATTTTGATTGATTATTTATTTGTCTATTCTTACGTGCAAACTTAATGATTCGAAGGGAAGATAATTAGCATACTAAAAGTTATTGTATACATTGTATGTTCACAAATGCTCATACTGAATACATTTATTTTACAAAACAATAAAAGAAGTATGTGTTTTGCTTCATAAGCTTTGTCTTATGTACGGATAAAAAATTCCAAAATTATGTTTAATAAAAACAAAATGTATGGACTATTCATTTGGAAAATTTTCCGTTCATATGGTATCGGTTGAGATAAACGAGCTGAGAAAATCAATTAAGATCACACATGGTAATTTTTACACGCATTAGCGAGTGAGTGGCAGAGGCCACAATTTACAGTTTACTGCTCATGATTTTCTCGATATTCACATACAGATCCGCAGTGACTCAGGCGATAGAGCGTTCGCCTATTAGTGAGGTGACTCAGGTTCAAATCCCAACAGTGGCTGGTTGATACGAAATCCTGACATCACACACTTAAATTGTACAAAATACATCTCAAAATTACGTGAATTGAACTATAAGAGCAAAATTTTTTTTAAAAATAACAAAATATTTTTTCCCAAGCAAACTAACAAACAGCAAAAATACACTTTGGACATAGTCAAAATAACTACTGGGAGGAATCAGTAAAGGCCTTTTTGCGAGATTGATCATATCCCGACGCGTCTTCAATGTGTTCAGAATGAAATAAGGACAGATTTTGTGCTTAATTTATCTATGTAAATTGCTAATTCTTTACAAATATCTGATTGTTATCTGATTGTCCTGATCCCTGTATCTGATTGTTATCAAGCTGCATCATCTATCTCAGCAGTTCCCATATAATGTTCCGTGGAGCCATAGGGTTCCGTGGTAAAGAGGCATGGGTTCCCTGACTTTTTTTTGCCAATTATTATTTTTGAAGCATGTAATTAAATTTAAGTGCAATTGTTCATAATTTATTTATTTTTTTCTTTATTCTTAGAAAATTAATTAAAATGGTTGTGAAGAACGAAAATTCAAAACAGTGTCTTTTCTAATGACTATATAATGAATAAATTTTGAAAAAGATATGTATTTCCCATCTTATCATTACTTATGAATAGAGCCCGGATTTTGATGACCTAAAAAATCTCAACTAATGCCCTTAAAAAGGGCAAAAAATGCCCCTAAAAATGCAAAAATTGCGCAAAAAATGCCTTAAATAAAGTAAAAATATTGAATTAAAAAATGTTTTGCTCTTTAAAATTATTATGAGTCATTTAAAAGATATAAAGCAATGCAATACTTGTTTTACGTTCATTAAAGTTTGAAAAATATGTTTTATATCCTAAAATAACAAAAAAAGGAAAATATATTGACACCAAAATATTTTTCTTTTGTAGAGAAACTTTGAGGGATATAACAACTCCCATCTCATAATATTACTAAATATCAGAATTACATTGGATTATTAATTTTTTTTTGATAATTTGAAATGTAAACGAGCGTCTCTTGTCTGAAAGTAAATTTTCATTCCTGCAGAAGCTTCTTTCAACGTCCACTGATGTTATAGGTGTGTACTTGAAAAGGACGGTTTCACTTACTGACAATTCTTCTTCAATTTGTAAAGATTTTGCTTCACTTGTTAATATCCTATAGATTTTCTTCATTGTTTGGAAGCCAGTGTAATAATGAAAATTGATAAAAAATAATAAAAATTGGAAAAAATTAACCGAAAACTTTAAAAAATGCATTAAAATGCAAAATTCGCCCCAAAATTTAAAGAAAAATGCCCTATAAATCTAAAAAAATGCTCTAAAAGACAAAAAATGTCCAAAAATGCAAATGTCATCAAAATCCGGGCCTTACTTATGAACATACATCATGTTCAAGTTCATAAGCTAGAGGTTGAGAGCGCTGACACCACACTATTTCCTCCATTCCCTTTAACACATGAAGAGTTTCCAATGACTTGCACTCTCCAAGGCCTATTGCCTAACGAAAAACCTAGCTCCTATGTTCTATAAAAAAAATTTCTAAGGTTTTAAAACCATACTAGTTGTAAATGGTTGAAAAACCGTGTAGTTTTGTATTCATGGTTTTATAGCCATACTAGTTGTAAACGGTTTCAAAACCGTAAAGATAAAAAAATTTCTTTACTGCGAACTTTACTATTAATCGGATGGGAAGACTGCTGCGGTTATTTTATCGTAATTATAGAATGAAAATTTTAACAGAGTAATTGCAAATTATTTTTGCAACTAATATGAAAAACACAAATTTCATAATTTATTTTCAACATTAATCATTAAAAAAATAATTTTTAATTCTTTAATACCACTCAGATCTTACACTGCAAAATATACCGGATCAAAATTACTGTATGAAGTACACTTTGATAGCATCATCCGTAAAATCTATTTTACCGTAAAATCTGTTCGTATCGTAATTTTTGCAGTAATATTTCTTTACTTATAGTGATTCAGTGATTTTTCTGTAATTATTACTGTACCGTAAATCAGATTTTCTGTTTCATAACATAATAATGTTCGGTAAAAGGTTCCGGTCCGGTACTTTTACACGTAACACGTTTGCGTTAAAGAGGTAAATGGATCGATAAAGATTTTTTTTAAAAATGAGATGCGCAACATTTAAAAGCTTTGGAGTCCCTGTCTAAGTACTAAGATACCGCTTATTAAAAAGAAACGAAAGTAACTTATTGAGTTAAACTAATTTGATTTCATTAAACATAATTAACATTTAATAGTAAATACAAGGGTTGGAATTACTTAAGATATTATTAATCTTTTTACACTTAAATAACGGAAAGCTTAAAATGTTTGAATTACAGAAAAGTGGGAAGAACTTCAACAAGCGAGCTTTTGAACATTTTATGAACGTTATTTGTGATGAGCTTCGGGTAAGTGTTTTATTACTTATCTAAGATGAAATTTATTATAAAGTGACACGAACCTTTGAACTTTTTTAACTTATACAATTTTTATTTTTGTTTAAGTACAAAATAATGATATAAAAACATTTCTTAATGAAGAGAACTAAAATTAGTCAAAGTAGAAATAGAATTTTTTTTTTTTTATGTTTGAACTAAGTTGATAATCTTATTTTCACAAAAAATTCATTGAACTTTAATTAAGTTTATCTATTTTTTTCCTCATAAATGACTTGTCTCAGAAATTAGTAGCTCTTACAACGAATTTTTAAAATACTGATAAACAATAAATTAATATCAACCTTTAAAATAGAAATAACAAACTAATATCCAATTTGGAAACATCGAGTCGACAAAAAATACAGAAAGAAAAAAATACTCACATTCTAGTTACTTTTAAATTTTTAAGTTGTTTACAAAATTATTGTTACGTTAACTCTTAAGAAAATAATTAAAAAAATCTTTCTGTTACTTTATCAGCTAAAAAAGCAGTATTTAATTATTCCGGTTATACTTAAACTATGATATTTCTTCAGGTTCATGCTAATTATTAATTTGTGGTTCTTACTGAATATGTCTTATATTTTCTGAAAATATTTGTGAGGAATGTTTAAGAGATAAGGTATGTTGGTAAGGAAAGTGAAAACTGTTGTGTGTGAAGAAAAGTAGATGCATGTCAACATTATGCAAAGTACAATCGGAAACAAACTTTATAATAAAATAACGTACTTATTTGTTTGTTATCTGCTATGAGAAAAGGCAAAATCATTAGAGATGAACTATCACTCCCTTTTAAAATATACCATATAGTACCAAGTTTCGTAAACTTCTCATGAGTCAATTTTATTTTTTAAAGAAAAAAAATACGCTACATTCCTGAATGGGGTTTACTATAGTGATGAAGAATGAAAAGGAATGACCAATGCATTTAAAGATAATATAAGCAAAGATCTGCACAGAAGATAATCCTTAAATATGTTCTCATACTATCCGGGGTATTTATATCAGGTAACCCTAAAAATGACCGAAACCCCCAAAATTTAAAACGAAAGGTGTCCGAATTACATATTCTGCCATTTATCATACCATTCCAATATCTGACCGAGCGTTTTATACCTTAGAAAAGCAGTTTCAGATTACGGAAACACTGAAGATTACCAACATTGAAACTTGAGATAATATTGATGGCAGTGTCCTCCAGGGATTAGTAAATGCCAAGCAGCATCGTATATTACAAGTCGTAAATAAACATCGTGGATATGTTGGCCATTAACAGAAGTGTCTGTATTCAGCTAGCTACTATTTTCTCTCCGTTTTTTACAAATACGATTTTTTTTCCTACCGAGGATGCGACAGGAATTAAGTTACTCCTAATAAATTAGTATTTGTACATAGACTTACATCATATGTATATTTCGTTTTCATTGGTTTTCTTTGTGCCCATTTATGGCACAACATCGAGGTGGTTGTATTTCACGGTAACACACCTTATAAATGGAAATGACAGTGGCTCAACAATAATATATAAATTAAAGCATTAAGTAAAATAAATTTTTGATATTTCCCACAACAATTTTTTAGACTACTTTCCCATGATGAGAATTTAATAAATTGTTTTCTTTAAATTGCATACATTCACAATCTTTAGCTCTCTTCAAGTGAAAGTAGTAAATAAATTAAACATAAATAATTTTAAAGAAAACTATTTGTAATGGTTTTGATTTTTCATTCAGGTATTTGAATTAGCTTTTGTGAAATTCAACGGTTACTCTCAATACAGTTGCTATCTATTTATTTTGCTGAATACATAGGCTGTCCTGATTCTACACCTACATATACATTATGGCGCTCGAAGTTTCTTAAAACTTTTATTTTACTTTCCAGACATGTTAATCTACGAAATTCTAATAAACCTCAAAATTGAGTCTGCTGTTCAGCGGCAGTTATAAAATAAAATATTAAATATTCTCAGAAGAGCAGTGGTGGCTCAGGAGATAAAACATTCGCCTTCCAATGAGATGAACCGGGTTCGAATCTCAGACATGGCTGGTCGATACGAATTCCACACCGGTCTCGCGCCGACCACAGTGCTGATGTAAAATATCCTCAGTGGTAGACGGATCATGGGTTAGAGTCCCCTTGCTATCAGGCAAACCGTGTGAGGTATTCGTAGTTTCCCACTCCATGTAACGCAAATGCAGGTTAGTTCCATCAAAAAACTCCTCCGCGAAAGCAAATTTCTCCCAATACTTGATCCAGGAGTTCCCTTATCTTCTGGATTGGATTCAAAATTACAAGGCCACGGAGTTGAACATAGGCAGGAAAAAAATGGAGTCGAAATCGGGTCAGCTGCTCAACCAAAAAAAAACCTAAAAAATTAAAAACCTAACCTAAAAAAAACTTTCGGTTTTATCTGACGGTTATAAAATATAAAAAAAATTCTCATAAGAACCACGGTGGCTCAGGGAATAGGGTTTTCTTCTCTCAATGAGATGTCCCTAGTTCGAATCCCAGAGGTCGATGGTTTGTACGAATTCTGCTCCCGGCTCTCACCGACCACAGTGCTGACGTAAAATATCTTCGGTAGTAGGCAGATCATTGGTTAGAATCCCTTTGTCGTCAGACTAACAGTGAGAAGTTCTCATGATTCTCCTCTCCATGTAACGCAAATGTGGTCCCCCACAAAGGTTGGTTTGCCCCAATGCTTGATCCAGGATTTCTCTTGTCTTATTGACAGAAGTAAACTCAAATTTGGGTCGGCTGTTCAACTGCCATTATAAAATAAAAGAAAATTCTCATTAATGAAATTTTTTCACGCCCTAGTCAACTTTTTCCAATGCATATTATTGAATGCATATGAATGAACCTTTTAATCATCTATATTGGAAAAAGGACATAAACGGCATTTTATTTACATAAACTTTTTTTAAGTTTAAGTCCTAAGTATTATTAACAATGAGAAATTATGTATTATTAGCAAGGAAATATTAATCACGAAAGTAAGTCACCCTTCCGAAACGTCGAGAAGTGCGTCAGAGCACACACACGACTACCACAGGAATAAAACATACTTCTGTTGGTTGCATGGCTCATGCAACAACAAAAAAATAGCGTATGCTCAAAACACAAAAAAACTTTCACCTAACTAAACAGCATAATTGATTGAAAAAATACATCGGAAGTCACTGTTAAGAAGACAGCATATTTTATTATGTACCTATTAATAATGTCACAATGTTGCCATTCTTTATGTATTGCCGTAATTCATGTTTGAATTTAATTTATTCAATCTGTATTATCTTCGGTGAAGGTTGATTAAGGCTAAAACTGATGCTGTGTTTTAGTATTTCCAGAAACTTCAGCTTCATTACTCTTTCGTGTGCCAGTGGATATAATAACTCTCTTAGTTGTATTAAAACAAGAAATCTGAATTACAATTTACATCGAAATTTTTCAAACTCATATCGATTTTATTTTTTGTAATCGATATTCAATTGAAAATATTTTTTTTCTTTCAATGTTAGTTAACATACTTGGGAAGAAATATTTCCAGAGATCATCCCTCAGGAAAAAAAACATTTCTATTCGCCTCCTTAACGTGTCCAACTTTCGTTTAAAATAATGAAACTATTATATGAAGTTAAAAAAACAATGACTTCTTGTTTTTTACTTCTTGTTTATAAAATCCCGTTAAGCATAAACAAATCTATTATAATTTAAAATGTTTTCATATGTTTACAGGCAGATAAACCTGACGAGTGCAAATAATGATATATTGGAAAGAAAGTCTTGAAGTAGGGAAAAGAATATAGAAAGAAAGAAAAAACAAAAACAATGTAAAATAAAAAAATTGTTGCAATTTGTTTGAAATTTGTAAAACCACTTTTAAAAGTTTGGTTTGGAAATGTGGAGAAATAACGAAATAAATTATTTATTATTATTAGTTTATGGAACACTGGTGTAGTGTCTTCCTCTTTTAATTTTTTTTCCCCTTATGCTTGTTATTTCAATGCCATTTGAATGGAAATTATTCTTTATGGAAATGTAGAACTTTTTATATTCACCAATTTTTCATTAAATAAAGAGTTTCGAGGACTCTGTACGACATCATGGTAAAATAAACAATTTGTATTGGAGAACCTTATTTGAATATTTGACAGCATAACTTATTTTTTTTATTTTGAAACAAAAATTTAATGAGTTTATTGTTCTTCCCGTCTTGTTTTTGGTACACTTTTTTCCCAAAGGAAATAATTTACAGGTAGGCATTGAAATTAGTTTTAAAATTTAGGAAAGACTATTTGAATTAACGTTAAGTTGATGTCAATTCCATATTTTACTAAGTGGATTTGATCCATCATTCAAATGAGGCTTTCTTCTATCACATTGCATATGCAAAACGTTATAAAAAGGGAGATTGATTTTATTTTCTTCCATGTCTTCCTTTTATTGATTTTATTTTCCTCCATGTCTTTAAATTATTGCAGTATCCTATTCTGAAGAAAAAGTAGTTTATTAGCTTGTGAAAGGTATTTTACAAGTCTATAGGGAAGTAATTTAACAGAATTAGGTTTTTTTCAGTCTAAAACTGAAGTTCTGTCATCTTATTCTAATCTACAATGCGGTAAAAAAATACCAGATTCCCCTGAATAATATTGATTTAATGATTGGATCATCATGTTCAAGGACTAAATCTTAATAAGTCGAAGAAGTAGCTTCAAATATGCTAATTAATTGTTGCAGACGATATTTAGAGTTATGGAATCAGACCACAAAAACGTACTTTCTCTGAATAAACGTACATTCTCTTTCCACGGATTCGGATTTCTGACTCCCAAAATATAAGATGTAGTTGCAATCTGGGAAAAATGGTCCATAGTTTAGTAAGGAAAGTAATCTAAAGTTTGAACTCCTTAAAGTTAATTTTACTTTTTACGAATTACGCCATATCTCAAGAACTTTTGACGCAAATTGAAAATATTTTGCACGTAAATATTTAACCAAAGATAATTCCTTACAAAAAAATTTTATAATTACTTTTGTGAATTACTTTATTCAATAATAGTCGAAACATTTAGAACTGTAAGGTGTACAATTTTGTACATCATTTTAGAGAATGTAATTTTACGTGGCAAAATATACAAAATATGAGCGAAATCGAAGTTTCTGAGAAAACGAGTTACAAATGTACGATTTTTCCTCATGCTTCTTCTTCTTTCTATTTAGTTAAAAAATAAATAATAAAATGAAAGTCTTATAGTTAACATTTTTTTTCGCTTTATTATTTGACATTTACTCTTCCCATATGATTCCCATATGATACGTTTTACTTAAATTAAATAATTTGATTTTATATTTATTTCTTTATTCATTAAAACGTTTTAAACATTCTTGATTTTGTTACAAAACAAATACTATATAAGAGAAAAAGTTTTATTTCCTGCACATAGCTGCAAGTACATAGAAATCAAAAAATAAGTTAAAATATGATGAAAACATGGAAACACAAAGATTTTTGAAAAGAGAAGAAGAAAAATTACTGAAATATAATATTTATATATATACTGAAGATTAACAACAT
>NC_092210.1:47384797-47576729 GCF_043381705.1 Parasteatoda tepidariorum | reverse complement strand
TATATATATATATATATATATATATATATACACACACACACATACGCACACAACGAAAAAAATACTAGTTTTAGTAGCTTTCTTTATAGCAGACACTCGACAGATGACGCCACTACTTAATTAAAAACAATTTGTACTGAAACAATTTTTTTAATATTCTGATTTTCAGAGATTTCTAATTCAGTGGACATTCCGGATTTCATTTATTTTTAAATAATAAAATAGTTACCCTTTCAGAGTTACATTACACATCATTTGCAATGTAAACAAAGTAACTTTTTACGACTCTATTACTGTGACAAAGAATATTTGCAAGGTTACTACGTTCTATCTCTAAACAATATCTTTGGCACAAATGAGAAATAAAAGTATCATAGAGTGATTTTTAATTTAGATTCATCTACGTAAAAAGATCATGAAGAATAATTCTTTTCTTTTAAGATTGAGTCTCGAGAATTAGGGGAAATGCAGACTTGATGTATAAAACCTTACAATATGCCATAAAGTTTTAATATTCGTGGCGCCATCTACAGGGTCATAACAGATTTACTTACTAACTACTATGTTTGGAAACGTGTATGATCATAAACAGGTTCAGAGCTGTCGATAAATTTTGTAGGATGTTGGAAAATCGATAGCTTAGAATTTACTTCACATTTTTTAATATCATTTATATATGGTTTTTTCTAATTATTCATAAAAAATGATAATTTTAGGAAGTTATTAATTATAAAATTGAATTTAAATTTCAGATTATACTTTTATTTTAATCGATCGATGTTATACCAAGAAAGAGTATAAAAAAGGGATGAATATTTTAGTTTAAACAATCATATAAAAACTTTAAAATTACTAAATCATATTTTTTGACACTATAATTTTGATTTCTTTGAATGCGTGAATAGAGAAATATAAAAACCAATGCTTATAGAAATTTCATTCTAGATTATTGAAATTTAACTATCAATTTCCTTTTAGAAAAAAATATATATATTATTATAATGAATAAAAGCAAATAGATTGAAAAATTAAATTTAAATAGAGTGGGGACCTATACTCCAGTACAACTGCCCCACCACACGACTTAGAGTAGATACATATCCGGAAGGTAGGTTCAAATTGTGCTTAACCACCCACCCGGGTAAATTTTATTATTCGAAAATGTTTAACCTCTTCCCCTGGCCCAACCCCGAAGTACTATACTTTGATCCTTTATGATTATTTTAGTGTTTAAAAAAGTAAATGGAATTTCTGGTTTACTTGTAAAACCATGTTCATTTTCTTACATACGCATTTCGAGCCATGTTCATTTTCTTAAATACGCATTTTGAGCTACGTCTATTTTCATAAATACGTGTTTATAACTTTATCAATTTTATAAAACCACTCATTATAAGGATGTCCTCCATAAAATTCCACGGATATACTAAAGCTCCATGTCGACATGTTTTATTGAATTCTGACTTAAGAAACATACTAACATTAAATGAGTTTGATTTCCTTAGGTGAAGAAAAAAAGCTTTGAAAAGCAGAGTGTAGGAGATAATCAAAAATATTTAACAGTTTCTAAACAGCATTTGCTTTCACAATCAAATATTTATTCAAATGTCTCACGACGCTTCAAAAAAAAAAAAAAAAGAAGAAATGAATAAACACTGTAACATCCGTTAAAGTCAAGATGATAACAAATACGAAAGATCTTATGTGTTTGTTCAGATGGGTAATTCGGATTTTTTTTCTTCCCTTCGTTCATAATTAGCTTGCATTGTCATAACTAAGGCATTAATCGAAATTAAATTTTTGTATTATTATTTTATTCCATATTAAAATCATTGTTCGGTTTATTAAAATGTTTTGTAAGTTTACAATAGTTGATATTAAATAATTTTTTTAATTTTATTTTCTACTGAATCTTTCATTACCGTGTAATGCGTAATTACAAAAAGTTTTGTGTATCGAATTGTTATAGACTAGCAACTTTACCCGGCGCTGCTAACATCAATAAAGTAATAATCTAATATATATAATTCTCTTACGTGGTTCCCAGATTTTGGCTGTATTTCTTTTCGCCGGTGACAACGTTTGCTTTGTTTTGTTTATGTTACTATTTCTCTTACACGGCGAATCGACCAATGATTGCCGCTAAAAATGTCACATGCCAAATCTAGCTGAGGTGGCTCAACATATAGCGCTTTTAAAAACGGAAACGGAAATAACCAGAGAGCATCAGCTGCGGCAATCTCATACTATTAAGCTAGGCAGAAGTGAGTAGTCTTTGTCGATAGATCTCTATTTTAGTATTTTGTCGAAAGCACTTTTTATCACGAATTTATTTGACGATTTTTGATTTATATCACGAATTATATTATAGCACATTTCTAATAGGTTTAACGAATTACATATCATTTATTTGAATTCAAATTTATTTTAATGACTTTGTATCTACTAAAAAGATGTACTTTTTTTTAAAAAAAAAAGTTTTTATATGGATTGGAATGATTGTTTTGAATTCTTAGAATTTTGTGCATTTGCAATGTACCTAAGTAAGTTAGTAGCGAACGAAGCGAGCTTGGTTTGCGAAGCAAACCATATAAGATTGCGTAGCAATTTTCGGGGGTTGGCGAGCGTTAGCGAGCAGGGGGCGCAGCCCACTAGTAAATTTAAATGACTATCAAAATTTTTATTACATTGGATTATAATACAATAAATTAATCTTAAAATTATGTACAGAAATTATTTCATTTTCCTATTTTTCATTTTGTGATTAGCCAAATCCCCTTCTCTTATTGTTTATTGATAAAAAAAAATCAAAATTGAATTAAAGGAAGAAGTACTTTTTTTCCTTTTTTCTCCGTCTGATTTCGTAATTCACAATTGGCACGAGTTAGAATATTTGAGGTTAACATTTTCAAACTTTAAGACGTTTACTTCGCATGTGGAAATCCGAACATTTGAGCAAGAGCTATTCAGGTAACGTCTTTCCTTTCTGGCTCATTGTTATTGTATCAATTTGGAACAGTCAAAACGTATCAGTACTATGCCGCTTCAGAGGACCGTAAGAAGTCTCCAAACGATTATTGACGCCATTAATGTTTAATTAAACTGTGATTATAGCAGCTACTGATATTGTGGTAATGAGTACTTAATATAATAATTTAGGTTTGCGGCTATGGAATAGAACCGTTGTCCTTCCCGCCCACTCGAAACGTCTTTGAGCACATTTCGATATGCACCGTATTATTTGCCAGTCATACTTACGATTTTCAAAAACAATTTTGATACCATTTCATTTTGAAAGAGGGAAGAAAAAATCTGAAATTTCGATATTCGAATTCTTTAAAATTCGATTTCTCAGGAACTATTTAATCAATTCCGCTGAATTTCGTATTTCGCCATGTAAAATTGCATACTTTAAAATGACGTAAACCATTTTATACCTTGCAATTCAAAAATTTTTCTGATTATTATTTAATAAAATAATAAAAAATAATATACTTACTGAATTTTATTTTGTGCGTTGAATTATCTTTGGATAAATGAATTTTATATTTGAGTGCAATTTTTTTTTTCATTTCACGAAAAAAGTTCTCGAGATATGGTAAAATACGCAAAAAGCTAACATTAAGGGATCCAAACTTTGGATCCTCCCCTTTACCAAACTATGGAGACCATGTTTGCTAGATTGCGGCTACCCCCTACATTTTGGGGGTCAGAAATCCAAATCCGTTGTAAAAAAGATGTGTTTATTCCAAAAAAAGTACGTTTTTGTGTCTGATTTCGTATCTTCAAACATCGTCTGCACTAATTACTATTTAGCATATTTGAGGTCACCCTCTTAAACCATTAAAATTGAGTTCTAAAACATGAAGATCCGATCATCAGATCAAAATTCATTCAGGGTAATCCATTTTTTTTTTATTATAATTCTGTCACACTGTACATTAAAACTTTTAGTAAGGATTAATAATAACAGTTTCACTACTGAATCTGCTTATTAATCTACTTATTTTTATTGCTGAATTTATTTATTATTATTATCTAAATTACTAATTTATTTTTGCTAAAATTAATTAATTAACTTTTTTGGAAAACAAAAAATATTTTATTACGTAAGCATTATTTTCTAAGCAATCTATTATTATATGTTACCTGCAATCTATTATCTGAGTGAAGCATTATTTTCTAAAGCGAATTAATTTCTGGAGAGTAAAAAATATTTTATATTTGAAAAAATTTAAGGATATTTTATAGATAATAATAAAGTTTTAAAAAAGAACAATTTCTACTAACTTTCAAATAAAAAATAATTCAAAATATCGATTTAAATTTTTATTAAACGATATACTATTATAATATTTTTCATTTTTATTTAAATTTTCCTTTTAATTAAAGTTTTTTGCTCCTATTAAAGGCTACATCATTATAGTTCTCTTTTCAGGGGTATATAATCAAGAAGTTTGCCCCGAGATTCTACAGTTTTCACCCTATCGTAGAAAAGCAGTTTTCACCTAATTCTTTTTAATTCCCAAATTTATAAATAATACACCTTCTTTCAGAGCGACCCAAACTTTATAAATGAAATTTAAAGTAATTTTGAACCTTACCATCTATAAGAAACTATATTTAAAATATTTAATGAGAGGAATGAAGTTTTTGTATCGGTTTATCATTAATAATCTTTAAATTAGGTTTTATATCCTACAGTTAAATTTACAGTCCTAGTGCTATATCTGGAATAATTATGGATTTGTTTCCAGTGTGTAATACATAAGCTTAAAATTAGCCGAATTACGGTTTACTTCGAAATGAAAACTTAAAAAAACTGCTATAAACGTTGAAATTGGTTATTATGGAACCATAATTCTTTTAATAAAGAATTTTATTTATTTTGATTTGGAAACCGTGATAGGAAATACAGTAGGGAACCGATTATCCGGAACGATCGGGACCATCGCTATTCCGGATAACTGATTTTTCCGGTTTTCTGAATCTCTACAAAAAGCCGTCTTTTTTTATTGTTAAACCCAACTAAAAAAATATATATATTGGGAAATAATCTTAAAAAGAGGAAAAAACGATGAAGTAATACACTGGTGATTATTTCCAAAATGATGGTGAGGTAAACATCTTTCAAAAAAGAAAGAAAAATCCTAAAATCTTATGAGGAAAAAAATATTTTTTTAAAAAAATGGCGGGAAAATTTATCGAATTTCGTTCCGGTTTTTTGGTTTTCCGGTTTTCTGATTTCCGGATAATGGATTCTGTACTGTACTAATAAAATATTTTACAAATGCTTGTTTGCTTGTTTTTTATAATTTGTTTAACATATTGTTATTAGAAATTTTATATTTCCCTTAAAAGAAATGCCATTTCTATTTCTTTGACATTTTACTTAAAATAATTAAAGGGCAACAGTACAATTAAATAAATTATGAATTGTAGGTCGAATCTAAATATAATCAGATGTTTCAAAACTCATCACTGGTAATTAGAAGTGCTAACTCACGGAACCCCCGTTAACTAATTCACGGAAGCCAAGGGTGCCAAGGAACACCATTTGGGAACCGCTTACCAAAATATTTGAGATAAAAATATGTATTAGGGGACTAAAATATTTTTATAAAACATAATTTGATGATACGCGATAAAAACATGACAAGATTCTTATAGAAATAAATAGAGGGAAACAACTACATAAATGAAAGTATTTCAAAATACCATCGCAATGCAAACGATATTTAAATTGGCTTGAGTTAATAGAATAATAAAAGGAACCTTTTATCGCCACTATCTTATCGATCTCGAAACATTTATTCTACCACATTAGCACCGCCCTTGTAACCGTCGCACGCAACCTTCGCGACTGTGTGAATCTCGAACATCTGCGCTCTGAAGGGCCCAGTGACGGAGTAGAACAATAAAGAAAACGGACCGGAAAAAAAGCAGCTTGTTGCCATTTATTTATTTAAAAAAAAGCACGTGTTGATTACGCCGATCTCAATCAGGATGATAAAGGTCGTAGAATGAATGCATGAAAAATAGAATGGCGGATTATCTCAAATCTTTTTTGAGATAATTAATTTGATCGAGTGCTTTCATCCATTGCATTCGGTTGAGAACTCGACAGTGGAGCAACCTACAAAAATCAATACAATTCTAGAACTGCTTACTTCGAACAAGAATGTTTATTCTTCTTCTGTCAGCTTTTATTTTCGGGTACCTTCCGAATTCAGTTCCAGCTCAGGTAAAAGTCAAATTGAGTTAACTTATTTTTAAAAATAAAATAACGCTTGTGTATTTTTTTGAATTATTTAATTACCTGCTATGTTGATGTTATGTTTCCAAATGAACGCCAAATATAAGGCCTAAATTGTAACAATTCGTTAATTTAGACAAGTTAGTAAAACAAAAAGTGAATGTAGAATTAATGAATTAATTAATGTTTATTATTTTTAAATTTATTATTGGTTAAGAAGAGAATGTGATAATTTCGTTAGCATTTAGTTATTGTGTTTATTCATTGATTAATTCACTTAATAACCCTTTGATGCAGAATTTTTATTAAGTACATTTTCCTACTTATTTTATTTATAATGCAAAATAACGATAGAATAATAACAAATAGAATTCATTAAAATTTACAGTATCACTAATTGAAGTACAAAAACAATAACAATTTGTATTTAAAGTAAAATTGATTTAACTAGAATTACGAAATAACAATGCATTTATTGTCCCTAACAATATCTTTCTTAAATACAAGTTGATAGATACTTAACGATATTGCTTACCAAGTAAATTATACTATAGCACTGATCATTAATACATGCTACCATAAACTTACTCATTTAGTCAAATAAAATAACTTAAATGTAATTTTACATACTAAATTTAATTGCTAAAATTAATTGCTGTCTTAACACTTTCTATAAATGTATGAAAATATTCCCAAAATGTTTCTTCTAAAGTGATACAGCAATTTATATCTAAAATAATATTTCTTATTTCGACAAATCATTAACCGATTTTTATAGTTTATGTATACTGTGAATCATTAATTTTTTTAGAAAAAAGTAAAATAACTTAAATGACATTTTACATGCAAAATTTGATTTTTTAAAATTGATTTTAAACTTGACACTTTCGATAAATATGTACAAATATATTTAAAAACTGATTATGATATTATTGATCTATTCTGATCATTCATATCGTACGCTTATTTTTTCAGTCAAATTATGCAAATTATTTAAGTTACTTAACTGCAAACTTAACACTTTCTATAAACATGCATAAAATTATTTCTTAACTGATGTTTCTAAAATGATACAGTAAAAATATTTAAAATAATATTTAATATTTAGCTAAATCATTGATCCTTCATACATACAATCATACACTTATTTTTTAAATCGAAATAAAATATCTTAACTAAAAATGTAATACTTAACAAAGTTATAAATTATTATTCCTAATAAAAGAAAAAATATTTTGATTTATTTATAATTTTAATATTTAGTTTATTTTGCTGAAATGGCTTGTACGCAGAGAAAAAAGCATGCTCAAAACTACCAGAATATGGTAAAATTTACGGTGTTTCTGGCTCCATAGAAAAACCAAAATACCCGGTAATTTTTAGAAAAGCACTTTGTTAATGATTTTGATAAAATATGGCTGTATATTATGTTGTAGAATTTGGTAAATGAGGTAAAATATAGAACTTTATCATGGTAGCTTTCGCATCAAGTGAAAATCATTCAATCGGTTTAACTTGCTTTTCAGTTTTGTAATTTTTTTACAAAATGCGTGATGATAAAAGGTATAATTTTGAAAACCAGAATTTTTAAAGCCGTCACTATATGAACAGAAAAATTACCAAATAAATGTTTTAAATACCGTGGATTTTGGTTTTATTAACTGGTCTTATTTATTAGAAATGTCATTATCATACGGAGCAGTAATTTCACCAGATTTTTTTCGCAGTATTGCTTTACCTTTCTTAAAATCTGAATTTTTTTACTTATAATTTAATTTATAATTCAACTATAAAACTTTTCATGCTAATTATGAATCGGGATACATAGTTCTACAATAGTAAATTAATCTTTAATGTTAATTTTATCTTAAATGTTAATGTTTTCTTTAATTAAATGCAATTGAAGTAGATATAAAAAATAGTTTTTCTTTTCCAATTGTGTTATTTATCTTTAAAATTAAGAAGCGATATAAAGTTTCCTGTTTTTATTGTTTATAGGTACAATATTAGGTGCTATGAAATAAACTATTAAATTTTCTATAGAAAGAATTCAAGTATAAGGCATGAAGTAGTCAAGTAAGGCATAAAAAAGACATTTTTGAAAGTCACACTTAAAATATTAAAAACCAGATCCAGAGATAGATATGATGATATTTTCTCAGATATTTCCGTGTATTGAGACTGTTTTCCTCAATTTATGAGTGTACTAAAATCGAGCTAATTTGAAGAATGAGTGTACGTAAATATACTCTTTGCTATATACACGTGTCATAAGTTCAAATACTTACTTTTACGAACGTTTGTTTCTCGCAACAAATCATTGGTAGAAAAAAGTAAATAAATCTTGGTCTTTTATGAGTTTAAAATGCATTGATTCTACAAAATATATTTTTATAAAATGGGTGTTTTTATAAAATGGGTGTTTTTATAAATAATGGGTGTTTTTATAAAATGGGTGCTAAAATAAATCTATCAAATGATGTTCAGATGCTCAGTTAAATTCATTCGGTTGTTGTTAATTAATTAAATAAAAGGATTCAAGACTGACTTGCGAGCACTGTAAAAATGTCCAAGATGGATTTTACAGTAATTTTGATTTTACGGATGATGCACCCAAAGAGCTTTATACCTTAATTTTTCACAGAGTCTTCAACACAACTATGTTAAAACGATTTTTTTATGATTAATTACAATAGTAACATTCATTTTTTTTTTAACCTTGCTATTTAAAAAGCATTTCACAAAATTATCACGATGTCGTCATTCAAACTTTAAATTTTGAATTAGTTTTGCATTTTGCATTAGTTTTGTACTTTGTAGTAGTTTTGTATTTTGTGTATATTTTGTAATAGATTCCTATATTTGTTAAATGATTTTGATAAGACACTTTTAAGATATATTTCGTATAGAAAATCTTATTTTAGTACTTGAATATGCTCTTTCAAACGGCTTTGGTATCCCGACGACCTGGGCTCGAAGTCGAGCACTTTACGGTAAAACAGTTTAACGAGAACAGATACCGCGCACCCTCGGTCCCTATGCAGGCTGGTCAAAGTGGTCACCTACCCGCTTACTGACCGCAGCCAGTGACGCTTGACTTTGGTGTTCTACTGAGAACAGTGTATTTTAGATCAGTCACTGCGGGTCAAAAAAAGACATGTAATTCGATGCTTATTCAAAATTGTCAAACTGTAACTGTCACATTGTAACGAGTAACTGTAAATAAACGAAACTTTCCCTTCGATAATGCTGCTCTACCGTGAATATCATTAGTCTATATGGCATTTAAATTATTTTGGAATTCTTAGATTGAATTTGAAATTCAATGTTGATTCTCTCTACTTTCAACGAAACATTGGTTAAAAATAATTTAGCGTTATCACTCAGTTTAACTTAGAGATTCTCAGTAACTTATAAGATGTATAAAACAAAAATATTTTAAATCGTTTTATTTTTTAAAACAAGCTATTTCTACTGTTGCCATTAACAAGTTTGAAATAGTTTGCCTGCTTCAAACAATTACCATAATTTTGTCAATCACTATTTTTGCCGATACGTAAAAGCAACTAAAACATAGATAAACATAATTTTGTTTACATAAAATCACCAAAAATAATACCCTATCAAAATATTTTTATAGAGAAACTAGCTGACCCGGCAAACGTTGTTTTGCTGTATGAATTATTTCTAGAGTATGAAAATATATCTTATTTATTGTAAGTGCGTGCGTATGTGGTATATGAGTGGAAGAGGCATGGAGCACTGTGAACGATGACGGAACGGGAAAATAACAACACACCAAATAATAGATTTTTTTCTAATTTATTGTAACTTTTTTTTATAAATTATATATACAACGAATTCTGAAAATATTAGTCAACAATATTAATCTCTTACTACAATGGAGTGTACAATATTTTTTGTCATTCCATCTTTAGCTAACACAAATAAACTGGATGGTTTACCCTCCCGAGAGCATGCCACGTATAATTAATTACCTGTGTGAAAAACTTGGAATGCTCAAATCTAAGCCACAAACAGACATTGTTTGGCTTTGAGATTTATTAATAGTCATTGCAAATGCCAATCTAATGGGGAACTGAATGCGTTTAAATTGAATTGGCACATCTGTGGGTATAATAGAGATTAGTGGAAATAATATACTTTCACCCCGGAATTTGTCATTTAAAATAATGACTTCGATAACGTTGTTCATTAATTTTTTAACGACTAATCGCGTGCTGTTGCTCAGCCGTGGTCGGTTCAAAATACGGGGGAAAATAAGCGGAGATCCAACTTTGAGTACTAAATTATGCGGCGGTATGCCTGGTAAATCCAATGAGTTTAAAAACTCATTGGATTTACCAGGCATAGGAAAATTTGCAACTTCAATGGGATCGCAAACTGCATCAATGGATTTAGATGTTACCAAGTTAACAACATTACGCCACAGTCATCAGTTATCGAATCTTTGTGATTGTTCCATAACGTTTCTACACCGGCCGGGAAACATGTAGTTAATATTATAGCAAATAGTAGGCGAATTTGCTTTGCAGAATAGTTCAATGCTACTTCAGCAAGAATACATTCCCACTGGTTGTCGTCTTCCAGCAAGCCGAGTGCAAGGCATGCATCTTTGCACTCGGCTTGCGTTGGATGCTGATGTCGATCAACTTTACGTATATCTCGAAATGAGAATGAGCCGGTGTAATTAACCAACAACAGTCGAAAATGAAAGCAGTCAGTCTGTCTTGGATTGACTGTAAATACTCTCCCCAAGGTGTTTGATTTGAATAAACCGGGACAGTCATCAACCGGTGTGCCTTGCTTGCGGGGTGTCCATTTTTTTGTTTGAGACCATGTGAAATAGTGTGGTACTTCTGAGTAGAGTAATGTCCATACAAAGGCACCAAAAGCATCCGCACGATTACACAATTCAAAAAAATTCGTGGAGTGTAGTTTTTGGGGGATTTATAGCTCGGTCAATCGATGTCTCGTTCGTGAAATATACACTCTGACCGTTTTCAAGATGGACAGCTAAATGACATACGGTTGGATCCCGTTCATGAATTGGGAATTTAAAGATACGCTAAACAGCTTCATTGGAGCTGATGTACCGGCCAATTCGGTACAGCGTTATCTCGTCATTGTTATTCACTGGAAGAGCAGTCACATTGGTATTTTCAACTCGAAATACTGCCATATCACTGTCTTAAATCAGATACTTGCAAATATATTTGATGCTCTTCTTTTAAGGGTGAGCATAAGTATTAGAGTTTAATATGACTTGTTGCAACGTGCGTGATTATTGTTTTTGATTTATTATGTTTCAATGTCTAGTTTGGAATCGTTTAAATAAAGATATATTTAAAATACACATTAAATCTGCCCAAAAAATGAAAAAAAAATGGTTATAAACCTATTCTCAGACCTACTGAACATACATATAAAATTTCATCAAAATCGGTCAAGCCGTTTAGGAGGAGTTTAACCACTAAAACTGTGACAAGAGATTTTTATATATATAGATATTTTGGTGTATTGTTTCGAAAGATATATTGATTTAAAATTTAAATTTTGCGCCATATTTCACCTATCAGCGTAGATGACAATTTAAATCCCTCATTTATACACGGATAATGCAGAGTCACGATTCCCACCGGAATTCCAGAAGAACACATCACCTGAGAACAATACTTTATCACTCAAAGAATAATTTCCGCAGAAAATACGTTATACTGATTACCTTGTGAATAAAATAGAAAGAAAGAAAAAAATTCAAAAAACAATTACCGGTAGTTCTTGTTATTCGATGATCCATTGCTTGCGCAAGTCTACCTTCACGCAATACCAGTCTAAATAAAAAAGAAAATTAAAAGCTGTAATTCAAATTAGAAATTTCTTTCATCCTCATAAATCATTAATTCGGCTGTCCTAAAACTAGTTTTAAATAATGAGAAAATGGGAAATGAGATGAGTTTAAAGTTGACTCGTTTTGCGTTAGTGTAATTAAAACAACCAGAATTGAAGTTAACAGAATATTGAAAAAACTAGTTTACCGGTTTAAAAAATAATCATTAAATATTATTCTGTTGTCTAAAAACTTATTTAAAATATTGAGAAAAGCTGAAGGGAAATGAATTTAAATTTTGCTAGTTTCGGTTTAATTTAAATAAAACAAATAGAATCATTAGAAAAATTAGCTAATCTGTTTTAAAAAGAAAACTGACATTAATATTTTATTTCTCCAACTTCTGTTGTCCTGAAAATTTGTTTAAGAAATTATGCAAAATATAAAAAAATCATAGACCGAAAAAATTATAAAAGATTCTAATTTAAATTTAACTAGTTTTTTCTTTCAGTATAAGCAAATAAATTTATTAAAAATATTTTATGATTTCAAAGAAAGAACTGATACTTTTTTCTTTTTTTTCTTTTCTCTTAATTCTTATTCTATTATCTAAATGCTCGTTTCAAATACCGAGAAAAGGAGAAAGGAGACAAATTTAAAGTTAACTAATTTTTTTCTTACTTATTTAAATCAAATAAGCAGAATTATTTTTACTTTACTTAAACAACGAATATATTTTTAAAAAAATTACAATATTAATTTTATTATTATCAAATAAATTTTTGATGTTTAAAAAACTTACGTATTTTAAAGAAATAATTCATATTTTTTTAAACACCCTAAACTCTGCTGCTCAAAACACATTTCAGATACTAAGAAATGAATAATCAAAACTAGCTGAAAGTAACCTAGTTTTTTTTCTTTTTTTTTTTTTGCTACTTTGAAACAACAAAAAAAAAATTAAATATTTGTGCATTTCAAAGAAAGGAACAATATTGTTGAATTAGTATAACAAAAAAAATCTATAAAGAAGAGAACCGTAGAGAATTTGTGATGCATGTGTTGTGACAAAATATTTTCAAATGTTTAAAAATTTTATTTTATTATATTTAAAAAATAATTTAAACACAATTTAACATGGGTTGAAAAAATATCATGTAAGAAAATCCTTTGTTCAAAAATCTATATATATATATATATATATATATGCTCGGAACATTTAGACCAATTTAAATTAGATATTCATTCAACACAAAACAATCCTATAAAAAATTTTAAAAAAAACTTTGATGAAATAAAAATTAGAGTAAATTATTTACACTTTTTAATATTGTGTTCAATAAACAAATTTTGTGTATTATAAAATCATATTATGATTGTGAGAAATAGAGACACTTTTTTGAAAAGCCACACAATCTCCGGTACACAAAAAAATATATGAAAACAGACACGAAAGCCACACATCAATTAAAACGAAAATGTATTAAAATTCATCTGAAAGTAAGATCCAGTCAGTGGTGTTACATCCTTTAGAACTGCTCTTAGAAGATATTAGAGGGTATGTTGTAATTTTGCAGTACAGCCAATGGTGGATACGATGTATTTTAGATGTAAATATAAACTACGAAGAAGNTATTTGGGCGTCTGGCGTGATTTTGAAGAAACTTTTGTTTTGTCTTGTAAAAAAGTTGCGTGAAGTGATAAATACGTTTGGAGTTTGCTTAGTTTCATTTGAGCAAGTGCTATATATATATATATATATATATATTCAAAATGAAGATAAAACAAAGGAAAATTACAGATTAATGAAAAAAGGGGGGAAAAGAAAATTAATAATAAAAATAAAAATAACAAAAACTGGAGGTAAGAAAAAGGATAGAATTCTTTTAAAAAATCCGGTGGATAAAAGATATAATCTTTTCATTAGCCCACACGATTATATCCTCAAAAAAGAGTGCTTTCTAATATTGTATCAATATAGCCAAAGCAAAATATATCAATACAATAGTGTGGGGAGCACTTCTTCGTGTTTTTTTGTATTTATTTATTATGCTATATATATAGTTAAAAGTGCGTTTGTAAGTGCATAAAAGCATAAAACAGTTAACAAAATATTAAATTAAAGAAAATCAAATTTAAATCGTAAATATTATTCTTAGTAAGCTGAAAAATTAGGGCTACAAACTGGGTCCGCCACAAAAAAAATCTTAAAAAGAAAGTGGGTAGATTGCAAAGGAACCTCGTTATCTTGGGCTTTGTGTTTAGCTAGAGTAGCAAACAAAATGTTTATTTAATAATCAACTTAATTTTGATACAAAAAAATTTAAAGTATAGTTTTCACAACTTTTCTATTTAGATTTAGTTTTTTAAACCACCCTTAAGAATATGCATTGATTTGATCTTGGTTTTAACGCAACTATTTCGCTTTAAATGTTTAGCGAAAGCAGAGGTTATTCATCCAAGGTCGTAAAAAGTAAAATATTTCACTTATAATAAGCACGGGAAGTTCAACTTAGCTCGGAGCTGTGTCATTTGATTTTATCAAGTCTTTAAGCATGTTGGCAACGAGACGCAAATAGAAAATTTATTTCTCAATTTCTATGTTTCACAATGAGAATGGACTATCGAAAAGATGTATTTGTTTTATTGAATGATAAATGGAGAAAATAATTCTCGTAAAATTACCGCAATGTATTGTAATGACATTTCTGGCAAAACAAATATAACTATGGTTAGTATAAGTTAAAACATTTCTGGTTAATAAACTTCTGCATATATGATATTAAAACCACTCATTTGGAAATTTTTCCAGAAATTCTAGTTCATAAAATTATAGCTCTTATTACTATGCATTTTGTAAAAAAAAAGCAAAATTTAACTCAATAAATGGCTTTTATGCCTTATGGTTCCCTTTCTACAGGGTATCATGATAAAATTATCGCACTTAATATTTTTTTCGCATATTGTAAAGCCATATTTTAATGATAATTTTACCAAAATCATTACCAAAGCTCTTCGGTAAAAATTACAGAGCTTTTTGGTGTTTCCCTAAAGCCAGAAACACGTTAAATGTTACCCTATTCTTGCCGTTTTGACTGAATTTTTTTCTCAAATTTTTCATAATCAAAATTTACGTTTATAAAAAATACTTTATTCATGATAAATAACGTTTATTATTATTACATTATTGTTATTAAATATTATTATTTATTAATATTATTATTTTTCATTAATATTAAATTATTATTATTTATTATTATTATTACATTATTATTTATTATTATTATTACATTATTATCTATTATCATCATTATTACATTATTATTATTTATTATTATTATTACATTATTATTTATTATCATCATTATTACATTATTATTATTTATTATTCTTATTACATTATTATTTATTATCATCAATATTATATAATTATTATTTATTATTATTATTACATTATTATTTATTATCATCAATATGACATTATTATTATTATGTTTGTTATTAGCGTGTATTTTATTTACCCTTTTTACAGAATAGTTTAATCTTTTCATTGAAACCTTTTTTTAAATACATTGTTGAAATTAAATGAAATTTACCAAAGTTTAAGCTGTATTTAAACAACAATAATTTTAATTTAAAATTAACTTTTCTTTAGAAACAAATAAAAGGAAGAAAAATTTTAAATTTAAAGCTATGCTATTATATCAATCCCACGTCCCAATTTTCAAATTTTTAGTGCTAAATAAATTTCGATCTCTTAACTTTAAACATTTCAGTGCGTATCAGACTAATTTCTAGATTGCAATATTAATGCTTATTCATCTGCTTATAACATTCCTCTTTACTTTTCTACATTAAATAAACTTCCAAACGTAAAAGAATGTCTTTTTGCAATACATGGAATACTAAATGCTTGTTAAATTTAAGGAATTTTTGATGCAAGAAAAAATTGAAAAACTGCTATTGAAATTGAAACTGCATGTATTAAGCAGTTTATTTTTACATTTAAGTATTTTTGAGAAACATTTAATTTTCAGTTTAAATAAAGTGTAATTTTTTTAGATTATTTTAAATGGAAATATTTATTTAATTTAATCCATTATACTTTTGCATTCACAGTTTTTATGCGTGTTTGACATTTCTAACAGATATTAATAATTATATGGAATGTCATAAATCATTGTATAATGAAAATATAAATATTTTTGTTTATTATTATACTTTTTATGCAAAGTTGTTTGCATTTTTTTAGACTTTTGTAAACTTGTAATTGTCGAAATTGTCGTTTTTTAGACTTTAGACTATTGTAAATTTTAAAGGCAATATTTTTTTTTAAAATATGTGCAATACTTTTATTAAATATATTGGGGAAAAACATATTTGCATTTCTAATTCAGAACATAGTGAATTATTTAACCATAAATGTCTCCAATTTTAGTTTTCTATTTCTTTTTATATTATTTCAATGTAACAAAAAATAATAATAACAGTTATTTAACTTTTTTAAGAATCGAAGTTTCCATGAAGTTTGTCACTTTTCCTCGACCTTTATTACCCAATTAATGACATTTAAATGATTTTAAAGATATTACAGTTTATTTTTAGGGTAGTTTTATAAGTTATAGCAATTAATTTTCCTTGAATTTAAATATAGTTTAATTTCTTAGTTCAAATATTGATCAGATGAAAGTTTAAATTTTACGAAATTTGTATTTTAAAGAGAAAATGTTTATTAAGCCTAATTTAGTACACATTATTTATTATAAACTCACTTAAATAATTTTAAGATACAATTAATTTCAAATAAAGTAAATAAATAAACTAAAAGTTTAAAATTGCTAGTCGTACTGCATATTAAAGTCTGTTTTTTTTATTATTTTAACTTAACGTTAAAAAGAAATTATATATGAGAATATTTTTAATAATAATGTTCTAATTATTTAAATACAATTTTTTTCAAATTGTTTTATTTATAATTATTAGTAAAAATCACAATTCAAGTTACTTACAGGGAGGAAAAAATCTGAAAAAATAATTTCACTTAGGAATTTCTTATGAATATGAATAAAATGCATTCGCAATCGGTAGTAATATTTACAGAACAATTGTTTGGAGAATAAATCAATTATTCAATATATTTGCAACTGAAATTTTGCGGAACAAAACGGTGAAATCGCTTGTAATTTTAAATTTCCGTTTCTGGAATACTTTTTTAGATATAGAGATTATTTTTATTAAATTTTAACATATTGCTGTACTTTATCTCAAAATATATGAGATATCTCCTTAAAATATGGAAAATTATTAATTATTTTGGAGAAAAACATTTTGAAAAAAAACACCTACAACATTTGAATAATATATTCTGAGATTATTTTTAACCTCAGACTATAAAAAGTCTCCAATCAAATATTAACAAATCATTAATTACACTGGGAAACAGATTTCATTTTGCATTTATGCAAATACTTGATCTTGCCCAGTTCGAATGTGGGAATTTCAATTCTCGAATTAATTTTGCTTATAAAGCTATAGAATTTTTTAAAATGATATTTTAGTCTATTTTTGTTTAAATGTACAAGTTTAAATACATTATATATAAAAGAAAGTTGCATAAGTATTGCTTCTAGGGGAATTAGGGCACATCATCTGAATTAAAATTGCATATTAATCAATACCCAGAAATGCTTACGCAGCTCACTTACCTATTATGTCAGGTTCAGAAGTAGACAAAAAAATAGTCTAAAATAGGGAAGCTTTCCTAGCGGCGTATAATGAAATTTTTGGCCATGGGCTCCTATGTTATTTAAACCCGATGATGTGCTCCAACTCTCTTAAAAACTTATTCCAATAGTTATGTGATCGCCCATTATATGTAACTGATTTAATCTTGTACATTTTGAAAAATAATAGACTAAAAATATCATTTCTGAAAATGTAGCTTGAAGTGAGAAGCCTATTGCAAATTTGAATTCAGAAACATTAAAGTATCTGAGATCTGTTTTAAAAAAATTAAAAAAGAATTTTCTGTTTAAAAAAAAAATTCCTCAGTTTTACTTTTGAGGAGAACTTAAAACAACACTTACAACATCTGAGAACTTATTACGACTAATGCAATGGTAATGTGATTTTAATGCATATCGCATTTACCACAATAAAATATTTAAATAATTACAATGAATAAATTGTTGCAAATATAACAATTGTATTAAAAGTAAGGATAAATTTTAATCAAAAACAATGTGTTTAAAATTTTAGGGCACTGAAATAGTGAAATTAGCAGTTTACTATGAATCATTGTGTCCAGACAGTGATGTGTTTGTTCATGACCAACTCGCACCTGCTTACGAGAAAGTACCTGATTACTTAGAAGTGGAACTCATTCCATATGGAAATGCTCGGGTGAGTAAATTCTTTATCTAAATTACATTTTATTATATTTTTCGCTGATTTCCTATTTCTCTACAACTTTAAATTTTCCCGATTTTCTGTTTTATCTCTTGGATATGAGATTAAGTTTTTTTTACTATCATGGCAACACAGCTCATCTTAAAACCATTTTCTTGCACTCATAAGTTGATAAGCAATTTCTTCTTTTTTGTAAAATTTTTGTTCAAAGAATTGATATAATTTTTACTCTGATTTCGCATTTAGCACTTTCCTAATAAAATTTGAGGGATTCTTTGAAGTTTTGTAACGACTGTTTTCCTGTTTGTTACCTTTTGCGTTGTGGTTTCCACGACAATTTATCCATAAACAAAAATTTTCAAGAAAGTTTTGTTTAGAAAATAGTTAGTGATGTATTATTAGGAAGGCTTTTATAGCAGATTAACCAGTGAGAGATATTTTGAATTTGAAAATTCAATAACAATAACTGACAATACTTATTAATCGTCACATTTTATTAATTTTAAACAATTGATTATGCTTTTAGAATTGATAAGTAATAAAGTTAATTATTTTCAAGTGAGTCCATTAATTTTGATATCATTATAATTAATTTTAATTAAAAAGTATTTTATGCTTAATAAAAGTTATTTTTAGCTCATCTGATTGGACTTTAATCTCATGAATTTGAACATTATTCACTTTTATGATTATGTCAGATTTTGATTAACTTCAGGTCTCCAGAATATAAAAATTCTTGAAAAAATTACAAGCGTTTCCTAATATTTATTCTCGTCGCATTAATGGCTTTATCTTTAATTGAACACAAAATACTAAAAGTACTTGAACTTAAAATGAACTCGGAATTTTTATACCATATAATTCAATATTTGAAGGATTGTTATTTCAAACTTCAAGCGTATTTTAAACTGTATTTTGTGCATGAGTTTTTAAAAGTTAGAAAATTCACATGAAAGGAAGATTTTAAAATGTTGTTAATGTATTCCAGTGGAGTGGAAAACCAGGCAGTTACAAATTCTCTTGTCAACATGGAGAAGAAGAATGCTATGGAAACACAGTTCAAGTAAGTAATAACTAAAAAATTTAAATGTGATTTAATTTTTAAAAAATATAATAAAATTGTAAAACCTTACAATTAGAGGTTTTGTTTTCATTAGACTAACACAAAAATTTCCTGCACAAGCATTTTAAATGTTCTTTATTTACTACAATTTCAAACAAGGAAAGTATGTCCTTCCAATTCATGATGAATTTAATATTCTAATATTTAATGTCCACATTCAGATTTTTCTATTCTATGTTTGTTAGAACTAGATTCTGATAACTTACAATATGTTGCTATAGATTAATTTGTAACTCAAGTGCCTTGAAAGTCGTTAATACTTTAATCAAGCAAAAAAATGAACACACTGTTATTCAGTAAACAGTTCTATAGCGCCTTTTTCTTAAATCTTTTTCCATTTTTAAAATGTGCTTGTTGGTTTTACAAATTTTGAATCTAATTCAACACTTTAATTTGAATAAAAAATCTGCCGTTCTAATAAACAAAACAAAAAAACAAAAATAAAAAGTAGTATTAAAGTATGAGATGACTATAATCGTAAAAATAATGCAAACCATTTTTAAAATACATTTCTCGCGAAGATGCAATCAGTGTTTGACTTCTAAAAATTAACTCGCTTTTCACACTGAATCAGATATCATAAACATTGCAAAAAGTTTAAAAGAAAAACACACAAAAATAATGAACTAAATGAAAGAAAAGCATTTTTTTTTTTAGATTGTTTGACATTCTACAAATAACTTTTTTTCCAACTTCTTTTATGGAATTTTACATTTGCCTGATTCTTTATTACATTCCTGACTTTTCACAAATGAAAAAACTTTATGGCTTTATTTTGTCTGTAGACACTCTGCACAATGCATTTCTATACATTTCAACACTATCTTTGCTAGCACACTGCATAATGATAAGTTATCAGTCATAACTAATAAGTCATCAATAATTTTACATGACTGTCATATTTATCAATATCACGCATTTAAACTTTATTCTTTCAGGAACGTCACATGACTTTTGCTGAATATTTTACAATTAATTCATAAACATTTTAAGTCTATCCTTATAGTTACAAAATGTAAGCATCATCAATTATTTCTCCAATCATTATTTAATTTATTTAAACTCACAATGTAACAGTTACACATTATTTTTTTCTTCTCCATACATTTAAAGTCTACTGTAGTCGCACATTGTGTTAAAATTATCAATTATTTTACCAATTATTTTATATATATATAAACTCTATTCTTCAGATATACTACTATATAACAGTTGCACATTATTTTACAATTCATTTCCATGCATTCAAAGTTTATTCTTGTAGTCTTACATTATGTAACAATTATCAATTATTTCACCAATTATTTTCTATGTATTTAAACTCCATTCTTCAAATATACTATATAACAGTTACATATTATTTTACAATTCTTTTCCTTAATATCAAAGTTTATTCTTATAGTCGCACATTACGTTAAAATTCTCGATTATTTCTCTAATTATTTTCTATTTATTTAAACTTTATTCTTCATATATACTATAAAACAGTTAAGCATTATTTTACAGTTCTTTTCCATGCATTTAAAGTCTATTCTTATAATCACATTATGTAAAAATTATCAATTATTTCTCCAATTATTTTCTATTTATTTATTCTTCAAATATTACTATGTAACAGTTATCAATTATTTTACAATTTTTTAACAATTCTTTTCCATACATTTAAGATCTGTCCTTTTAGTCATATTACGCAAAAATTATCAATTATTTCTCCAATTATTTCTATTTATTTATTCTTCAAATATACTATGTAACAGTTATCAATTATTTTGCAATTTTTTGACTATTATTTTCCATACAATTAAAATTGGTCCTTATAGTCATATTACGTAAAAATTATCAATTATTTTTCCAATTATTTTCTATTTTTTAAACTCTATTATTCAGATATGCTATGTTACAGTTTAAAAAGGCTAGGTTACACTTTGTGCTACCTAAACGAAAGCCAAAAACGTGAATAAAGCTAAATTTCCGCACTTTCATTTGTGCTTTATTCACGTTGAGTTTCATTTTATTTATTTATTTATTTATTTTGCTTTATATTACTGTTGACAATTCTTTTAAAACTTATTTGAATGCATTTAAATTCTGTTCTTTCAGGCATGCTATACGGCACTCATAAATAATACTGCGGACCAAATCCAATTCGTTAAATGTGCCTTTGACATTAGAAGACAAAGTCATGCCGTTGAAAGGGTATGTATTACGATATTTGAATCTCATTTTAGTTTCCAAACTGTATCTTTATTTCTATAAAAGTGAAAATAAGAAGTGGTTTCTTATGTTAAGATCTATGTTCCTACTATGCCCACCTGCATAAACGAATCAAACTTTACAGATAAAACAGTTTTTTATAATAAAAAAAAATTATTTGATACAACCGCACCAACCACAGTAACAAAGGAAAAATAAATTGAAATACCCGTAACGGGTTAGCATAAACCTTGCAAAAATAAAATGAAATACCCGTAACGGGTAAGTAGTAACCTGGCAAAAATAAATTTAAATACCCGTAACGGGTTAGCATAAACCTTGCAAAAATAAAATGAAATACCCGTAACTGGTAAATATTAACCTTGCAAAAATAAATTGAAATACCCGTAACGGGTTAGCATAAACCTTGCAAAAATAAAATGAAATACCTGTAGCAGGTTAGTATAAACCTTGATAAAATCAATTGAAATACCCGTAACAGGTTAGTATAAAATTTGCAAAAATCAATTGAAATACCCGTAACGGGTTAGCATAAACCTTGCAAAAATAAATTGAAATACCCGTAACAGGTTAGTACAAACCTTGAAAAAATCAATTGAAATATCCGTAACTCTGTAGTATAAACCTTGCAAAAATAAATTGAAATATTCCTAACTGGTTAGTATAAAACTTAAAATACAAACAATAACGATTCACAACAAAAACCAACTAACTCTCCAACGTTCCTAAAATTGTCTCAATCTTTTCAATTTTTTCCTGATCTCGTTATTTGTTTTTTAATTCATGCTTGTGTTAAAAAATTTTTTAGAGATATAATATGCTTTTATAAGTTGAGTTTACGACTATTCTTTTTATTTTTATATACACTTTTCTTTTCAAAAACAGATTTTTATATACCTATGAATTCTTTGGACAAACGTGGATAATTTTTATAGAACCGAAATTTCTATTTTTATACTTTTTTACATAGAAATTAACATTCTGTGCTTGTTTGCTTGTAAAAAAAAATAACTCAACGTTTGATGCAAATATCTTAAAGTTGCTTTAAAGATTAATTTTATACCAAAAACAAATATTTTTTTACTCACAAACAATTGTAGTTATCAAATAAAATAATTTTTCCTCTTAAGTTATTTCTAATCAGAAATCGTTTTTCCTTCCTTGTTTATAGTCATTATTAGAGGTTAAGTAATTTTTGTTAAGAATTTCATACAGACATTTTAAAAAAATTATCTGTGCTAAAAATCTCAAAAATCAGCATGAATTCGCGTTTTTAATGAAGCTCTTAATTGAAAACGAAAGACAATAAATTAATAACATGTTCTGTATATTATTGAAAATATGTCTTACTTGTTTTCCATAAACTGAGAAAAAATTCAGGTAAAATTACCGCACTGCATGACATTTCTGGTAAAAAAAAAGGCCATAATTCTGGTTAATAAAACCAAAATATCCGGTATGTAAACCAGTTGTTAACGGTTTACCGAAAAGTTTGGGTTTCAAAATTTCAAAAAATATAAAACTGAGAAGTAAATTTAACCAATTAATTGGTTTTTACTTATGTTCTAAGGTACCATGATAAAATTAGCATATTTTACCCCTTTTACCAAATTTTTTCAGTTATTATGAAATTACATTTTATTGTTAATTTTACAATAATCATTACCAAAGGGCTTCAACAAAAATTACTAAAACTTGTGACATTCCCGTAGGGCTGGAAACAAGATAAATTTTACCACCTTCTGGTAATTTTGACCATACTTTTTTCTCAATGTATGTTTTCCTGTGAATAATAAAAAAATATGTGAATGATTTAAAAAATTACTCAAATGATATACTAGTATATTTTTTAATCATCTGTTTTTTAATTGTGTCCAAAAAAGTGTTCTAACTTCTGAGTTTCATTCTACCAACAAAATAATAAACTCTTAACGTTCTCCCTAACTTAATCGCAGAATGCTATTGTAACTTATTAATGATTCAATTAGCTTTTCATTCTAACACACGATTGTCTTTTTAAATAATTATTAGAAAAATAAATCAAGATTTTGTTCAGTTGAAAAGGTCCTTGTATTAGCTGTTTTATTTATTCCTCGTCATCTATTTAAAATCGAATTTTTTTTCCTTTTAATTATGATTTTGTAAGCATACTCTCTTTAACAAATTAATCTATGCTTTTGATTTTTGAATCAAAACTTAACTTTCAAATAAGATTCGAAATATATTCTCTGAAACACGGTGCGACGCAAAATATCGGATTTTTTGACTGAACTGCTAGTTGAAAAATCTATAACTGCGTTTCAATTTAATAATAGTATTTCAGTACAAAGCATTCGAAATAATTTATAATATCATGACTATTTATTTCTTATCATAGTGTATCAAAGATCTTGACTTGCGTCGGCAAGTGAAGAAATGTGTAACAAGCACGATGGGAAACAATCTGCTATACCAGATGGGCAAGAAAACAGATTCCCTGAATCCACCTCATACCTTCATTCCTTGGATTACAATCAATGGAGTAAGGAAAATTTATATTCATGGTCAAAATGCAACTACTATACTAACTTACACAGTCATTGTTTATTTTTGGCGATTTTTACTCAATGATTTAAACTAGAAATTTCTTTGTACTTCTGAAATATTGCAGAGGATCAATCAGTATAATTATGAAACATTAAAAAGTAGCTATGTACTTCTGAAATACTACAGAGGATCAGTCTGTGCAAATGTGAAACATTAAAAAAGTAACTATGTTCATCTGAAATACTAGTGAGGATCAGTCTGTGCAAATATGAAACGTTAAAAAAGTAGCTAATATAAGGCACTCAAAAAATAAGGTAACTAATATTAATTACTCAAAATATAATGGGGCTCGCGTATATATACTTAAACTAAAAGGGCCAGCGTGAAACACTCAAAATAATATTGGCGGTTAAGAATACTTAAAATAATAGGATCATTGTGTAAGGTCTCATAAGTCTCAAAATAATGAGATTAACATGAAACACTCAAAATAAGGGGACTAATATGAAACGATCAGAATAAATGGAACTAATAAAAAAAGCACTGAAATTAATAGGGCTATTGAGAAACAGTCAAAATAACAAGGTTGCCAATTTCTATGTTTTTTGCAAAATATTTATAGAGTGGTGGGGAATTAAAAACTGAAGCCTTTAGAATGCTTGGTAATTTAGACAACATTGAAAAATCCCTACCGAGAAAGAGCTGGATTGAAATGAAGTTTCATATGATTTTTATAATCATTTTCATGTAGTGGTGTGGAAAATAACTTTAAATCAAATTTACAAAACAAATAATCATATATTAGAACATAAACATAGCTATCACTATAAGATATTTTCACAAAAAGCGTTGGAAGTTAGCACCCTTGAATTAATACGGATAATGTGAGACACTCAAAACAACGAGGCTAACATAAAACACTCAAAATAAAGTTAAAATTATTGAAAAACAGCCAATTTTTAGTGTTATAACAAACATGTTATGTTATAAATTACAGTTTAGGCTTACTTTGTAAGAAGCATCTCACTTTATTTATACATATTACAATTGTATTCAAAATGTAAAAATAAAAATTCATAAAGAAATCATCAAATGATTATCATCTTTTTCCCAATAAAAAGTTTTCTGGAAAAGAAATTAGGATGGTTTCTATTACTGTACAACACTTATTATCATGCAGCAATAATTTCAGAAAATTATTCTAAAGATTTTTCAGAAAGGTTTGGCTCATAATTTAAATTATAATAACGTTGAATATGTTAAACATAGCTTGAACTCTTAACTATCAAAGTTAGAGTGCTAATATGAAACTTTGTTTGCACTAATGTAAAACGCTCTTAGAAATTTTTTAACAGTTCTAATTTTATTTTCATTCAGTTTTTTTAATTATACTTGGATAAACAAAATAAATTCACAAATTACACAGAGTTCTATATTTTGGTTCAAATTAGAAAGATATTTGCCAGAAAAAAACAAATATTAATCTACCTAATTAAAAATCAAATTCAATATTCGATATCGAATCTATATCTAAATTAAACATCAGAAAAATAAGAAGAAACCGCATGGTGTTCTTATATAAATATTTCTTAGGAAATGTTTTTCTTTTTTTTCTCATTTTTATCATAAATTATTATACAGTAATATTTATATTGGTATTTATTTAATAAGAGAGATTCCTTTATTTGACGGTAGTTATAATTATAAAACTAAGTTGAATGAGATGAGCCGGGCATGTAGTGAGAATGAGCCCAGAACAAACAGCTATCAGAGTCTTTAATGCAACCCCCTCCAATAAAAGGCCAATAGGAAGGTCCAAAAATAGGTGAAAAAACTGTGTGGATTAGGATTTTGAAATCCTAAAGGTAAAGAACTGGAAAAGAATTGCTGGAGGAAGGGCAGAATGGGAAACGCTTCCGAGGAAGGCCCAGGCTCACAAAGGGCTGTCGTGCCAATGCTGATGATGATGATAATTATAAATTAGTCTTTTTGCACCGTAACATGTTCCGGTGAAAACGGGGTTGGGTAAAGAAGTTAAGTAACGGTACTTTCAACCAGAGTCTTTAGTGTGGAATTGTTCATTCCAGCAATTCATTAAGCGTTCATTCTTCGCTGAATGAAAAAATTCATTAAAGCTGACTAAAATGCGCTAATTTATACATTACATAGTCTGACACATATTTAATTTATACATTACATAGTCTGACATATATTTAATTTGTTTCATTTATTTGAAATCTTATCTTAATTTTTATTTTAGCGAGGTGGACAAAACTTAAATGACCTGGCAAATCACAACTTAATGAACGTTATCTGTGAACAACTATCTGTAAGTGTTTCTTTGTATTTATCTAGTTTATCAGTAGTATATATTTCCAAAGATTACTAGTATGTCATTAATAAAAATAATAGTTTTTATTTTATGCATACTCGGGGTCGTTAAATTAAGATTAGCACAAAATGTTTACGCAAACAATTTTGCTCTAAAATAATGCTGAAACAAGCATTTATTAGGATTTTTACTGTTGATTCAAAATAACTGCAAAATAAGGGCAGAATAAGGAAGATACTGAATAACTTTTGTTTTAATGATCAGATTTTCTCAAGCTATGTGCAGATCATAATGGTTCTGAGGATTGATCTCAAATATGCTAATTAATTAGTACTAACTATTTAAGCTGAAAAATCAGCTACAAAAGTGTGCTTTCTCTGAAAAATGTAATTTTTTTTTTTTTTTTTTTTTGCTGGATCTGGATTTTTAGTTATGAAAATTGGAGGAATGCAAAAAAAAAAGCGTATTTTCACGTATCCACGAAATTCATGAAAAAAATTTGTTTAAAAAAGTAAACTGTAATTTTGGTTAATAAAACTAAAATATACGGCCTTTAAACCATCCATTTGGTAATTTCTCTGTTCATTATGGTACATGTTTACCGGTAATTCCAATTATAAAATTGTTGATAAAATTTTATTTCTTTATATTCAAAATTATAGTTCTTTTTATGGCACTTTTAGTAAAAAAATACAAAACTGAAAAATAAATTTAACAGAGAACCATGCTGGTTTTTATGCCATGCTCAAATATATAATGATAAAATTACATTTACTAAATTTTATCACAGGTTATAAAGTCATATTTTATAGCTAACTAGGAGGCTCCGCCCCCTGCTCGCTAACGCTCGCCAACCCCCGAGAATTGCTACGCAATCCTATGTGGTTCACGCCGTGAACCATGGCTCGCTGCGCTCGCTCGCCAATGAACACAATGTTCTAGCACAAAGACATAATATATTATCATCAAAGACATAGTATTTTATCATCAAAGACATAGTATTGTACTTATGTAGAAGATTTCTACCAATGTTCTTATTGGCTTTTAAAAAAGTATATTAGCTATTTAGATTGTACATGGTGAAAAAATCAAAACATTAGCTATATAAGAAACATATTAGCAAAATAAATTATCAAATATTGCTTCACTAATATTCTGCATTTTAAAGCGTGAAAATTCAATGCATAAATAAACGCGAAATATAACAAAAATTCAATGCATTCAATACAAACACTTAAACGTTTTTTAAACGTTTAGGTAGCTCCCAGTAGAAAAATATCAATTCAACAGCGGCCTTTTAAAACATTCTCACTTCAATTAATTAATTAATTCCTAATTGAGTTTAAATTAAATATTGTCATGTTTTTAGTGCATGAATCTGAATTGAACAACCTGATAATGCTCACTGTGGTTATTGTTATCTGGTTGCTCACGACGTGCTCTTGCGCGCCGAATCTAATCAATTAAAAATGAAAACTGTTGCCAGCGCGAGAAAAGAAATATCATCGGTTTTATTGATACATACATACGTACGTATTAGCGTTTTATATAATAAGATTTTACCAGAATCATTACCAAATCACTTTGGTTAAAATTATCGAGATTTTTGTGTTCCCCTTGAACAAGAAACACGGTAAATTGTATCATAATCTGATAGTTTTGTCTATACATTTTTTCTCTGATACCTTTCTTTTAGATTTCAATTGGGTTTGTGTTTTGATTACTTTCTGATACGAAATGTGTTATAAAATCTAAATTAGTTTTACATTCAGCATTGACAAGAAACATAAATTTATTCTACAGTGGCGTGTAACGGTTTTAAAAATGAAATAATAATTTTTGGTCAACAAAGGCTTCTTTTGACGCGTTTTTCATAAATTTCTTCTTAAAATAGTGAAATTCAGATCACATTATTTATAAACACAAACTATTTAAATTTCGAAAACGTCGCGTATTATGAAAATTTATATGAAAGTCTGAATATGATTTTCAATTTTAAGCATTTTTCAAATTTAAATGTTAGTATTTTTCAGCAATAAAAAAATACTATTAAAAGCATTTTAAGTCCCGAACACATAAATTAAAATGTATTACTGAAAATGCTATGTATATTGATAAATAAGATATCTTCCATTTATGGATGTTAAAATATGATGCTAAAATAGTGAATAAATATCATGTAAAAATAATGAAATTTGGAGCACATTATTGATAAACACAAACTATTTCAATTTCGAAAACGTCACGTATTATAAATATGTATATATAAAAATCTTAATATGACTTCAATCTTCAAACTTTTTTCAAATTCGAATGTTAGTATTATTCTCCTATAAAAAATGCTATTAAAAGCATTTTAAATCATGAACGCATAAATTTAAATGTATTACCGAAAATACCATGCATATTGATAAATTAAATGTCTTTCATTTAATAAATATTTTTCTAGACAAATAACAATAAAGATTTGTCCTATAATCCTAAAACTGAATGCATTTAAAATGGTATCTATTTCTGACTTTGCAGAATATAAAACAATAATAGTTTTTAAAGAACAGCTGTAAAAACATATAAAAAATGCATTTCATATATTTTAGCAGTGCTTTTATTTGCTCCGAAATTACTACACCTTACAGTAATGTAACATTAAAGTTGAAAAAATAATAAAATATTTGTTATAAACTTTTCATTCTTCTAATAATTATTCAACAACTGTACACAGTAGAGAATTCCTGATCAAATTGTAATAAAGAGAACTAACCCTCTGGGTGCCATTGCTTTTTAAAATAAAGTCATCTTTACCGTAAAATTTTACGGATCATAAAATCTAATACACAGTAATTTTTACAGTAATATTTGCCGTAAAATCACTGAATGTTGCCATAAAAATTACGGTATAAAATTATTCGGTAAAGGTTAATTTTACAGTCAAATGCATTTAAATTAAGCCACATTCAAGGTGTCAGTACTTTCTACCGGAATTTTTTTTAGTGTATGTACCCAAAACTAAATGCTTAATATACTTTTTATCATCTTGTGGTGAAATCATCGTACTTGATTCGAAAAGTTCATGCTCTGGCGAACCTGAAAATTTCAACATACGCTCAAAGTATTTTTCTTAATCTCTTTGAACTGAACTGAAGCTCAAGAAATAAAATGTGATCATCGTGAAACTTCGTTACCATCGAAACCACCGTGATACTTTGTTCTTTTCTTTACTTTTTACTTTACTTATCTCTTTTTTCGCAATCTGCTTTACGTTTTTCTTCAGTTATTACTTTCTCGATTATTCTTGTATGTTTTTAATTTTGTTGTTAAGTTTTCATTAAAGTTATGTTTAAATTTAGCATTTTCTCTTTTCTGTTATCTTTGGCGACAGACTTAACTAAACATGCAGACTCATAATAAACGCAACCGATTTCTCGCCAAAATCTTTATTCAAATAAATCATTCCTATTTACTGTGCGAATATTTTAAAAAGTACAAAAAATACAGAGCAGCTGAACAGTCTGATTGAAAATTAGAATTAAACAGTCTGATTGAAAATTAGAATTAACTTTTTAATTCTATTTTTTAAAGTATTATATTATAATTTAACAATCGTATTTTTATAAAGATAATTCAATATTAAAAATCCACCTCTTTTTAGAATTTAAAAAATAAAAATGTTTTATGTAGGTTAATAAAAATTAATATGATGAAATAAAAATGTTGAAAATTTCGTTTTTCAATTTAAATAAAAAAATAATTCTATTTTTGTCATTCCACAAACGAAAAACATTAGCCATATCAATTTCCAAACTCGTAGGGGAAATTCACAATATTGGTCAAAAGCTTATTACGAATGTAATGCGTATGCTGGGAGAATACTGTCGACAATGTCAACCTTCATCAAAGAAAAAGTATCCCAATATAGCATCGAAACTGATACTGTATAAAACATCTGGGCACTTGAGGCTGCTTGCTGTCCTTTTCCCATTGATCTTTAGCTTGATCTTTGTCGTGCTTCGATGAGGTTGTGGAATGAAAATGAAGTAAAGGAGGTTCTGACTGTGTAATGATATGCAGTAGGGTGATAAGACTAAATTGAAAAAGTATGAAATTTAGCTAAGCCGATATGATGAAAATGAGGTTATGTATATGCTATTGATGTCGGGAGTATGATGCATCACTGCAATAGTATGCTGCTATTGCATAATTGTGGTGCGTATCGACCAGTCAGCTCTGGGATTGGAACCTGGATCGTTTTATCCAATTATTGTTATTCTATACTATCGTTATTTTAAACCTATTTCAACTGAATTTTTTTAATTTTGATTCTCTGATTTACTTTTTTAGGTACAGCCTAATCAGTGCAAGAAGAGCAAATGGAATATTTTAAAGAAATTTAGAAATTACCTTTAATGGAAGAACTCGTCACCAGCTTTGAATCTTCGACGTTTCTTAATTTATTAATTGTATCACATGTTTAAGATAATAACTATTACTTATACCAGTGTGCCATAGAGAAACTCTAACTTTCCCGTAATAAGTTAAGCTCACGTTTCTAAAAGAAAGAATGATGCAAAATTTAATGAGGATTTGGTAGTGTCAAAATCAAACTTCTTACAGTTACAAAAGAAAATTACTACTGGAACTTTCTTTCTAAGAAAATTATGTCTTAATTACACACATTTTAAAACGTTTCATTCGCTTTTAGCTCTCAAACACCACTTACAATCAAAACAACATAAATACTTTTCATGCAGTACTACTTATTCTTTATAAATAGCACGGGTTGTTAGTTGTTATCTTTTAAATTTAACAGTAATAATGACCTATTTTTGCAACATTTTCAACATCTTTACTCATTTAAAACAATATTTTAATCTCCTTTTTATAAAATGAATATTTCAATATTATCTAACAATAGAAAAATAGTGATAAAAGTCATAACTTTATTGTTAATTCTTTTTTCTGTCTATTACTATGTGATTTTAATATGTTTATTGCTATGATTATTTTTTCTCACTTTGTATATTATTGCACAATAAATCTTTTTTTTTTGTATTTTTCTCCATTTCGTTATTTAGCTCATTGTAAGTACCAACTCTCAATGCAAGCTGCGGTTTCATGACTAATTGATGCAGAACGTCATACCTTGTTAGAAATTTCTCAGAAAAAATGATTAAACAACAATTTATTTAATTGTTATTTCACTATATTCAAACAAAGCAGTCAAATTACCATAAGACGGTATTCAAACTGTTAACTGTGGAAAAAACGTTTATTAACTGCTTTCACCTCATACTGTTAAACAACCAGAAATTTATCGCACCAACTAGGACCATCTAATGACGTCCCTTCTCTATTCAGCTGGGTTCATATCATAGCCAAGAGGGCCTATCTGTCAATCTCATGACCGACAAGATTGGGGTTCGTATCCCAGGGTTGACATCCCAATATTTCCTTTCTTCCCTTCAACACACCAGTGAACAGCACTCCCAATTCCAATGCCCACTGCCAGACGAAAAGTCTAGCTCCAATGTCCAGTTAAAACTCTTTTTTAACGGTTTTGAAAAATGCTGGTGGTGAATGGTTAAAAAACCATATAGTTTTGCATTCATGGTTTTTTAACCATGCTAGTTGTAAATGGTTTAAAAACAGCAAAGGTAGAAAATGTTTCTCACCGTAAACTTTACGGTTAATTGGATGGTCAGACTGCCTCCAGCTATTTTACCATAATTTTAGAATGAAAATTTTAACAATGTTTCTCACAATTACATTGAATAATTATGAGTTACAATCTTTGAAAAATCCTCCACTCTGGCAACATCTGCTAGTTATTTTTCTTCTTAGATATTCTTTAAAAAAATAAGGGGACAGCAGCGAATCCTTTTTTTAAAACACTAAACTGGTTTCTTATAAAAATAATTAAGATGGGTTGAGGCGAACAAAAATTAAAATAAAAAGTGGTTTTTTTTTTTTTTTTTTGCTACAGTGGAAAAAATTCTGGATCTAAATACTGTAAAAAGTACTGACACTCAATAAAGCACTCTGCCGATACTTTTTACTGTAAAATCCCTTTTTACCAGAACATGTTACGGAACAAAGAATCTGATATACCATAATAATTACCATAAAATCACTAAATCACTCTTCTTAACTTAATAATTACTGCAAAAATTACGGTTGAATATTTTACGGTAAAAATGGAATTTACGGGTAAATCGGATTTTTAGGATGATGCATCCAACCGTGCCTGTACGTTATACCGTAATTTGATCGGGAATTTTTTATAGTATACTTGATTATAGACATTTATTGTTTGAGAATTTATTACACTATTTTTTAAGTACTATTGTATGAAATTTGAATTACCTTCGGATAACATGAAGAATTTTGCAAATTTGCGACACATATGTTAAATTATGCAAAACTTTTAAATTGTAATCTCTGTCTGGCAGCGTTGGAGTAGTGGACAAATTTCAAATTATGAGGACAAGGCTGCAGATTTGATTACAAAATTTGATCACAATATTAGATTGCATAAAACAGTTTTTATTGCATAAAACAGTTTGGGTCATTCAGTTGGGTCCATAGAAAATTTTAATCAAAAAGTTCACGCTGATTTAATGATTTCCATCATTGGCCTAGATAAGTTAAGGATTTAACATTATTCTCTGTTTTAAAACGCAATCTTGCATTTTAAATGCAACTCCAAGTCTTTGGTATTCGAATTGAGTATGTTGTACGCTGGGCTTACTGGATTCGATTCTTATTAACCATGGCAAGGAAATTGTGAGAAACAGAGTACAAATGGGGTTTAATTTTATGATATTTTTGGAAACCTACTTTATAGATGAACCTAAGAAACGTGATCTATTTGGAAAATTTAGCAGAACAAACCTGCATTTAGCTAAAAATATTTGAAAATTAAATAATCGGAAATTTTACTGAAAAGGAAATTCGGAAATTTTTCTTAAAAATAAATCGATTTAAATATTTTGTTCAAGGCTTAATTTAAAGGAAGGTTATTAGACCAAGAAAAATTGTTCCAAGTTTATTTTTGAAAGTTTAATCTTTCACTATTTGTATCTTACAGATAATTTAAAGTTATGCACATTTTTATTAAAAGTTGTTTTTACTGTAATTACTTTCACAGAACCATTGTATATTTTAATTGTGATTCTAACTTTAAATCCACACATTACATCGATATTTTCGCTTACCGTATAGATCTCCCAAAAGCCTTTTATGTGTAAAATAGTTAGTATTTACATTATTTTCAAATGTTGTAAAGAGTCAACAACTGTAAAATTTCTTTTATAACACCTCTGTCAATCAAAAATAGCTAAAGTTGTTAATATAATGTGAAGATTCATTAATAATCAATTAGTATTTGAAATGCGTAGCTTCAAGCGTTTTAAGTATGCAATAGCGGTGTTTTTCAATAAATACATATCTGACTCGGTCTGATCACTTATTTTAAAAAATGGCATAAAAAAATTACTTTTTCTTCCTTTCGGTACATTTTTAATCAGATTTTTAAATACTGATAGAGACTATTTCACATGACTACAATTTCCTACAATTGCTACCTATAAATTAAAAGCATATTTTCTAAGCATTTGTAAGTAATTGCATAAATATAAGAGTAACAATGGAAATCATAAAGACGATGTTTAATTTTTTAACTATTTCACTAAGAAAAAATTAGACAAAATAACGATAAGAAAGAAATCATGCAATGGTGATTTCTTGATTACATTGTAATACCCAAGAGCTATAACGACATTAGTATAGCTCTATGAAATTCAAAAGGAAATCCAACAGCAGTAAAAAAATATTTCATGGGCAGTAAAAGTCTAATTTGTTATTATTTTTATCGTAATTTAGGTCGTACAGAAAATGAACTGTGACACATATGCTGTCGCGGGGTGGAATACAGTTAATTAACAAAAAATAGATAGTATATCAGTTAGATTTAATCCTCAGCCTCGTCAAATGCCCTTTAGCCACTTATCTATGATGTCCAGAAGGGATTTGGTAAACCAAACGGACATTTTCATAGAATATTACCATACAAATTTGTACGTGTTGACCAGTTACTGCGTCATTCATCTTACTACTTTGCTCTGCAAGGTGCACTTCCCAAAAAGTTTGACAGCAACTCACTGCGAAGTGTCAAATACTCGATGCCTTCTTTTGTTTTTGGATTTAGTAACTTTGCCTCCCTCGTAGATATAAAAAAAAATTTACTTTGGAAGCGAGCCACACTGCATGACCCTTTGAGCAAGCCAGCAAGGTACATCTCTATAAAAACCAGAATAATCATTTCTATTTATCTACGAACGTCTTTTCAAATTTTGTGATGATTGCCTGCTGAAGTATAAAGCACGCTACTGGTGATTTCGGGTCAATAGCGTAGAACACCTTTCCATTGCAAATTTTTTAACAAGGCGTAAAAAGAGGTTCCGCGATCAAACCTGACACGTTAGCTGCTTTTTTGTTGTAATCAATGTTGCTCTTCCTCCCGTACTAACACCTTTGGCTATTGTTTCCACATTATTGCTCATCTTTGCCAAACAGTGCAAAATTTGTGCAAACTGGTTGAAGAATTCGTTCAAACCAGCCGTAGCTGGGGTTCGAACCTGAATCACCTCATTTGGAGGCAAACCTATCCCCTGATCCACGGTGGTTTCTACCATCGAATTGTAAGTATCACGTGATTGTGGCATCACGTGACCTTATTACCCCGTACCCTTTTCTTCTATAGGGACTACTCTGTACAACGCTGACAGGGATGGTCACTGTCTTTATGGTTAACATGTGGCTAACACCCTCTTTGCATTCCACGTAGCTTGCCATTTTCACTGATTATCCTGCATAGTTTAGTTGAAAAAACTACTCCTTTTTATGTGACCTAAGCATTTTTATTTCAATAAAACGCTAATGAAATAAATCGGCTTGATAAATTAAATAATTATCAAGAAAATAAAACTTAGTTCTACCTCAAAACAAATAAAAATTAAAAAACAAGATCTAAAAAATGAAACCTTACAATAATTCCTATCAGAAATGATTTGACAAGTGATTGCTATGACAACACTGCGATATTGCTCTTCTTATCAGTATTGTCATTGGTAAATAAGGCTTACGATCTACATACTTTTGAAACTAAGACCTGATAGTCAAATGTATGACAAAAAAATCAAAATCAACTCGTTTTTTAAGCATCAGAACTATACGAGTGTAGCATTCATCGCTATTCTAATGAACGCTATGTTATAATCAAAATATCGATTAGATAGTTTCGGAAAGTGAAACAAAAGATAGAATTGTTTTTCTAATAGTGATAGTGAAAAGTTAAGCAAGCTGATTTAAATAACTCTCATTTTAAATCATGGTATAACGTGAACAATCATACATTTTTAAATGTTGCCAATTTAAAACGAAATGTCGATGTATGAGAATAATGCTCTTTTCTTCTTTTTGATTTGTGTTGTTTCCTTAGTCAAATCTGTGGAAAATGCAGGTATTTAAAAAAGTTTTTTGATTTATTAGACATTATTAATCTGAGAACTCTTAATGCCATGACCAAGGTCCTAAAAACTTCATTAAATTTGTAATGTAATATATTTTAATTATGCAAACAGTAATGGTTAATACCAAATTATTTTAAGGTTAAGATTGCAGTAATAATATTTTTATTTATTTATTACATAAACTCCTATACGTACGACAATCGACTCATATTACTTTTCTTATAGCATATTTTCAATCATATAAATATTTTCAAGAAGACTGAAAGCATTTTTTTCATTTTACTCAGTTTGTAAACAAAAAATATAAAAGGTTACAAAATCTGAAAAATATTATAGATATTCTTAATTCATATTTAAACCTATACAAAGCTACCCCGACGTTTTCACAACAAGTGTCATATTTCAGCTTTTTCCTTTAATTTTTTGAAGAAAAAAATCACATTTTTAACTGTTTAGTCCTGAATTTTATTGCAGTCATAAGACATACTCGTTCATTACAAAACAAAAGAAAATAAGCTTTTTCTAGAAAAAGAATTCTACAATTTTCTTATTAAAATCTGAGTACATTTGCTGCTTTATCTACTCTAACAAGGAAATCCGAATCAATATAATTCTATCAATTGCAAACGAACTTCATTTTAACCAAACAAAAATATCTTGTCACCTTCTTCTCTATTTTTCAAAACAGTTCTTCTAGTTGTCAATTATTTTTTTTAAAAAAATCAGTTTGTTTAAAAAGTTTTCTTAAAGAAAATAATTCCTTATTTAGACTTATGTCTTATGCAATAATTTCCTTTCCAAACATCTAATCTCACAACTTCTTTTGTTTATCCGGCTGTTTTAGATACTTTTAACCTAATTAAAGCAATAAAATCAGACCTATTGAAGCTAGAATTCTATATTTTAAAAAATATGTCTAGATGCCACTCTTCAAATTGGCTAAAAATATAGAAAAAAAATATGTTACTAATTCTTAGATTGTACATCACTCTTAGTACTTTAGGAATAGTGATGCGAAGCGGTCTGTTAAAGAGTTAGTGAAATTTTACAATACCTTTTTAATCAATAAAATTACTTAAAGTGATTATTATTATTAAAATTAAGTACAGTGACCATTACTTATTAAATCACTATAATATGAATACTTAGAATTTTATATTTTTTTCAAGTTCATATATTTCTCATATCAATAACAAATCTTATTCTGACTTTTAAGAATAAGAAGACCAAAGTTACTTATGCGGATTACTGTTTGTTAGGGAAATTGAAAAATGAGAGTTAAAGATCAGAAACAGTTGATACCGAAGAGTGCAAATGAGCACTATTCGTGAATTAAAAAAAGTCACAGAATTCTTATAGTTATCCAATTTTGATAAATTTAAATTTAAAATTTTAGTTCGTGTTTCAAACTGTCAAATGCAGATTAAGCAAAATTAAAATATGTATAATTAATTTAACTTTGAGTGTATTAGCAAAATTTTAACTTTGAGCATTTTTTTTCCTGAAAGTATAGACATTCCGGCTTATGAAATTTAACATTCTCAGAACAGAAAAGATTTTAATAGATAAGTGATAGCTTACAGCCATAATTCAAAACTACCGTGATATGGCAAATAAAAGCACTAGATTTGATATGAAGGTCTAAGGCCCATTTGAAATTTCTAACTAAGTACATCAGGCTGTAGGGGTAAAAGAGAGGAAGAAATTTAAAAACTGCTATCCGTATAACTAAAATATAGTTTTCAATCCATTTCATTTCGGTGGAAGAAATTAAATCAGCAAAAATAATCCAACTTCATTAAGCCTATTAGTTTAGATGTTACAAGTGTTTTAGGCTCGAAAATTCGGTTTATTTACAAATAACTATTTACAATAGCGATCAAGGAAAAAGGAATAAAAAGCTTTTATTAAGTCAATAAATAAGGAGTTTATTCATCACCCTTGCTTCTTAGTAATTGCATTTTGACCCAACTTTATTCAAAAAGCACATCCCAATACCAGTCTTACATGCCTTACATTTTCCCTATTTTAGCTGATAATATTCTATCGGAACAAGATTAACATCAAACTCAACTAATGCGATATACAGCTTGACCAACTGTCGAATTATAAACTGGCTACTTAACTTTATAATGACTTAGTTTACCACCACTTATTTTTATAAATAACAATAAGAAACAAATATTTTTGCTGCATTTATAGATACTTGATCTTACCTAATTCGAGGTGTTGGGATTTAAATTCTAAAATTAGTTCTGCTCCTAAAACTGCAGATTCTTTTTTTAAAAAATTACATTTTTGGTCTATTTTTTGTAGAAATGAGCAAGTTTAAAAACTTTATATATAATAGGGGTCGCGTAAATGTTGCAACAAACTCTTAGGGAAGTTAAAACACATCATCAGGATTGAAATTACATAGGAACCCAAGTCCAGAAATGTACTCGGCTAAGGGCGCTCCCTCTATTATGACCTGTTCAGAAGTATACGAAGATATGGTTCATAATAGGAAAACGCTCCTAGTGGCTTATGTCTACATTTCCGGGCATGGGTTCCTATGCAATTTTAGTCCTGATGATGCGCATTAGCTCCCCTAGAAGTTTTTCACAATATTTGTGCAATCCCCTGTTGTTTATAACGTTTTTTAAAACTTGTACATTTCGACAAAAAATAGAATAAAAGTGTCATTTAAAAAAATTGTAACTTGGCGAGAGAAACCAAATTCAAATTAGAAATCAACAATGTGAAAATATCCAAGTTTAGTTAAAATTCTCATGCTACAGAAAAAAAAAGTTTTTCAATGTTATCTCTCTTCTCATTGCATATCCAACTAATTCGTCGACCAACTAGTCTTAGAGCTAAGATATCCGACTAGTTTCAATAACGTTTTTTAAATATTAATATAAAATTTTAAAAAAACTAACTTATTTGTTTCATTATGTGTAAAAACTTAAAAACTAGCAAAAAAAATTTTAAAATAGTCATTGTTAGATAAAATAAAAATTAATAATAAATAAGGCATTTTTTGCATATACAATAAACACTTCAAAAGAAATTTCGATCACTTAAAATTAAAAAAATCTTTTGAGGAGTTTATTTAGAAGTCTATTAACTATTTTTTGAACTATTATCTTAAAAGCAAGTGCATATACTACTGAGTTAAAGAATCAATGTACTAGTTAAAAAACCAAATTTTTACAATTTTCGAACTTGTCTTTACGAAAAAACATGCATAAAAAATGAAGTTTTACTTTTTTCTCTTATTCTGAAGTTCAAGACGTGTGCTATAATCGTAAACAATCATGAAAATTTGCAGACAATTATTTTAAAAACCTTGTTTAAGGTGCTGTAAATTTTGAAAAAAATCTGATTTTTAGATAAACGCATTTCAAGTCTTAAAATCTTTAGTCTTTCCACTGTGATCACCTTGCATAAAAACTGCTATAACTTTGCAAATAAGTAAAATACAAACAAAAGCAAAGCATTTTTAGAAAGCTAAGAGTATAGGGATTTTAAACTTATAATAAACTCAATGTTGAAAATTTTGTCCAAAAATATGTTTTTGCTCTTGTCAGATACCTTAATAAATGACCTACTGATACCACAGCAAATCATTAAGTTATAGCTATAAGGGTCATTGATAATTAACAAACTATCTGCGTTATGAATTAATAATTTGCCCATTAGTTAACTATAGTCATCCTATAAGTCAGTGTTTCCCAAACTTATGACTCTTGTGTACCCTTTCTAACTTTTTCGTAACGATGTGTACCACTAGTGAAAAAATGTGTACCACTAATAATATTTTTTTACTATAAAAAAGTTGCACAAAAGATAAAAATCACAACTGGCTGTTGACACCACTAGTTATTAACTGTTAACTGTGCAAAAATAGCCAATAGAAGAATACGTAATCGTAAATTTTCATAGCTAGTTATGTTTTTTTAAATGAAAAATTCTGAAATTTCCGTTTGTTGCAAGATATTTCGCATAAGAACGCATACCCCCTCTAAACTGTTCCCGTACCCCTGGGGGTACGCGTACCACACTTTGGCAAATACTGCTATAAGTAAATACCTTCAAATTCTCAATTATTCCTATTAATCAATTAATGAAATAAATACTAACTTCATAATTAACTAATGAACCCCTCATAGTGAGTGAAGCAAGGAAGATTCTCAAAGGAATCAGAACGGTAAAAAATTCTCAGATTGGTTCGAGAGGATGTGTTAAGACGGAGTATGTTTTCTCTCGTAAATGTGTCGCTGGAAAAAAAAAACATTAGAGCTAGAAGTTAAAAGGACGCTATACCGGGAAAGAAAAGTTTCATGACAAATTATCTTTCACCTACATAATTAACTCAAATTTTAAGCATACAAAGAGTTAGAGCCATGAAGTACCAAGTAATGATTTTTGTCTTCAAAATATCAAAATGCAAACAAATTATGGGTAACTCTGGGTGACGCAGTGAAAAAGTTATCCTGTAATAATTTGTCTGAAAATTTAAATGACGATTCAATATTTTAAAAGCATTTAGCAGCATTTGAAACTTCGTAGTTTTCTCTGGGTTTAACTGAACTCACATTTTTCAAAGCTTCAAATTTTAAGATGGCAATGGAGGAAAAACAAAATTTGCCATGAAAAAAACATTCCGTGGTACAACAATCTCATAAAAGAATGTCTATATATTTTCAGTTTGGTCCAAGGGAACAAGTAGAGACCGAGACTCTTATTTCTTAATAAATTTGTCGGAGTTCATTCATAGCATGCCCGATTTTTATTTATTTCTTTACAGAATGCTCCACTAATTTTCTAAATGGAACTGAAACTCAGCAAATCGAGTTAAACAGCGGGTGTACCGTAAGTACTTTACATATACTTCAAATGCATTTATTTGTCAGCAAATTTCTGTTTGATTTTATAACTGAAAGAAATCTTTTTAACTATGTTGTTTACGAGATCCTAATCCTTTGTATCCTTTACGAAACTAATGATATCCCTTACGAGAAATATTATTTTTTGTCCAACACGGGCGTAACTTTGTCAAACGTAAACATAACTTTGACTAACGTACTCTTATTGTCTCAGCAATATTGGGTCAAAATATGTTCAAAACGTACTCATCACGTAAAAAATATCCGTAATTAAAATACTTCATTTTAAAGTAGATTGTTTTCAAAACCGGTTTTGAAAATATGTAGATATTTCAAAAGAAAAGAATAAAACCTTATTTGAGAAAAAGATTATTGCGTCGAAAATATCGCCTCAGACTGCGGTTTATAATTATCTCGTGTGCATACAGATGCATTTAAAATGATCATAAATTATACACTTTTTCTTACAATGACAAGGAAGCCTGTTATGTGGAATAATAAAATGCACGGAGAAAAAAATTCTGAAAAGATTACCGTACTGCATAGTAATAACATTCTGTTTTTTTTTTTTTTTTTTTCTTTTTTAATAAAATAAAACATTAATTTGATATATATAACGTACTTAAACCACTAATTTAAAAATTTTCTAGTTCATATCGTAACGGTTTTCATCGGATATTCTGGTTTTTAAAATTATAGTTCTTATTATGACATATCTTGTAAAAGGTACAAAACTGAAAAGTAAATTTAACCGAATAAATGGCTTTGATGACCGGCTATCAAGCCTCCTTTTCAAATCACTGTATTTTACAGTTATTAAATTTGATCACTCATTATAAAACCCTATTTTCTATTAATTTCCCCAAAATCATTATCAAAGCACTTCGGAGAAAAAAAAATTATCGAGATTTTTGGTGTTCCCCAAGAGCCAGAACATGGCAAATTTTGCCTTACTCCGGTAGTTTCGACCATATTTTGTTTCTCAGTACGATTTCAAATTTTATATACATAGATTAATACTTAATAATTATGCTTCAAATTTAAAAATTAATACTTAAGATTGAGGGGTATAATAGCACTTGTTTTCTGCACTCTTTAAACTATTTTTTAAACCATTTTTTTAAATCATTTTGAAGAAAAAATTCAATGTGTATATTCCATGCGTTCTATGTGTATGTGTGTTTCTATGTTCTTAAAATGTATTTCTTGATATTTATCTAAATTCTTTCCTTTAATCACGTTTTTTAACACTTACTGTAGCTATTATTATGCCCTTATTATACCATCTTACTCTTATTTTAAAATGCCATAAAATAATGATTATTTTTTTACCATCACATTTCGTTTCATAACAATATTATTTTCATCAGATATTTATTTATGAAAGTATAACTGTTTCGGACAAGAGCATATCTAGAATTGTTTTGAAAAACTCTCCTCTAAAGGAAAATTTTAATGGAACATCTGCAACTGTCACCATAGAGGAATATAGAGAAAAAGAGAAGAATTATGTACTCATAAATAATTCATGGATTATGAACTCGAATGAAACATTTAAAAGAAGTCATTTCAGCGAAAATTTAAAAATGAGAATTACGTTCTCTACTTCAGAAATTTGGTCAAACAGTAATGTCACACTCTGCTATGAAGAAATAACGTTTGGTAAGTTATTTCTTTTGTTCTTTTTAAATATACAACAAATTAAGGAATTAGATTCTCTAATAAACCTTACTATTGCACTGTGGACCAGAAGACAATGATCTTTGGCCAAAAGTCAAAATTAAATTTTCCAACTAAAATATGTGTAGGCAGTTTTAATATAGCCCAAATTAAGTATTCATAATCATTCCTAGCATTATAATTTACTTTTTGATCCGACGAGAGTACAATGCAGTGAGAAATATATTTAAAAAAAAATTTTTAATGCAACTTTTAAGTTTTAATGTCAGAAATATGTGTAGGAATTTCACCTTACTGTTACATTTTCATCAGAGTAATTAGTCTGAAATAATAGTACAATTTTTCAATTTGTTGGATTAGTTAATACTCTTGACAAACTTATAGTTTATATCTTATCATTTGACATTTTACAATGTTTGAATGACTTTCGAAACTTAGTTCCAAAAAGTTCCACGACGTAATTAGCTAAACTTTTTTTTGTTGTCTTCTTTGATGTTTCTTCTTTCGAAAAAAAACCCGCCTCATTTTTCCCATATTGCAAAGGTGGACTAAATATACCGAAAAACAAAACTTATGTTTTTTTTCATGATTTCGCGTTATTTTGTAATATTACTTCGGAAATGTAATTTGCTTTTCATTTGTAATATAAAATTAAGAAAATTATTATATTTTCATTGCTATATTTAATTATTTAAACAAACTATATTACTTTTTTTTATTTTTGCTCGCCATATTACAGCCACCATTTTGTTTTGTTTTTGGTATTTTTAGTGTATTTCAAAATTTCAACTATGAATTCAATTTACTTGCACATAAGAACCCCTAAATAAAAAACCCCAAATTCTGAAACAAATTTTATCGAAATACTAATTTTGGCCACGAAACCTTGGATGCTGGCCCACTGTACATTGTTGTTATCGTTTAACATCAGGGCAATGCCGACGCGAGATGTGTGATTCGTTCAATCTTCATCCAATTCCTTTTTTCCAGATTCAAATTTATAGTGAGAAAAATGTATAAGACAGGCAGCTTTTGCAAGTCTATGTTTTTTTTTTCTTTAGTGCGTATCCCTGTAATTTTAGACAGGAAAACACATTTCTGACTATAGGTAGTTAAGTTAGGTTCTGAAAATAGGTTTGAAATCGCATAATATGGAAATTTAGTTCCGTTTTCTGGTGTGTCTCTCAACCAATGTATATATATATACATATATATAAGCCATATGTCATCAAATTTAGCTACAGTATTAAAGTGTCTCAGATATTTACTTCGAATCTTATATGATGTGATTTTAAACAATATAGATTTGCTTATTATGAAAGTTAACAGCTATATATTTTTTGTGGTAAATAAAAATTTTCTATATTAACTAATAATTTTCAATAACAAAGTTTATTAAATGGATTAGTTTTTAATTATTATAGATAATATATTAATTTTATTATCTAATATAAGTTTTAAAAATTATTGGATAANTATATATATATATATATTCATTAAATCGATTTTTTATTACTCACAAAAATATTACTTTTACCGGTTTTTTAATAATTAATATTCCATCAAGTAAAACATCAGTTTAGAAAGTACTGTGTAAAACCTTTTAAACTTACCTTTAAAAAATAGGTGTAGGGAATATCAAACAATAGCGCAAACATCACTGCCGTTTTATCATTCCTTTCAAAAAAAGCATTCCTTTCTTAATTTTTTAATTCAACTAGCTCGAATAATTCATAATTGCACGAATTTAAAGTACGAAATAATCATATTTAATACACTTAATTCGTAGAGCTTATGATTATCTGATTTTTACACTTATACTTATGATTTTTATAAGTATTATTGTTTGATTATTATGTTTACGATTATAATTATTTATGATATATTATATTACATTTTATTTATGTTCACTTATTTACTAATTTATTTATTTATTTTACAGAACAGTTTGTAAATCATTCCTCATATGTAGAAGGAAATGTAATATCTCCGTGGGTCAAATTTGATGATGATTGGAATTACAGGCCCAACTCGAAATATACTTTTTACATTGACAAAAATATTAGCCAATCCACCAGTAACATTCGAATCACACTCAACGAGCTGGATGCTGATATAGCTATGGGAGAATATTTACTGATTGGGGCTGGTATTAATTATATTACATATAGATTCTTATATGAATTTTTAACAAACCTTCAAAGTTTTTTTCTAATAAAATCTAAGCATTCAATTTCATAATGATTATGATTGTTAAGTTTGGCTTTAAGAAAGTATTTAAATATGGCTTTAAGAACATATTTCAAAAACGTTCGAACTTTTTAATAAATTTACACTTTTGGAGTCTTCTTGCTGTTATCATTTTCCAGTGAGCCATAGAAAACAGACAAGAGTTAAGAACAAAATGAATTTCTTACCTAGAATTATGTACCAACATGAATATTTTTTTTAAATAATTGTAGCAAAATTTAAGACGTTTTGTGTCTGTTTAAAGAAATTTCATGTGCATATTAAAGAAGGTCGGAAATATTGGCGTTTGGTAAAGATAGCTTTGAAATCTTTTATTAGAAAACGCAGCCGATAATTTTGTGGCACTATTACAAATTGGCATCGAAGTTCTTTTCTGCTTCTGAAGCGTTGAAGTCTACGCTAGATCAATAAGAAGCTATCCCTTTAAAGGTAAAAATATTTTTTTCTCTTTTAATTTGCTGTAAAAATAGTGTGAACGTTACTTTAAAGCTTTTAATAAATTTAGAATAGCATAAAAAGATTATATGTCAACTGTCTGACTAGGCTGAAAGGCGGGAGAGCTAATGTTTAAAATGAAAGCAAATTGTTCTGCAATGATATCTGATGTGAAGATCCTGACTTCGCTAATGGACAGGCATGAACTCAAATGAAGAGGAATGTTCTTGACTAATAGTGTAGACTGAAGACGAAACCAATCAAAATTGCGGAGAAGTGAGGACAAACTAACGCTTAAAATAAAGTTAACGCTTTCTGGTGCAAAAATAAAAGACAGAACATTTCAGACTTTTCTTGAAAACGCGTGAAGTAACATTTAAAATGAAGCCTAATGAATTCTCATTGGTGTCTAGGGTAGAGAGAAGATTCTGAACCAAACTGACTTTAAGAGCATTTTAAAGGAGCGCCATCTTGGACTCTAGGTTAAATTTTTAATTCGTGTTTTCTCAATACTTTTTTAACTTGGCAAAGTTTTGAAGATGTAGCATTATTAGACAACAGAACACCTTTCAAAAAAAAGGATAGAAAATAAAAAGACCGCTTTATTAGATTAGGAAAAATAGCACTTGATAATTTCTAGAATTTCTCTGAGTTTTTCCACGAAACTTTAAAGCAATAAAATGGTACGATTTGTGGTTTTGAGTAAGTAATTTAAAACAACGTGTTTCACAGTTTTTAGATTTTTTAATATCTAATCTTTGTGCTGCTTAAATTGGTAAAAAAAATTAATTTTTTTGACACAAAAAATTTCCTTTAACGTTCATTGGTTAAAAATTTCCTTTAATGAACTGTTAACTATTTGCATATCTTTCAAAAACTGTAGTCTGCGAAATTGTATTAGCATAATTTTGTCAGAAAAAATAAATAGAGAATCTAAAATACCGTATACTTTATATCTCAAATTCTGATTCGGTAGCGACCATATATTGTGCATGTATCGAAAGATAGTGCCAAAAAAGAGTAAAATCCATAATCAGTTTTTTGAGAAAATTAAATGAAAAAGATTAAAAACATATTTAGAATTTTGTCTCCCCGTCTCGCACTTACATACTGACACTTCTCATATTCATACCCTGACTCTCTTACACCTTTAGTTTCAAACTGATATCTGTTGTAGAAAATAAACCTTCCCGACAAATGAAGAACTTCATATGCCTAGTATGACACACTCTACGTCTACTACGTCTTTCGAATTGAAGATTTCAAAGTTTTTTTGGCCATATGTCATACACTTCGATTTTTCCGCAATTTATTTCAACCAGAAACTACGTTTGAGTGCAATGTTTGGTGATGAAATGCTTTTATTCTTTACTCTTTTCTTTCCTTTATACATTCCATCGGATTCTATAAAAAGATCCTAAAATGATATCTAAAGTATTTTGCGATTTTTTCCACAATTAATTTTGAAAATGAAAATGATAAACTCGTTTTTTACGTTGCTCTTAGAAAATAAAATGCTCGATGTGAACTGAACGCTTATGCCCAGAATAATTTTTCGAACAGACCTTTGTGTGAAATTTAAGTTTTTTTTTCCATGAAAAAAAAAGCAAAATGCTCTCGAAAACTGTTTTTGTACATTTAAGAAAAAACACGTGAAATTGTTATGTATTTTTCAAGTGAGCATAAATTTCGTGAAATATATCTTTTATTTTCATCATTCAAACAAATTCCTCATCTCAATAAAAATCCCACAAGAAAAATGGTAACTGGACTTTTTTAATAGCCTTAACTTATATGAAAATCTGTTACACTAATTTTATAATTTAGTTTGCTATTCCAGTTCAATTAAATAAAAAAGAAAGAACACTTGAAAGGGAGAAAAAACAATTTTCTGGAGGGTTGGTGAACAAGTGTTTAGATTGTGTTCGTTAAGTGTTTAGATACGTTGAGTGTTTAGAGTTGTTAAATGTTTTTAATTCGTTAAGTGTTAAGAATCTTTCAGTGTTTCGATTCACTGTTATTTCTTGCGTATGTTTCGTAGGTTACATTAAAATTAAAATATTTCTGTTTCTACATTATAAGAGTACTGGGAAAAAAGTAAAGCTCTTTAAATGTTTAGAGTTGTTAAATGTTTTGATTCGTTAAGTGTTAAGTGTTTAAAATCGTTCAGTGTTTTGATTCACTGTTATTTCTTGCGTATGTTTCGTAGGTTACATTAAAATTGAAATATTTTTATTTCTACAATATACGAGCACTGGAAAGAAAGTAAAGCTCTTTAAAAGTAAGCATATTAATCGTAATCCACAAATCAAGTCAGAGAAAAAAATAGTCATTTCATTTTTATTTCTGGAGTTGACTATTGACTTAGATGACTGAGAATGTTACGAATTTGAAAAACGAAACTGAAGTAAAATTTTACGTTAAAATGTTTAGCATAATTTATATTCTTAAAATATTATCTAACATATTATGACAAAAATTCGAACTGATTCAATAGAAGAAGAAAAAAATACTTTCTCGGTTTTGTTTAACTTTCATAGAGACTAGACTTTAAAGTCATTATTTCGAAATTAAGTTTCAACAGGAACATGACGTATGTACATAGCGTTTTGTCTCTAAAATAAAACAAAATAAAAATTTTAAATGGTTTTACTGAAAAGGGTTTAAAATTTCATGACAAATTGCAATATATCCATTAGAAAAGGTAATAACCTTATGTCTCAAATCATATCTCAAATTGGCTTGATTGGCCATTGGCTTGAAATTTCGAAACTTTTTTAATCAAAATGTGCTTCAAAATATTTCTTTTTGTTTAATTTCAAACCTTAAATGAGTTCACATATGATAATAAAAGATGTTTTCTTATAAATAAAGAGAGTGTAATCATTTTCATTTTATATAGAAAAAAAATATTGCCTCTGGTACAAACTAAAAAATCAAAATTTATTTTTAAAAGGTTTACATCCCTTAGAAGGGCCGCCCTGGCTAAGCATAACCAAGGCAGATGAAAAAAAGAAATATGAAGTTTACGATGAAAGTGCATATATTGTGTTTGTTACAAAGGCAACGAGTAGAAACTTCAGGGGTTTCAACATTTCATGGGACTACGGAGGTAAAATTCACACTCCATGCCTTAAATAACTCAAATACATTGTACTATAAATCTCAAATGTGTCTTTGTTTTAAAATTTCAAATAACTCTAAGTTGTCTTAAGTAAGTAGTGAACAAAGTCAACTCAATCGCATAACAAAGAATCTGGGTACAATAAAACGTCAAGACTACACAATAAAGGTTAAGATGTCTCACAATGATCTCCAAATGTAAATTTCAATAAACGCCACTTGCCCATCGAAGATGGAGAGATAGATACTCTAGCTCATACGGCTACAACCCTGCATCGTGGTGACTGGCTGTTCCTGGGTTCTGTCCGCCTCGCTTGACCCTGTAAAATTTTGTTCGTTCCTCTTCTAAAATGAGATTTATGTACTTGGCTCTCAATATAAAATTTTCATCCATAGTTGAAGAATAGAGTGGGAAAAGATTTTAAGTACATTTTAGTGAATATGAGTACTGTTTGTCTAAGATAGGTACTCTGCCAGACATTCGTCTGGAGCTGTGGTGATGACTATGGTAACGAGGTATGATTATTTTAAGTAGGGGTGAGGGGTCCCTCTTTAGGACTGGTTTCGGCGAGAGAAAAGAAGATCTCTTCATCGAAGCTACCCTCCCTAAAATGCCATCTTCTTGTTTCCATAGCACCAGACTGCCGCAGACTTAGTGGCGGTCAGAGTACCTATCTTAGACAAACAGTAAATCATTTTTAAAGTTCACGCACTAAAACTAAGAAATCGATGTTGTGTCTTACTTTCCTTCCTTAAGTTTCCTACTTCCAAAATCTTCTTTTTTTAATGCCCACCTGGAGAATGACCTATCATACAGGCATCTGAAGAGCAGATTTGTTGGCCACTCAGTCAGAGGCACCATATTAGGTGGGCCAACGTTGCTCCCACAGTAAGGACAGATAGTAGAGAAAATGAAAGAGCATCCATGCCTTGCCCCGGATTCGAACGCAGAATCTTTCTGATGCAAAGCTCTGACCCCTACACAGGCAGATTAAAATTTCCAAAATCTATAAATGTCTAACTCTTCATGTTTTTCTTAATTTGTTGTCAAAAGAGAACATTTCTAAAGTTACTCATCGATGGCGTTCTTGGAATTTACTTCAATTCCGAAACCACTCAAAGATTGATATGTAATACCTTCATCCATTATATTTCAAAAATTGGAGAAAAAAACAACTTATGTGTGGTTAATAAGATTAAAATAAGATTTTTTCCTCAAAACCTCTGGGGGTACTGGATTGGAGATCGATCGTTCTCCGATTCAGGTCAAAATTACGATCTGTGGATGAATGAATGGATGTATGACTGAGTCCGCCCTATAAACGGGTGTGACGTATGGTGTGGCAGAAGTCGAATTCTTAGCCATAGATGGCGCCACTGGAAAACAAGAAGAATCGCACCCCCTCTGCCTAAACAGGCATACGTCAACAACAACATAAGATTTTTACAACAGAAATCTTTTTTTGTTTTCAAAATGTCTCATACAACTTTTTTTCCCAAAAACTATGTAATTATCAAAAGCTATGTGAGTGATCACAAAATATCCTGGCATATTAATGTAAACAAACTTATAAAATAGTGTAAAGAAATAATTAATATTAATAATTAAAAAGCTAATAAAATCATGTTTAATAATACATTTCCGAACGGAAATCACTCCCAACTCCTAAATCCGAATAGGAGCCTCGTTTTCTCTCATTCTGTACTCTGCTAATGTCAATATCCCAATGTTTATACTTTTTTATTTTTATGGTCAAGAATTTTAATTGGTTGGGGAAAGTATTACTTTAACTATTGAATTCCTTCTGAAAGACCAAACACGTGAGAAGTTTCAAAACAAGAATTTTTGAATTGAGATGGATTTGTTCCTTGCTTAACACGCCATTTTGCTCATATATGATCATTAGGTTCCGATATCATAGGTCACATGAGTGAGTATCCATGATTTTCTTCTTCTTCTTCTTGAAATGAAAGTACACAATTTATGTATGTATGTCGAAAAATAACCCCCGAAAGTCAATGTAAAACTAAAAAGTATTCCTAAAACCATCACTAAAAACGGACCGAGTTCACGATTAAGCTTCCTAACATGGATGGAAGAGAATTAGAACTAAAAATATTTTTTTCTTTGCTTTATAGATACAACTATAGAAAAACCTGAGATTGATGAAAAAAAAGACGTGAAGGAATCTGCTCCAATATGTATTTATAACATTACAGCAGCAAATGAAGAAGTCAGTAAATGCTATTTTTATTACCATTTTCCTTAACCTTGCAACTTACACTAAACCTGTTATCACCTAATAAAAGTTTATTTTATTATTCGTCACCTTTGATCACCATCGCTGCCTATCCTGCAATAGATATGTGGTTATAAGATTCACCTTAGTATCCGTCTAACTTTAATCTCTACTTCAAAAGAAAAGACAAACTTAAGAGTCAAATATCAAGATCGGTGCAAATGTTTAAGAAGCTCAGTTAATTACTTATGAAACCAGCTTCGTTCGTTGCTTTTCATCGAATATATAAGGCACTTAGTTTTCAACTCTGTATTTTTGTAATTAAAAACCCAACTCATAAAATAAACAGCCGCTACGTCAGAGTGGTGAGTTAGTCCATCGGCTTCGATCCGAGTTCGATTGGCTAGTGCAGTGGTGCACAAACTAGGGGTCGCGACCCCAGTGGGGGTCACCATAAGTTTTTTGGGGGTCGCCAAATTTATATGAAATGCATTATCCCTGCATGCTGCATACCATACAGTGTACAAATAAAGAGTGAAGCGCCGTCACTCCCTGTTTATTTGCAATTTCATGCTGTCCACTCTTTCTGATGGTGCTGCAGCATTAACAGGTTTGAATAAAGGGCTCAGATGCTTAATTCAGAAGGTGGCGCCTCATATGGTATTTAATCACTGTATGATTCATCGGCAAGCTCTTGTTGCAAAAGATATGGATGAAGAGTTGCACAACGTATTACAAGACGCTGTTAGTTCAATTAACTACATTAAATGCAACAGCCACAACAACCGTCTTGTTTCAATACTTTGCAATGAGATGGGCTCAACGTATGAGAGATTTACTGTTACACACCGAAGTCAGATGGCTTTCACGTGGGAAAATACTACGACGGATATTTGATTTAAGAAATGAAGTGTACTCGTTTTTAATCGAAAAGAAACATAGATTGGCAAGTTATTATATCAATGAAGTTTGGATGGGGAAGCTGAGCTATTTAGTTGATATTTTCGAAAAACTTAACGACTTAAATTTGAACTCGCAAAGTGAGAATTCAACTATCATAACTGCAGCCAGTAAAATTCAGGCTTTTAAGAATAAGCTTAGTCTCTGGCAAACTGAACTGAATAAAAACAACACCATGATCCCTTGCTTTAACGATTTTATCAAGGAAAATAATATAGATATATTTACTTTTAAAAACATCATTTCCAATCACATTGAAAAGTTACAGAAAATTTTTTCAAGAAGATTCGAGGATTTTCCTGAAAATCTTGGTTGGATTCGTGATCCATTTTCCTTTGACATATGCAGTTCAACTCTTCAAATTAGTGAGAAAGAGCAATTGATGGATCTAATTAGTGATTATACTCTTCGAAATCAATTTAAGACTCAGCCTTGACAAAAATTTTGGCTATCCGTGGAAAAACAATATCCTATTTTATGCAAGAATGCCATCAGAGTGTTAATACAATTTGCATCAACGTATTTATGTGAAACTGGATTTAGCAAACTAGTTTCAATAAAAACTAAATACCGCTCGTGTTTAAACCCTGAAGATGATATGCGAATTGCAATTAGCAACATACATCCTAACATCGATGAGATAATTAGAAACTTGCAGCCACATACATCTCATTAAAGGGCAATTTACTGATTTTTGTGTTATACAAAAAGTATTTTCTTAAAATTATGAATAAAATTAATATGAGTCAAATAAGATGATGTTTTTATTCGATGAAACGAAAGAAATGCGCGAAATATACATCTTATTTGTGAACATTTATCTCTAGGGGTCGCCAAAAATTTTCTCTCTACTAAAGGGGTCGCAGTCGAAAAAAGTTTGCGCACCACTGGGCTAGTGGACAATGTGATCGAACTGCACTTTCTCCTTTCGTGTAGGTCAGTGTTTCCCAAAGTGTGGTACGCGTACCCCCAGGGGTACGGGAGCAGTTTAGAGGGGGTACGCGTTCTTATGCGAAATATCATGCGACAGACCAAAATTTAAAATTTTTATTTAAAAACAAAGCTAGCCATGAAAATTTATGTTGACGTATTCTTCTATGGGCTATTTTTTGCACAGTTAACAGTTAATAATTAGTAGTGTCAACAGCCAGTTGTGATTTTTAACTTTGGTGCAATTTTCTTATAGTAAGGTAAGTAATAAATTCCACTTATTATAGGTTTGTAATAAATTCCACTTATTTTAATTATTTTTATAAAATAATAAAAAAGGATTTTAAGTTATTAGCTAATAAATTAGCTAAATATCAAAAGTATTCGCCAATTTTCGAAAGTCTTCGCCAAATGCAAATCGTAACAATTTTTTATAATTAATTTTTTCCCATAAAAAAACTATTTTACGGTAGTTTGTTTCAGGCGTATATTATTTGGACCCAATTCTACTTGGTTATGCTGGGCATCTATCAGAAAATTCTGTAATCGAATAAAAAATACTGATTTGTTTAAAAAATTAATATTGACTTAATTTTAATTTCTTTCCAGTGCAAAAAACATGCAGTGGAGTGCTTAGCTCGGACCCTGATAGTATAATTCGTCACCTACGAAACTTTAATCCGCGAACTGCCTTGTTTTTAAAACAATACTATCGTGATGTTTTAAGGAATAGTTAAATTTTATAGCAACATCGAAATTTTGAAAAATATTTCTAAATTTCGGATTCTATGAAGATATGCTTTTTTGCCTCAAACGTGATCTAAAAGTTATTAGTCAACATTTGAATTTGTTAAAAAAAATAATTAATCATAAAATAATTTATTTTGAAGGTATACAGTAAAATACTATTTAAATTTTACAGTTTGCGAACAACACACCAGGAGATTATTTCAAGGATTTTCGTGAAAACTTCGCTAAAGTTGCAACTGATGTCAGCGAAAACTCGGATGATGTAATTAGGTGAGTAAAAAACCTATGAAATACCTGAGCAAAATTAATTTTAGGAATTAAATATTACCTTTAAGTCAGAAAGAAACCTTATTTATGTTTGTTTTATCCAAAAAGTATATCACCTTAATTTTTGTGCACACGTCGATAAAATTAGCGAGATTATTGCACGTTAGAAATCCCTTCTACCGAAACCTGCGATTAATTGGCGTTGACGAATGATAAACACACCATTGCATTCTTATTTTTAAATAATGTAAAAGTAGAGTTTGTTTCTTCATGAAATGTTTCGTGATTGAGGATCCCGTTGAACGAACTAGTTAAGCCCGAATTTTCCGAATTCGGTCTTAATGCATTTTTGGCTAAGGACAATAAAACTGTTTCGATTGGTGTAAGACACTGTCATAATTATAAAATAAGCCTCTTCGTGAGCAGTAAATAGTACGAAGGAAACCTATATAAATCAATCGTCTTTTTAAATTGCCTTTGGCTCTCACCAGCATTTTGTTAATCTGGAGAAACCTAGTTCTCTTAAAAAGCCCTTCAATTCTTGAGAACTTCCATGAGGAAATGTAGAATAAAATTCAACAATCAATCCGAAGACGTAGTGTTTGCAAACATCGAGAGTGGAAGAATTGGTAAAGCAGCTTTAAACATGGCTGACTTCTATAATCGCCTTTTCAACATCAAGAAATAAAGCAATTTTTGCTCAAGCAAGTTTCCAAATGATCCATGATGATTGAACCAAGTTAAGTAAAGCGAAGCTTACCCTGGCCCGCCTTCGGAGGAAGAATTCAGGAATTACCAGGTGACGTGGCATTGCGAGAGCTCAGTTTCAGTGGAACAGAGGACCGGTGGCGCATGTACACGGAAATTCATAGCCCCGAGTCACGCCCAACAAAAGCAACACTTACTCGTCGAAGGTAAAGAGGGGCAGAGAAGCTCCAAGTGCAAGATCCGCGGGGCGTAGGTCGTGCCAACTCCGCTGAGACGCAGATCAGCTGGGGCTGACCGCAGGGAGACAACACCCATCCCGCGATCAAGAGAGTAGCCCTCTGACTGGAAGACCCCAAACCATATGCTTTATTACCAAAATTACACCCACGTTAAGTAAAGCTTGCGCATAGAGTGAATCAGAAATAAACCAGCACGTCACATTTTGACCTCATTTTAAGCATAGCTTTCTCAATGCGATTCAATGGTGATTTTTTAGGGACCCTATTTTTTCAATAAGAAATTCTAAGAGTAAGAAATTCTCACATAAAAAGGGAAAAAAAGTGCAACTGATTCATAAGCTTTGCGTCGATACGTGACATTGACGATATTCTGGTTTTATTTACTTGTGGACAAAAAAAAAATAAAGACAAGTTTTAATAAACTACGTATTTAATTTTTTACATTAAACTAATTTGTGACGCTAAAAAATTAATAATAATAATTCTAAAAATAATAAACAATTGTTTGTAAATTTAGTCTGTTAGTGCAAAACATATTACTATGAGTCTATAATTCACCACTGCTCTTTTCATTATCTAGCGCTTCTAGTGTCAGCGTTTTTCGAATATCTGGAGTATTTAAGGATGATAAATCCAACGAAGCTCTGTACGCAATGGTTAAAATAACAAAGGATTCCACTCAAGGAGAAGCAGCTTTCAAGAGGAAAAAGCTGGAAGAAATTATAACTATATACAGTAAAAAAGTTTTAGAGAAAGAAATAGTGGACAAATTTGAGGTAATATTTCTTTTGAATCCGATTAATTAAAGCTTTGCTTGAAAAGTCTTAATTGTTTTCTAAAGAAAAAGAGCCGGGAGAGCCTAGTTAGTAGGACACTGGGTTCATGCTCGTTGTAAGGTCGTAAGTTCGAATCATGCCAGCAAAAGCCTTCTCGTGTATTAAATGGTGATTGGTGCACTTTAAATCTGCAGGGGTCATGAAGCCCTTCAAGTTCCCATAACAAATCAATACCTCTGGGCAGAATTGAGATTGATCATTCTCTGGTTCATGTCAAAATTACTATGGGTGGTAGAATAAATGGGGTATGAATGGATCCTCTTTGTAAAACGTGCTCTGACGTGTGCGTGGCTGAAGTCGTATTCTTGGCCATAGATGGCCTCTTCTGAAAAACAATAAACGCGCTCTCTGCCTTAAAAATTACTTGGATTCCCATAGTAGGCTTGGTATTCTGTGGCGAGCTGGACTGGTAGCCAGACGTGGACTATACTGGTAAGGGTTTTGCAAACCTAGGTACGTCTCCACGTCTGGAGGAAAGGAAAAGCAGGCTTGGTATTGACAAGTGGAGGTAGTAACAAGAATTTTAAAAAATAATAATTGCTTCCAGATATGTTTTCACTAAAAGAGAAGTGTATAAAAAACTTTGCAACGGTAACATTTTTCCGATAATTGAATTGATACATCGTGACTACCACAAGTAAAAAAAAACTTAACAGACATGTAATATAGGAATGAATTCATCCAATCTACTATTAGTAGCTAATGCTGTTACATCATACCTGATAAGTTTTACAAATTATTCACAAAAATACAAAAAAGTTAGACTTACCATATATTCAAAGCTGAATAAACTGACTTCAAAAAATGTAAAAACATTGAATTTTCAGCACAAAAAATTTAAATTAACACAAGTTTGATGTAGAAAATATCAGAATACGATTTCCTCAAATACATTTCATCACTTTAGTCCTATGCTGCCGTAAATATGAAAAACTGATGTAAACGACGAAAAATTCGAAATCGAGATTTTTATATATTTGGCATTTTTTTTCTTCGGAAATCAGTTTTTTAGCAGTTTTCAGAAATTTCGTTTCAGCATGACTCTGACTGAATCTTTAATTTGCAGACATAAAATGCCTAAGTCCAAATTACAATTGAAGAAACAATGTTACTTAGCTATTTATTCAAGGTTATCTTTTCGACAAGTAGTAAAACAGATTTACGATGATGTTTGTATTGCAAGTAATTGTGACCGATGGAAAACAATAACCTCTGGCAACCCTTGAACTTAAGTTTTTTTTTGTTTTTTTTTTCATCTGCCGCTTTATTTCTTTAGCATCTTGCGATAATTCAGCACATTCTGATTTGAAAATTTTTGGTTTTACTCAGAAATAAAAAAAAATTCACGTCTATCGCGAATTAAATAATTTTATATGAGTGAAATCTTCAAGATTACAGAGCATTGTGTTCGACCTTGTGTTCTATCCTGAAAAACGTACGACTTTTTTATATAAATGTTACGGATGTACTTATTAATAATAACCCGTTATTATTAATAATAAAAAAGCTTTTTTTGGTAAATATCTTGCAACTAAGCACAATAATCACACTATTATTAATAATTGCCAAAAAAAGCTTAGCAAGTGTAATTATCTAGGCATAATTTATTGAGACTTAAACCTTAACGTAATTTTTTATATGTTTATGTGCGGTGATTATGAATCTGCCTTTGTAAAGTTAAAAGAGGGACAACAAGTAATACGAATTTTTACTTATATTTTAATTTAATATAACAGCATTAAAAATTCAATTTGCTTGCCTATCATCATATCTATTGGTTATTGATAATTTTTTAAATCTTGAGTTCATAAATTTTAATATCGTTACAAAAAATGAAGAACGGCTATTATAAATATTTGGATTGATTAAAGTTGCCATTGCCCGGTTTTCCCTACACTGATTTTATGAATAAGTGCCACTGGCCGATACACCCTACAGTTATGTTTTTTACTGTCAAGTGCGTTGCATGATACACATTCATGATACCCGACACTGATATTTTTTTTAAAGTTAAGGGCAACAGCTCAGTACACATTGACGAGGTATATCCTACACCGATGCGGCTTTTTTTTTAGGTACAAATAATTAAAAAGGATTTAAACCGACTAGGATAAAGTATTTGTACAACATACGAACAGCATTCAGAAAGGGTGAAGGTCCACATCTAAAGTAAATAAGAAATTCACATTCGTTAGCTGGTTGCACGGGAAATAACCAATATGCATGCGTATCAGAAACTCTAGCCAAATGGATTGAAAATCATTATACCAACTACACTTTATTGGTAACTATAAATAATAACCAGCAAATATAATAAATTTCGATAGATAATTCAATTTAGCCGACTTGATCGTACTTTAATAAAATGGTGAAGATCATGTTCCAAAGACGGATTAAAAATTTCGAAGAAATTTTTCAAAGATGGCCACTGGACAGATGTAAACTTCTTGAAATCATCTGTAGCAAAAGACGAAATCTGTAGTTAAACTTTCTGACAAGACACTCCTCCCACAGATGAAAAAAAATATTTTTTTCATCCTAAAAAATCTTGGATTACTGAACGGAAGTTATTATTTTGGAATAATATAAAAGCATCTGAAACATCCAGAGATTTAATTCATGACTCCTCAAATAACTTTATATAAATATATGCAATATTGTTAGTATAAAATTTGTTTAACCATTATTTCGTTTTATTTTCTTATTTATTTATTTTTGATAACTTGAGGAAAATAATCTTAAAAATATATTTAAATTTTAAACCCCAATCCAGAAGACAAGGGAACTCCTGGACCAATCAATAGAAGAAATTTGCCTTCGTGGAGGACTTTTTTGATGGAATTAACCCGCATTTGCGTTACATGGAAAGGAAAACCACGAAAACATCTCACGGTTAGCCTGACAGCAAGCGGACTCTAACACATGATCCGTCTGCCACTGAGGATATTTTACGTCAGCACTGCGCCGGTCACAGAATTTGTATCGACCAGCCATTGCTGGGATTCGAACCCGGTTCACCTCATTGGAAGGCAAAAGCTCCATCTCCTAAGCCACCACGGCTCAAGAAAAATATTGGGGAAAAAAATTTTTTGAAAATAAATAAATGAAAAAAAAGAAGAAAAAAAACTTCACGTCGTTGCAACAACCTGCGGTGCATGAGCAACTCACAAAGGGGGTGGGGGTGGAAATGATGCGTCCAGTTGCGCTGATTTTTAATCTGTTATAAACTCGCCAAAGTATTATCGATAGGAGAAAACCATCGTAATTCCTAATTTGTTTAAAACTTACAGATTAGTAAATTTTTTTCACAATATTATTAATGCAATATTAAGGTACGTGTATAACTAATTTGAAATATTTTTAATTGATAGTATTAAAACAGCAAGAAAAATAGCTGTTAGTTGTTTAACTTAAAATCTTTCTTGAAGAACTTACGATTGGTTTTTCAATTACACGGCAGAACAATAGTTGACTAAATATCAAACTATCATGCAATGAAATAAAAATTTTAATGTATGCCTTTAAAAATTCCAATGCCATTAGACCGTTATATCGTAGAAATATATGGCAATCTTAATACAATGTCTAAATGTACCAAATTACCTTACTTCTAGACTTGGTTATACCATACTACGTTTCAACTTGTTCATTCAATTATCTACGAATCAATTTATTATCTTGTTAAGGTTGCAATATTTTTGCACCGTTTAAGTTACGGTTATAATGTTTCTACATTGCACCATTTTTTTCCCTAGGACTTTACAGATTTGCAGATCTGGTGTTCTATGCCAGTAGAAATCACATCCTCCTCATATCAAATATTCGAATAATTTGGAAATTTAAATTAGAATTTGTATTAATTAAGTTATTCATAATTTTTTTATGTATTTTGAATAAAAACTGCAAATATTTTTTTAAAAAATTTCCTTCTAAAATCTCAATTGTTCAGTTTAGAAAATGTGAAGCTCCTTATGTACCTGAATCCTGGTTCTATTTTGGCGTAATCTTAATAATTCCAGTCGTCTGCTTTGCTTTGATTCTCTGGATATGGAAACAAAATCCTATTGCGGAACAGTGAGTATTCAAACTTCTTAATTTCAAAAATCAAAATTGTCTTATTGTCGCCAAATTTCACTTTCATTGAAATTATTTTTCTACAAAGGCATAAAAACAATTGATGCATGAAAAATATTTTTATTGAAGTTTGAAATTTTATTGATTTGTAAGTTTATAGACGTTCTCAAGATCGAAAATATAATATTATTATTATATTTTATTATATAATATTATACTGAAAATATAATATTATACTGTTATTATTTGTATTACGCCTAATAAAACATTTCAATATTTTATAACTAGTATAGTAAACTAGTATAGTAAACTAAACTACTTCAGAAATGATAAAAATGCCTAAAAAGTAAAAGATAAGATTAATAAAAAATATATATTTTAAACATAGGTTCCCTTACAGCATGCGTAGTAAAATAATAAGTTTTAATCAAAAGTCTTGAATCGAAACACTCATCACAATACTTTTTATCGCTTTAATCGTTAATGATTTATGATGTCTAGTTTAAGTACACTCATAACAAAATATTGTATTATTACACGGGTATTTGACTATTTTTTTTTAATTTTATAATTACATTAGACTATTTTTTTAGGTAAGCGTGAATTTATCACTCAATAAAATATGAATTTAATTCAATCATCTCGATTTTTTTTAATTAATTTCATTGAGTTATGCATCTTCCATTGCAAAGACTGCTGTTATTGTTATTGTAGTTAATTTACGTCGCACTAGAGCTGAACAATGGGCTATTGGCGACGGTCTGGGAAACATCCTTGAGGATAGTCCGAAGACATGCCATCACAATTTTGAACCTCTGCAGAGGGGATGGCACCCCCGCTTCGGTAGCCCCACGACCTGCACGCGAAGTCGAGCACTTAACGGTAGAACAGTTTAACGAGGACCAATACCGCACACCCTCGGTCCCTACGCAGACTAATCCAAGAGGTCACCCACCCGCACACTGACCGCAGCCAGTGATGCTTGACTTCGGTGATCTGCTGGGAACCGTGTCCTAACGATCAGTCCACTGCGGGACTTGCAAAGACTGCGTTAAAATACATTATGTCTCTTTTAGTGGTGCTAGACAGCGCTGTTTTAGAGTGCGTCTCTGAAGTTCTATTGTTGTAACAAAAACGATTTGCTAAAAAGGATGTTTCATAGTTTTATTTATTAAGTTTACCATTTGAAATCAATTTCTATAGGCTAAACTAGAAAATAATTCTTAATGTTCTTGAGAAGATTATAATTCGAGGTTATCAGAAGTGTCTATGATAGATAAAATTTTGAAAACCTTTCGAAAGCACCAAAGTTAAATACATATTTTTAAATAATTATCTCTAAATAACTTAATATATAATTGCTCATATTTAAATAAGTTTATCTTAAACTACATTTCTGTACGTCTACATTATAGAACAGAGATTTGTTGTACACGTACGTTTGTTGTATTGACTACATAACTATCAAATTATATTTTATCTATACTTTATTGAATGGCATGTTATATTTGATTACTTATTAATAAACAAATATATTATCTTCATTTTGTTAATTTAATTTTGATATTTATTTTGTTGTTGAACAATGTTTCATTGAGTACAATTCCTTTAAACTATCTTAATATCACGCTTTTTTTAGTAGAATCACCCAAAAAAAAAAAAATTGTCTATAAAACATGGGTTTGCCAGCTAGACGATTGCGCATTATTTAATAAAAAAATAAAATATCCAATATTGACGTTTATTTATTACCTTTTCCACGAAAAATATTTTTCTCTCCAAAACAAATGCAATATAAAACTCTCAAAATGGAAAAATATGGGAACAAAACTATCATTACTACAGTATAAAAAAGGTCATCGACTTAAAATATTTACATTAAAAATATCCATTGTTATTAAAAACTGAGAATATTATTTTGATTACTATTTATTTTTTCATCTGACAAATTCTCTAGTTCTCGACAAATTCATTATAATTAGATGTTTAATTCTTTCAATAGAACTCCTGACAGTTAAAGAATAAATTCTTTACATATGAGTCAAGTAATAAAATCTCGTCATGGCGGTGTTTAATTTCAGTTAAATCTCCTGTAATATAGTAAATACATAGTAATGCAGCATTTCATTCTGTTTAAATTATTTAAACGTAATATTTCAGTTATGAAAAGAAGAGAAAGTTAAAGAGAGCGTCTTTTACACGAAGATCTCAACACGAAGAGACACTAAATCCTAGGTTTTATGATGTAGACAATTGTGATTTTGCTGTGCAGTCTGCAACTGAAAATCATTACATAACCGTGCCTAAAGTTCAGCTAACGAATGAACAGGGACGAAGGATGACTTTAAACCTCTCCGATACATTGCTGTGTGGCGATAATGCATCTGACGATGGTAAGTTAAAATTTTGGGGGGGGGGGAATTTAAGTTCTATAATTTTAATCGTTGGTTTTGTTGAAGCAGTAAGAGTTAGTTCAACCGACTTTGCTTAAATGAAAGAGAAGGAAAGGGTTAGGTCATTTCGAACAATATATAAAAACATAAGAGCTCGAGAAATAGAGTCTCATAAATGAGTTGACCCGGGTTCGAATCCCAGTGATGGCTGGTCACTCGGCACCCATCTCGCACCGACTACAGTGATAACGTAAAATATCTTCAGTGGTAGACGAATCGAGAGTTAGTTTCCTTGCTGTCAGGTTAACAGTGGGAAGTTTTCCTCTTCATGTAACGCAAATGTGGGTTAGTTCCATGAAAAAGTCCTCCACGAAGGCAAATTTTTTCCAATACTTGATCCAAGAGTTCCCTTGTTTTCTGGATTGTGCTAATAATTACAGAAAGCAATATCCAGAAAACATCGAACTCCTGGATTAAGTATTAAGAGAAATTTGCCTTCGTGGAAGACTTTCTGACGGAACTAACCCCTATTTCAGTTACATGAAGAGGAAAACCACGAAAACCTCCCTCATTGTTTTATAACAGTCGTTGAACAGCCGATCCAATTTTATGGGTTTACGACCACTAATGTTGAACTCCGTAGCCTTGTAATTTGGAACCCAATCCAGAAGACAAGGGAACTCCTAGATCAAGTATTGGGAGAAATTTGCCTTTCTGGAGGACTAACCCGTATTTGCGTTACATGAAGAGGAAGATCACGAGAACCTCCCACGGTTAGCCTGACCGCAAGGGGACTCTAATCCATGATCCGTCTACCACTGAGGATATTTCACGTCAGCACTGTGGTCGATGGAATCGTTTGGGATTTCAGATGTGGTCACGGAATTTGTATCGACCAGCCATCGCCGGGATCGAACCCCGGTTCACCTCTTTGGAAAGCGAGCGCTCTATCCCCTGAGCCATCGCGTCTCTCCCGCATTCTTTAAAAATACTAGAGAAAACGTCTACTGATGTTGCTAGTTTGTATGTGACATTTGTAAAATAAATTTGTACAGAAGCATTTACTAACGCTCAATCCATAAAGTAATAGATTCGATAATCTTAACGGTTGATATGATCAGTGCTAAGTCATTGTCACGTATTTCGAACAATTCTTTAGTATTCAGTTTAATTTGAATTTAGTTTAAATTGAAAAAAAAACTGTCAAAGAATCTCGGGAAATGTCTAAAAAAACTAGTTTATGGTGTTAATGTGTTGACACTGAAGGCTGTTTACAAGTAGTACAAATCGTTACTTTTTTTATTTTTATAGAACTCTTCAACAAGATGTTTACACATAAAAGACGAAGCGATATACTCGAATTGCAACGTATGCAAAGGACAAACAGATTATTTTTAACCAATGAGGGAGAAGATAATGCGGCCTTTGAAATGGATCAAGAAAGGAATGCTGAAACGGAACGAAGGCAACAGTAAGTACCATATTTGAAGAAATAAGTTCAAGTAAACATGCAGGGTTCCAAAGTCTGGATGCAAATTTGGGGACCCGCATTTCACATATACAAAATCCCCCCACCCTTAATATATATTTTTAGAATCCTTATCAAATATGATGGTAAAACAATACGCACAAATTAATATTTAAATGAGAAAGAAACAAATAAACGCTATCGAAGTATGAAGAATCACAAATAAGTAAGGCGGGACTGAAAATATCAAAACATGTTTGATTGTTGATAGAAAACGCAGAGAATTTGAAAGATGATTATTAGAAACATTTCATTCCAGTTCATGGGTGCAAGTTGGAAAAAAGGCCAAGACTGAAAATTTTTTGACTGAAATACCTAACATACGCAATACTCCCTCGACATATGCAAACTATCTAAGAAAGCTTTACCATAATACATCAAGTTTAAATACTGTACAAAAAATATTTATTCATCTGTCTTTTCATAAAATAACAACAGGACATAAGAAAGTAGACCAATAACGTAGACCTAAAAAATATTTTTATGGACAGAAAAAAAAATTCCGATTTCCGTCTTCGAGTCAGTCTTGTTTCCGTCTTACTTCCGTCCGCGGACATTTCCGAAAGACGGAAATCCGTCCTGGGGACGGAAGACTTGCACCCATGTTTCAGTTTCGTACTAGCTTTAATATCGGCCCCTAATCTGTATGCTCTTCTTTTACTTCATTTCTGACAAGGATTCAAACATAAACATTAAGGGCAGTCACTAGGAAATATCTTATATACTTGGATAATCATATGTGGATGGAACGTTTATTATTATCAATTTTTGTATAAATTTTTAGTTCTATTTATTTATTGATTATTCTGTTGATATTTTGTTTATTTACTTGTTAAGAGAGCCATGTTATATGAGGTTAAAACTGTGTGATTGATACGAAAGACGTATACATACAGAGAACCAAAAAAATAACACAATCAACCTAAGTCAAGGGGCTAAATTTAAACTTACTATTTGCAATCAAATTCAAAGGTAGTGAGTAAATTTCCTTTTTTTTTTTTTTTTTTTTTTAAAGTTAAATTTTAAGTAACTAAACATACTATAGTGCTTTAGTTAAACGGCGCATGGAAGAGTTTTGATATCAAGCAATTGCATTTTTCTTCTATTTAGAACAACAAAAAAAGTCACCCCCCACTTTTTATCTCCGTAGTTACTTCTCGAAACAATGAAATCTTAAGACAACATTATTTTGATTTAATATTTTTATTGCTATAAAAATGTTTCGAATTTTAGTTTCTACAATATTTTATGGCTTCGATCATGAAAAAGTTCTTCATACCACATATGTTAACGATTTAAAAAATTTTCATATTTTTCAGAAATGAACAATTTTTAAACTTAAATTTCATGCTGTGCTCTAAATAAAAAATGTCGCGATGAAGTGTTCGGTTGTTTACGTATTAAGAGACAATCCAAATGGTTCGAAGAGATGACTTTATAATATGCTAATTATTTAGTGCTAACTGCTGATTAAAGAACGAAATCAGAGACAAAACAAACTTTCTCCCGATAGACGAATTCGGCATTTCATTTTATTTTATTTTATAACCGTCGTTGAACTGCCGATCGAATTTTTTGGGTTCACGGCGACTAAAGTTCAACTTCGTAGTCTTGTAATTTTTGACCAAATCCAGAAGACAAGGGAACTTCCGGATCAAGTATTGGGAGAAATTTGCCCTCTTGGAGGACTGTTTTATGGAACTAACCGGCATTTGCCTTACATGGGGAGGAAAACCAAGAAAACCTCCAACGGTTAGCCTGACGGCAAGGGTCCCTAACCCATGATCCGTTTACCACTGCGGTTGGTGCGATTCACATTGGTCGCTGGGATTCGAACCCAGTTCACCACATTAGAAAGCGAATGCTTTATCCCCTGAGCGATCACGGAACTGAATTCGTCATTTAAAATAATAGACATTACGACAAATTCGGACCTAAAATGTTGGGGGTCACCGTCTTCTAGAAGATATGGTCTCATAAGTTTGGCGGTCTAACGTTTGGGCCCCCTAATGTTAATTTTATTTCCTGCATATTTCGCCGCATTCAAAAAAAAAATTTAAAATATTTAGCCCAAAGATAATAAATACCCAGCAAAAATAAATTTTTAACAATTATTTATTAATATTTTTATTTATCTAAAAATGATTGCAAATATATTGACTAGTAAGGTGTATAAAATTTTACAATCCAACAATCATTTTACAATTATTTTAATCAGTGTAATATTAAACAAAACGCAAAATTTAAACGAAATCGACTTATTTCTTTCCGAGTTATAATATTTGAAAAATAGTTGTACGTGTAGATTTTAAATTTTAAAGAATAAGGCGAATGAATTTGTTCAAATTTCGTAATTTGTCATTTAAAGTTACACAGTTTGAAATTGTGCTAAGATTTATAAATAATCAAATAGTTACTGCTGTGAACAATTTTTTCCAGATTGAGTTGGTGCCATAATTTGTTTTGTGCATTTAATTTTTATTTAAATGTTAACCAAAAATATACAAGATTTCCTTAAATTTTTTCTGGTTGTTTTCTTACTTAATAAATTTTGGATTAAAAACGAACACAAAGTAAATTATTATCTAACTGTTTATATACATACAAAGAAGTGTTTTAAAATTATGCAACGAAAAATTATGCTCAGAATTGCAGCAAACAAATTGTTTAATTCTAGTAAAGATTTCTGTATTAAAAAAAAGCCAACACTTGGCGCATCAAGCATGTTTTATTTTTTTCATTTTTTAAAAATAAAAAAAAATTTCTTATTACGTGGTTAATAGACATGCAATAATATACAGGGTGATTCTCAAATAATACGACACAAACTTAGAGAGGAGGTGGGGCGGCAGATCATAAAGATTAGGAATCGCATTAAAAACCATGACCTAAAATTTCTGTTTTCTAATAATATTGTCGCAAATTGCGTTTAAATTTGGTTCAGTATTAGATTTTTAATCGTAATTTAATGATTTAGCGACTAATTTGATAACTTCACTAGATCGCTAAATTATTACAAAATAGTTTTATCTGCGTCTATTTGAACGCAATTTTCAACAATTATTAGAAAACATAAAATTAACAGGAAATTAGATAATTTAACTAAATAAAAGAGCCTGTTCAAAGGCATACGTAAAAACAGTTCATAATATAGAAGCGCTCCTAGCGCCTTACGTTGGCACATCCGCTCATGGGTTCCTTTGAATTCTTAATCCCTATGATGTGCCCCACCTCCCCTAAGAGTTTGTCTCATTTTAAAATCCCTGCATTCGTCATGTGCACTCTGCATTTCGTCATGTTCTTAAATCAGAAAGTATACGGTAAAGAAATTCTGACAATTAAGAAAGATTTTGTTTTTACTTTATAGGGAAATATATCTGCTTTCTTTTATTTTCTTAGTGGTTAAAATTTTGCTCATTCAAATATTAAATTTCAAAAAGAATAATTTTATTCTTACATATAATATTCTTGTTTTTCAGTGACGATAGGACAGATCATACCTACGAATCACTCAGATCATCAGCAAGCTTATATGAGAACACTAGATTATAAAAATGGTCAAACGCAAATATATATATGTATATAAAAGAATGCCATGGTGCTTTTAAGAAATTTAGTTCCCTTCAATTATGAATAAAACTTAGTTAAATCAAGTCCATAAAAACTGTTTTAAAGACATTTGTTAGTTATGTTATACATTGTGCTTTGTGATTGTTTTAATATTTTTATTTAATAAAGCTATTTTTCAATATGAATTTCAAGATTGATGTCTAAAAGCACACAAAATCATAATTTTTAAGGACACAAATATTTGGTGTCATTAAAACGGTTAATTCTCTCATAATATAAAGGAAACAAAATTCGCATTCAAAGAATCGCCGTCAGTTTTTTGTATGCTATTGGCGAATAAAATTAAAACAGTTTACGAGAAATTACTAGAAGTTATTCGAAAAAATCAAAATTCTTCATACATGTTTGTTTTGTTTTATTTTTATTATATCAATTTTACTTTTAGTTATGAAATCTAAAATCGTCGAAAGTAACCCATAACTATTAAGTAGACAAAGATAAGATCGAAAGTTCGTTAAATCGTTTCACGCAAAAAAATATCAATCTACTTCACAATTCTTTGAACTGAGCTTAGTATCATAACATATTTTGATGTTGCATTCATTCATAAAGCTACACTCTCTTGCCAACAAAGCAAACTGCGTTATTCTAACGCTTCATTTTCTTTTAAATAATCGCACTCTTTTTTGCAGCTTTTTATATAATCCCTATCTGAACTCGTCATTACATAATCATTCAAAGACATAACATTTCTGAAATGAGTAACTTAACTGAAATTAATAATAGAACACTTACTGTTACACAAATCTTTCAAAAACAATTGTGGTTAACTCTTTGTGTTTACTAGTATTAATATGCTTCAAAACATCTTGCATAAAAGCACATTCTAATGAAAACCATATAAATAGACAACTAGTCATAGACGAAACCTCTTAACTGCTTCTGTAAATATTTGCCTCGAGTTTTGTAGGGATTCAAAACTATGAAAAAGTTCGAACAGGTTCTGTTACATAACAAGCCTTGCTTGGAGAAGAACAAACAAGCCTCGAAACCAGTATATTTTTTTAGATTTAGGACAAAGTTGAGATAAATATTTAGGTTTTAGCTGTAAGCTTAGGTTTTAGTTAGTAGGCTCAATAAACTTCGCTACGTTCAGTTGATTAACTATCTGTCAAAGCCATAAGTCGAAAGGGAAACTGGGCTTCATCTCTTATTGCTCCGTTTTATCGGTCTTAATAAAACACTATATAGAATAATCCATCAAGCTTTTTTATAACTATTAACCACAAATTTTGCAATCACAATTCAGTAAAAAATATTTTTTTAAAAAAAGGATGGATTCTCTCATTTCCGTCTAATATGTGAATTTCTATCCATCATATATATATATAAAAGAGAGAGAACAATAAAACAGTAAAATTAAAGCTGAAATATTTATTAAGAAATTGATGAATAGACAAAAAATTGACAGTATAATGAGAAGCTTCATAATGTTTTCTGAAAATAGAGTATTAAAAATAAATAAAGTATATTTCCCTTTGCATATTTCAAAAAAATTGTTAAAAGAAAGTTAAAATGTGAAAACTCATTACCTAAGCAAAAACATTAATGGAAAACAATTCAAATAACAAATTATTTGAAATTTCAAGAACAAATTATTAATTATATTCTTAAACATTAATTTAGTTTAAACTTTTTTCATTTAACACACTGACGGTCCTGCACGTAAAAAGTCACATTTTAACCAGTTTTCCCATGTTAATGGATAGGGGAACTGTGTGTAGCGGAGAAACATTCTCCAAATTTTGCCCATTTTCTTAACCACCAGTGGGTTAAGCAAGTAAAATAATAAAGAAAGATATTTTAAAAAATAGGATAGAATAAATAAATAAAATGCAGACACCTATTGACAAGTTAAACTTTAACAACAACAAATAAATATATATTTTCACACATAAAATAAATATAGAAGTTTGAATAATTGAATAGATAGATAAAAAAAAGTTTGCTAAAGAAAACAAGCATGGCATGCACAAAAGCTTAAATATAATTAAATCCATACAAGTAAAAATGAAAACAAATTGTTTAAAAAAATAAATATGGCACATCTTAAAATTGCAAAAATCACAAAATTCAAAAATGTAAAAAGTAAGCTGCCGAAATTCATATTTCATTATTGAAATAAGAGTTGACTAAAACAAATTATATGAAAGGAAATCTCTAAAACTCTATAATATGTACAAACATTTTAGCAGTAATTTACATATTTATATAGAAATAAGTTACATTTATCACAAATCAATGCCTATATAAAGCTCGGTGGTATAAATAAATAAACATAAATACACAAAAGTCAACTAGAACATAGGTCACAAGACACATGAATAAGGTTAATACTTAAAATAAATAAATTCCGCCAGCTGAATATTCGACAAAAAGGTCAAATAGCAAATAGGGGCCAAATATATGTTACATCCCTTAGTTAATATTTATTAAAAATAGTAATAACATTTATTAAATAGTAAAAAAATTTTATAACAATAGTTAAAGAATAGTTACAACTGTTGTGTCATAATACATAACAGTTGCAAGTATTTCTTTGAAACTTTATGGAAAGTAATATTTTGGAAAGTAGCAAGTATTTCTTTGAAAAAAAAATATTTGATAAATGGTAGGACCTTTATAAATAATTAAATAAAAACTTAAATAAGTTCAATTACTTATTCATACAATTTTAATACCTATTGACAGTTTACTTCATAGAAAACTATTGTTAGATCATAGGGAATACCAATTAGTTTAAGCAATTTTAAAATTCAGTGAATAGAAAAAAATTGACATACATCTGAGTGCAAAAAAAAAATTTCTGTTCAGAACAGTTCAGTTTAAAATCTCTTTCCATAATCACAAGTATCAAAACAAGGATAAAAAATCTTTTTTTTCAACATTTATTTATATTTTTTAAAGTAATGAGGAAAACAATTAAAAAATAAATTTTACAAATAGGTCTGTTCCATTTTTATACAAAAAATATCAATAATTGATGTTAAAAGCTATTTTTTTAAAAAAATAGATATTCTATTAAAAAAGTACATCACTATTTATTTTACTGAAAAATTTGATCTTGGTTATAATATCAAAATAGAAAACCATTTCATAAAAAGAATCAGTAAAATTTAAAAACTAAGATCACGTTTGTTCAGGAAGAGGCAGAAGTTGAATAACTTCGGGCCACTCATCAAGAGGCCACTGTCCATTTTCCATCACATTTGAAGGACTGCTTTTCCAGTCCCAAACTTTAACTGGCTCATACCATTTTTGGCCATAATTTGCTTTTATGTAGTCTTCAGTTTGACAAGGAATTCTAACTTTAAGTTCTAAAAACTCAGTCCAACAAAGTTCAAATTTTGAAAACATATATCTAGAAACAATATTGTTTTTAGTAAAATGATCAAGAAAAAGATCACTATTTGACTTACTATAAATAAAATACAATCAAAAAATGTAATGATCACTCATACAACAGAATTTAAGTGAAGTAAAAATTAAAACGTAAGACCTTACTAACTTACTTTTATAGTTATTGGTAAATTAACTTTAATTGGTCATTTAACTTTCATAAGTAATTTAATTATTGGTGTAATTTAACTTTTTTATTAGCATGTAAGTAAATATTTTTTTAGAATCTTTGCTTAAATGTAAGAGAAATATTTTATAAACAAATTTCTTTTTCAACTTTAGTAAATATTCATCTTTTGAATAAGATGTATTTTGAATTTGATGTGATTAAAAAAACATGAAGATTTTATACTATACTAAATTTGATTCATTGTAATGCTTACTTGAACTTTTTCCCAGTCCTTGCTTGCGTGCCTCCATTCCACACATATGACTCCTCTTCATAGAAAAAAAAGATATCAAGTTTAAGGTCATTATCCCTAAAAGATAATTCATAACTATCTTCAACCTATAATTTTAAAATACAGATTTTAAGTACTATACATTACTAATCATTTTTTAACAAAACATAAAATTTACTAAAATAAAACTTTAACTAAATTTTCATAGAAGCAAAAGATAATATCATCCTAAAATATTTCAACATATTGAGAATTTTTTCTTTTAACTCATCTATTAACAGATAATATTGCATATTTAATGACAAATAATATATAACAAAAATAAAAAGTAACTATTATTCCATTTATTAATTCCAGGAGAGATATGCTTCCTGATTTTATTTTTTATTTTAGTAGTTATGAAACAAAAATATAAAAAAATTCATACATTATAACTTTGTAAATTTTTACATTTTTTTAAGTTTGAACCACATAAACCAGCCATTTAAATTGAAAAGAAATAATAATAATAATACATATACCATTGGGAAACACAAAATATATTGTCCTTCATTTCAAATAATTTTAAAAATATCAAGCTAAGGCAGCTAGATTTACTTAATTTACTGCTTTGTTTATCCACACTGATGTAAGTGTGGAATAACATTTTTGAAAAGCAAAAAAAGCTAGTCTGGATTAGCAAAATAGTTTTATTTTGATGTAGAAAAAAAAAACTATTTTGAAGCAGAAATTTTTGATTCTGCAATAGCCAATAAATAGTCAGCGGCAAGAAGAGAAAGGATAATTCTCTTTAATGAAAAAAAGTATGATATAAAATTTATTGTAATGGTGGCAACTAAATACCATTATATCAAATAAAGAAAAACATGTTTGAAAAAAAAGTTTTAGTCTTTAACAAGCTAGTAGCTTTATTTTATCTGATGGCTTTTTTTATTATATTAATGATCTCTTTCAATGATTGTTTTACTAACTAATGAATCAATGTTCAAAACGATTTTTATTATAATTAGCTGTACACCTTCAAAGTAAAAGGAAAACATTCTATCAATAATAAGCTCATAAAGACTAAACTTTTTTATGAAGTGTGGGGAACAATGTCTTCCTGCTAATTTACAAAAATTAACCTTAACTAACATTAACTGCTCAAATAATGCAAACAAAGCTACATTTTACCTTTCCAAATGAATGAATTAAAGGCATATCATTTGTTGAAAATAATGATATTATTTCCGGTCTGAAGTCCTTAATCCAAATACCAATATCAACATCTTTACTATAAGAAATAAAACCACATTCTCTATAGTATCCTAAAAGAATGAAATTATTTAAACATTAATATTCATTATAATTAAGAAAACAATAACTAAAATGCAATTTAGTAACATAACATGATGCTATTGATACAACACAAAAAAAAAATGTACAGAATAATAATTCAAATCTATATAAGCAATAATGATTAGATAAAATATAAATTTTAAAGCTATCTGTTGAATAGTAGCTTCAAAAATGTTATGCACCATTTTTGATAAGTTGTTAAACTTTAGCAAGGGCACAATAACAAACACTAGTTATTAAAACTACCACATGGTTAAATATATTTTTAACATAAAAAAAGGGATTTTTATTCCTAAGTTATCAAAATTCAGTTTAAATGCTTGTTCAGTTTAAATGTTATTCTCTTTAAATAATTATTAAGATTTTAAAAAAAATTGTATAAGAATAAAAATTAATAATCAGATAAGATATTAGGTTTCATAAGTAATAAATTTTTATTAAAATAATAAATCCAAAGTAAAGATTGCTATAGTTTTCTTACAACTTTATTTAAAATAATGCTCATTTTAGTCCTAATACAATTCAGTTTTTTGGATCAAATTTAAACCTATTATAGGTCAATATTGAATGTTGTATTTTAATGCTGTTTTTAATCTTTTTAAAAGCAAAAATAGAACTTTTATTTCTTCTGAAATTTAGGTACTTTACTTTTCTATTATCACTTGTATCAAGTTGCGTTGTTTCAAAAGGTTTTTCTAATTAATAAGCGTTAAAATAAAAATTTAAACAAAAAGTTCAACAATTAGTCTTATTAACTTATTGTCATTTTTGGAAGAAAAATATTGAAAACAGTAATAATATCACAATAGAAATGAATGCTAAAATAATAAATTCTAAGAAACTTATTAATCAATAATCTAATACAAATCAATGTAATACAAAATCATACAATTTAATTTAATGGATTATCAAATTCACAAACAAATGGGTAGCAGAAAGAAATAATCATGTTAAACATTAAATTTTAAAAAAATATATAAAAAACATATTATCACAAAGAAATTAATTAAAATTATACTAATTAAAATAACTAATTATATCATTAAAATTGCTAAAAACATTATTACCAAGCAAAGTTCCACTGCTCAACCAAAAAGGAATTTTCAAATGATCCAATAAAGATTTTGCTTTGGCTAAGAGCTTCCATGCTTTAGTGCGAAATATTTCAGCTTCATCACTTTCATCTCGGCCAAACTTTTCAAAGAATACTTTTGCTTGGGAGTAATTACACTCTATGAATTTACTGTCGTTTGGAAAATTCAAAAACATATGGTGTTGCAAAGGTACAAAGATTCTAATTTTATCTATTGATGCTGAATGTATTTCCATCCTAAAATAAAAATATTATTACTAATGTTAATATAAAACAAAATTATAAATTATAAAAGTAAAAAAGAAGCTTGCAGGATATAAGTAGTGAAAAATGGTAAGATGTTATAAAATATATCATTCATCTTTCTACTGTGTTGCATGATAAAATTTAGTTGCTATTTAATATATAAGAAAAAAACCAATAACTTTATGATTTATTTATTATTACAGTATTAATTTTGCCAAAATACATCAATCAAAATATTTGCACAAATGCCTACCTACCATTTAAAAGATAACATTAAAGTAAGAGGGTTATAGCATTATCATTTAAATAGCACAAAAAATTAAAATTTCAGTTTTTAAAAAAAATCAGTTTCTTTAGTTTAGGAATTGGAAGATATTACTAATCAGTCAATTTTTGTTTTGAAACTGTGTGATATGATACCTAGTTATAAAAAACAATTTTATGGTTTGTTTAATCTCAAAACTTTGCTGTTTTAAATGAAATGTAATTCATATGCATACAAATAAATTTTATAATATTTACAAATTAAGAAACTAATTAACAATTTAAGAAGCATAAATAAAATTATTTTGAGAATACTTTTTATAAAATCAACAAAATGTGCTAAACAAAGAATAAGAAAAACCACAATATCAGTCGAAGTATTATATAAACCAATTAAAAAAGTACCTTCATGTGAATGACCAGAACAATGAATTAAATAAATAACTAGAGGCAAGGGGAGGTTTATCAAGAAAATTCTAAGTTTAAAATATATATATTTGCAGGAATAAAAGGACACTAGAACTTTTTAAATTATTCCATTTAAAAACAGCAACTTCCGTCTTACTCATTGTTGTAATAAGTATTTTCCCCAGATTGTTACATTTTAATCAGTTAACATATAAATTGATTTTCACAGGGCAACAAGAAGAAATTTCGTCTCTGACTTATTCAGGAAAGTAAATATAAAATTCAGAATTAAAAGAAAAATACACCAATTTTAACAAATTTTACGCTTAATAAAAATGCAAATTACTTAAAAATATAAAATCTCAATAAAAAAAAGTAAATAATAACTGTAAAGAAGAAAAATTAATATTGCTTAGTGAAAAAAAAATGAAAAACGGAAGAAAACATTTTTAACGCTTACTTGGTTAATATATGTTTTACTTATTTAACACCAACAAAGATAGGAAATTTATATTTAAAAAAAATTATTTTGAAAATAGTCCACCAATTTGAAGATAATTTTCATTAAAAGTTTTAGTTGTGTTCAATAATATGTTTTTTTAAAAAAATATTTCAATAACTTTTTGCATAAAAAAGAAAATAAATGCTACAGCCAAATATTTTTGTAATATTCATCATTTTCATTTCGTCAAAAGGAAATTAGAATACAAGTCATTTAATTTTCAGCTTCGACTATTGAGAAATTATTAAATTACTTTCAAATAAAATGATATAAGAGGTTAACCGAGTTATTTAAAAGGATTTTCATATAAGATTTGTAAATGCTTTATTTAATATATTGAATAAATGAAGGGTCTCTCAATGCATATTTATTAAAAATTTTGTAATAAAGAAAAATATTGGATGATTTATGTTTTTACAAAAAATGAAAGAGTATTAAGAAAATAACTGTATAAAGAAAATTTTTACAATCACAAATCCAGTAAGATAAACAAGGCACTTTAAATACATTGTACAACTAGTTGACAGTCCCTCAAATAGAAACTTAGCAACTAAATAAAGCTTGCGCAGCTTAGCACTAGTAAATTGAATCCTTTTTAAATCAAATAAATAACAGGGGAAGAAAAATTTTGAAATGATGAATCTCTAACGTCATAGACTGTCGTAAACTCTCAAGAGAAAATATAATTAGTAAATGATAGAAAGGTTCAAGGACTGTAATACTGACCTATTAACAGAACAGTGCACTAACATCAACAAGCAAATTATTTGTTATCTTCTAATTGATACAAATATTTTTTAACATTAATTTTAGTAAGAGAAAACAAAAGTGGAAAGTTCAGCATTTCTTACATAATTCGATAAAGTTAAAAATTCCCAAGGCTTTGGAGTAGAATTATGTTTTTCTCTAACATTTTTTATTGAATCTCTTTTTCTTTAATTTTTACCGCTATTTTAAATATTCCCAGGTACATACAAACCCTGTTTAACTAGGTTTTGTTTCTCCATTCATTTTTTCCAACAAAACCTCAAACAAGGTTCCCCTGCAAGTGAAAATTCCTAAACTAAACCCGAAAATTTAAAAATTGCCAAACTTTTGCAATACCTTTCTAACGTTTCAATTGAAAATAATAAAAACAATTGTTCATTACACTTTTCATCTTAAAATAATATTGAAATACTAATTTCAATGATTAATCAATACATGATTTACATTCTTAAAAAACAATAAAAGCAATTTTATTCCAATTACTTTCATAAATATTAACGATCAATATTCATAAAAACATTTAAAAATTGCTTCAAATTTAATTTATAATTATAACAATTTTGTAAGCAAACGAAAAAGTATATTTCTTCTTTAAATTTTGGTAAAACATAACTAAAACTAAAGGAAAATTTACACATTTAAAGTTACAGCATGAAATAAAATGTCATTAAAAAAATGGAAAACTAAATAGAATAATTATAATAGAAATCCTTGCAAGTTTCATAAAAAAGTTCACTTATAGAGATACATTATTTAATATTAACATGACAACAAAATAAATTACACTGCAAAATTATTAAAGAAAAATATAAACAGGTACTTTGAAACCTGAAAAACAATTATCACACAAAATATACCAACAGATATCATGTCTCTGCTTGATTTTCATGTTGTAATTTAATCTCAAATTAATAAATTTCAGTAATCTATATTGATTATTTTATTATACACTTTAATTACATTAAACTAATAGCTATACATGCTAAATAATTCATTATAATTACTATGATCAAAGTTAATAAATAAGAACGGATGAAACTATGTCTAAGAAAAACACAAAAATAACTATCAAAACAAAATATTTATAGGTACTGAAAAACCAAAACTGAAGCTATAATAATAACGAAAATGCAAAATAATAGAAACATGATTTAAAACAAAACAAGAGTAAAATTAAAAATAAAAGTAAAAAGTAAGATTTATGTACACTTATATTTTGAAATCATAAAAACAGTGTAGAAATTACATTATTTTGTGAGAAAATGTAAGGAACAAAGTTATTTTACTTATCAAAAGCAGCAGATTGTAACAATAAGAGCAGGTCCTCCTTTTTAAAATCCATTTCATATAAACTGTGCAATTCTTCCTGTTTGAGATTATATCCTCCTGTCCACCAAAACTTTCCAGGTCTTTCATAAAAAAATGCAACATGAATAGCGATATGGTTGTCAGATATGATGAAATGAAGTGGAATTGGAGAATTCAACCCATGCTGTTGAAGAATTGGTTCAAATCCTACAAACTGCATGACTTTAAAACTTTCAGCTTCTAAAGCTTCAGTGAAAGAATTCTGCAGGAAAATAATAAATAGGAAAATTCAAGTTCAACTTCTTATATTTTTATTACAGCCTTTCACTGGCATAAAAAAAAATAACAAATTTAATATTAATGTAAAAATGTATGCGAAAAAATTAAGTTGTTTATATGGAAATTTAAAAATAAAATTATTTAAAAATAAAATGCTTTTTTACGATTAATAATGCAATGCTGAAGAAAAAAAGCTTTACTTAAAATTATATAAGAATTAATTATTTAATGCTTTCAAAATAAATAACTTAAAACATTTACTATAATGTAGGGAAACAATTTTTGACAGTACTTTTTAAATTAACTTTATAACTTTATTTAACTTTATGTTAAGACTAAAATAAAAAAATAAATAAAGTATTTAATAATTATTCCCTTTCAAGAACACATGGGTAAAAAGTTATAACATGTGAAAGAGAAATAATATTGCTTATTTCTAATTAAAAGCTTTGTTGTTAAACATTACTAGAGCAGAAAAAAAAACTCTTGTTGAATAAAACTATTTACAGAAAGGAAGTGAAATTCTTATGCGATGTAGGTTATCATCTTTTAACTCTGAAATCTGCAATCATTTATTTATTCAAACAATAAAATAATCTTCACATTTAATTACATAATGATTCAAAAAGTATAGGAAATTTTGTTTCAAATTTAATTTTGTAAAAAAAAATAATTATGTTCATGCATAGAGAAATAATGCTTTTACTACAAATAAAAAAAAAGTTATTAATAGGTCAACCAAAAATTGGAAAAATATAGTTTCAAAATTAAGAGAGAAATGAGAGGGAAAAAAATATTGAAATTGAACTTTTTGCAGCTTTCATAATGCTTCCGGTTGAAACTAGAATCTATAGATTTTACTGAAAATACATATAGTATCTCTCAATAGACAGGGTTAGTCCTACGTCATCAACGACGTCACTAGCTCTCCTCGTTCCAAACAAAGTTCTGAACGGAGCAAACAATATGGCGTTTCTCATGTAGTTAAAAGTGGGTGAACTAAATCTTTGAATATATTAATATAAAGTCGAATTTAACCACTAACATGGCAAGAAAAAGTGTTGCATATATTAATATTACGTTAATCTCTTTTTATGATATTAATTGGAATAGCTTATTAATTGCAAATGATTATGAAAACTTTTTGTATATATGATTGAGAGAATTTGTATTTAATATTTACCATATAAATTGTATTTATAATCTGGAAATCGGAAATTTGTGAATTTTATTATTTGGAAAAAGTTATTTCTAATTTATGTTTAATTTTTCTTAAAATATGTATATTATATTAAATCAATTTTTTTTATAATATTGAGACAACTTATTAATTGTAAATAATTATGAGAATTTTAAAACAAATTAAAAAGTTATGTAAGAAGCATGAATAAAGTCAGATAAATTAGTGAAAATTATAAAGCATTTTAGATACACGTTTTTAAAATAGCTCAAATTAATTGGTAAATTTACTAAAATGATAGGAAGTAAAAAAAAAATTATATAAACAAACGAGTTGACAGGTCTTAAAACATATTTACAACCAAATTATGAAATAAATATGGATGACTTGAATGTTACGTTCACTGCAACAAATAGAATATTACTATGAAGGTAATTTAAAAAATTTTGATTTAGACTGTCAAATGCAAATTTTATTCTATAAAAAGTGATAACAGTAACATTTGCCAAAATAAAAGCTGTATAACTAAATATGCATACATACATTAAAGAATTAAGTTTCTAAATTAAAAAATTTCTTAAAAATTTGAATTATATTTATTTGAAATGCATGCGAAATTAATATTATTAAATAAGTAAAATTTAAACATCTATGTGAATACATAGATTAATAAATATGAATGTTAAATAAAAGTTTATGTATGGGATAAGTATGTTTTAAAGAATTCTAAAAAAATTCATGTTGCACTTTCTTATCGAATAAAATAGGAATCTGAGATTTTAAGATAAATTCATATATAACACCTAAAAAAAATTGTTCCTCTCACATTTTAAAATGAAAATTAGAAATTTAAAATTCTAAAATAATTTAGCTATTCTATATATTAAAATTCTGGAAACTATACATAGTATTGACCCTTTTAACATAACACTACACTTTAACATAGCACTACACTAGTTACGTTAAGAAATAATCTAATATTAATTATTTAATAATAAGGTATCTTAATTTTTTCAAAAAATTAATGCATAAAACTACTGTTAAAAACTGATAAATACAAACAAGAAAAAATCTCAAGTCAAAATAAATCTGAGTTTAAACTAAAACTCTGTGCAGATTTAACTATATGTATACATATTAAATAAGTTAGTTACATAATTTATTCCTATTTAATAGTTAAAAACTAAAGCTTATGAGAATTAGCAGCAATAATCAGAAAATCTTAAGCAAACAAAGTTTACAATAACTACAAATTTAATCATCAGGTATAATTTAATAAACAGACATTAGTATTGATAAATACAATCTAATTATAGATTAAAAATTCATTTCTGAACGTTTTAAAACAATGCATGCCTTTCCATAACTAAAGAAAAAAATTAGATGTAGGTTAAGAATATGTAACAAATTCTAAATAAAATAAGGCATTATTATAAACATGAAACAAGAGTTAAAAATAGTACTGACGCTTAAATTTTTATACATCAAAATTAAAGATAACCATTTTGAAACTTTTTTATAGCATTTAATGCACTTAACTCGTAAAATCTACTGAATACCCCGTATAATGAAAACTACATAAATTAGGAATATGTCCCTTAGAAGCGCTATATAAATTTATTTATTTCAATAATTAACTAAAAATCTTGCCGTCTTAAATTCACATAGGAAATGCCATTGAAATGGTTCGTCCGAAAAAATGTTTGGAACGCGTTTGGAAGGAGGCGGGGTGAAATACGTCATCACTGTCCCTGTCTATTGGCGACGGTTCGGGAAACATCCCGGAGGATGATCCGAAGACATGCCATCACAATTTCAGGGCTGGATTACCCATTAGGCCAGACTAGACCATGGGGCCCCCAATGATTAGGGGCCCCTTTGAAATGGATTTTTTGAAAATAAATTTTAAAAAATTAAGGAAAGCGATGATTTTTCAAAATGTTAAGATTATTTTTTAGTTCTAATTTAATAGAATAAAGTAAAATTTAATTTATTTTTATTATAAGTATGCTTTCTTAAATGAAAAGATATATAAATGCTTTTATATTTGAGTAAATAAAAAATAAACGTGAAAAAAATTTAATCTGAGGGCCCCAAAAATTTGAATGACCTAGGGTCCCGCATGCGCTTAATCCGGCCCTGGGTGTGTTAGATCCTCAGCTTCATATTAATAGGTAGTAAAGGCAGCCTGTGAGCAATGCTGACCACTTAGCCATAATCATGGGGTTGGGCACTATATTGTGGAGCCTTAAAACCTCCATCACCACCCTGGTCCATAATAAGTTGTTGCGTGAATGCTTTTTCTTCGTCTTTTTTTTCCCTTTATAACAAAGGGTATGTGGTTTAAAGTAGAAAGAAAGAAAAAAAAATTGGAATTTAAAGAAAAAATTGCTTAATTGCAAATAAAAAAGTCCCTTTAAAAACACTAAATTTCAATTCTGAACTTGCAGTCTGAGAGCTACAGAGTTACTAATGTGTGTTTTCACTGCAAGTTTAACAGTTAATAATTCTTGAACTAATTAAATAATGTTTAAATTTTTTATTCCATCACATTGTTTGTTCTCCAAATCTTTATATTTTCAAGTTCCGTAGTGCCAAAGTCTTATAGTTTTGCGCTGCAAAACGAAATTTAAAGTATCGTAAAGGTTATCCACCAAATCAGTGATTTCTTTCACCATTTTTTAACATAGATACTTATAAACACTTAAAAAAAATAGCAAAAAATTGAAGAACGGTATCAAAATAATAAGCCAAAAAACCTATTGGCCAGCGGTTTTGAATCAGCGACCGCTGGAGCGAAAGGCGGGTTTTTCAAATGCTGAGTGTACACGGACGTATAATGGGACCTCATTCTTTCTTTCTGTTTCGCAATTTTAGTTCTTACTTTTTAACAACTCGAACATTCATATAGAGGTAAATAAAAATAAATCATAAATTTGAACTTGGTTCCTTAAATTCATTAATGAATGTTATGCTTAATATGAAGAATTTATGTTTCAATTCTTGTTTTCTTATTATGTGCAACTAACTATATTTGCAGCTTCGCAATGATTACTAGGTTTAAAAATTTTAGTTTTTGCGCAAAATATTCCTTTTCATTTAATTTATTCCGTAAATTGCGTAACTGCTTTTATTCAATAGCATTCAGTTTTTACAAAATCAAATATTATTACATATATTACAGCCGACGCTAGAAAGCTGTTAATGTGAACAATATCTTGCTAATATATAGATTAACTGATTTGGTCCACTAAAGTGCGGAATCAAGTGTTTTCACATTTTATTTTACCAAGGTAATGTGCACAATAACGGATTTAGTATCATTAAAGTTCAAGCGTTTATTTCTCTCATTTCTCTGCCGTAATATTCTCTATTTAAAACCATTTGATTCTTTGTATTATAGTTATTCAATTGATTGATTCTATCTACTAATTTACTGATTGCATTAATTTCATTCTTTAGATGTCTAATAAAAAAATATAATTATGATAATTTACGATGCACAATGACGTAGCTGCTGTTCTTGCAAAGATCTTATTTTCCATTTAACGACATCATTTTGTAGGCAATTTTCGATCAATAATGGATCGCCTTAGTTAATATTTTCATTACCAAGATTATCTGCAGAATAACTGATTTCTGCACTTTAGTTAAAATTCAACTTCAATTCAATTCATATTCAAATATTATTAAGTAAAATTTCTTTAAAGAAAAAAAAAGAATGATCCTATTTTATTTTAAAAAATATTGTTTGTTTATTTGAACCATTTGGTTGGAAGCATATTTTTCAATATTCTTTCACAATATTACATAGATATTGATTTATATAGATATTGATTTCTCATTTTGATTCTGCTGCGAAAAAAAACAAAAAAAAAACTGTTCATTCTTGAAGTTGAGTCACATTCCTTTCAAAGCATTGTATCTAAAATCCTATAAATAATACAATGATTTCAATTTAAATTAGGTTCACTTGTTATTACTTATTCCTTTGTTTTCCAAAATTATATACATAATATTCCCTTTTTAAATAAAATTCAACAGCTATCTGTCTGGTTTGGGATCCCGCAGTGGACTGATCGTTAAGACACGGTTCCCAACAGAACACCAAAGTCAAGCATCACTGGTTGCGGTCGGTGTGCGGGTGGGTGACCACTTGGATCAGTCTGCGTAGGAATCGAGGGAGTGCGGTTTTGGTCCTCGTTAAACTATTCTACCGTAAATTGCTCGACTTCGTGTGCAGGTCGTCGGGCTACCGAAGCAGGGGTGCCATCCCCTCTGCAGAGGATCAAAATTGTGATGGCATGTCTTCGAATCATCCTCAGGGATGTTTCCCAAACCGTCGCCAATAGCCCATTGTGCAGCTCTAATGCGACGTAAATGAACAATAACAATAACTGTCTGGTTTGGCAAAATATACAAGTATGAGGACACGTATGGCTCCTCGTACTCACAGAGCTCAATTATGTAATAGATTCATGACCGATAATTTTTTTAATGTATGTTTGAAATTTGAAAATGAAATTTTCAAAAGAAAGTATTTTTTTAAATCTAAGTGAGGCTCTCTGTAATAATAGGTATGCTATGCAATGAACAAATAAAGTTAAATTTTTGTGTTGCATTTATACAAACACTTGATTTTGCATAATTCGGGTGAGGGGATTTCAAATCTGCTATTAGTTTCGCTCCTTAATCTGCAGATTTTTTTTTAAAAATTGACATTATTAGTCGAAATGTGCAAATTTAAAAAGCTATATGTAATAGGAGTGTCGCATAAATGTTGCGATAAACTACTCGGTTAGTTAGGGCACATCATTAGGATTAAATATGCATAGAAACCCGTTCCCGGAAATGTCGTAAGTAGCTAAAAGGCACTTCCCTATTATGACCTGTTCAGAAGCACACGAATAGACAGTTTTCAATAAGGAAACACCCTTAGCTGCGTATTACGGTGTTTCCGCGCATGGGTTCTTCATGCAATTTTAATCCTGGTGATGTGCTGTAACTCCCCTAGAAGTTTCTCGCAATATGTACGTGAACCCCTGTTATATACAACGTTTTTAAAATTGTACATTTTGACAAAGAAATAGAATAAAAATATCAATAAAAGAAAACTGTAGTTTGTAGAGAGAAACAGAATTTAGATTTAAAATCATATGTTAAAAAATCTCATGCATCAATCTACAGAACATTAATTAATATTAAAAATACAAATAATTAGAGAGAATAAAATAATTTATTTATAAAGAAAATCAATTAACTAATATTGCATGCGTAAGAAGTCATGGAAAAGAAAATGGAAAAAACGTCTGAAAAAAAAATAGAACAATTGTTATGATATTGTTGACTAGTTATTACATCACTGAAAGAGGTAGAGGGAAAAAAATCCAACTCACACCATTTATAAATATTTATCTATCCCAGCAATTGCGTTGATAATTGGTAAACAGTAATATGACCTTTTTTATGTTTTTCTTTTAACAAATAATTATACGTTGATGTTTTGTTGAACAAAGATTGAAGATCAAAAAGATTGAAGAGGTTGATTCTTTTGTTTATCTCAGAGCTAGCGTTAATAAACAGGGCAGAAGTAACATTGATATTTCCCAGAGAATCGGAAAAGCTATATCCTGTTACAAAGATACAGTTTTTGGAGAGCCTCAAATATAAAATTAAAAACAAAATTAATTGTCTATAAGGGAGACCGAGAATAATATGGCAAAGATGCATTAAGGAAGATCTTAGTAGAGTAGGATTAACTGGATGGGAAGAAGCGTGTTGCCTGGAGAAAAAGACTCGAGGCCTTATGTTCGGCACGAAGAGGATAAGTAAGTTAGTAGTCTAACAATTATAGTTATCAAAAAACCTTAAGTTTTCATAAATTGCTAACTTACTTTCTGAAACTGGGTTGTCAAAGGACCAATAGTTCCTAAATGTAAGACTTTTTGTCCCAAGCAAATAAAATGGCAGTCAATATGGTCTTCTTCATCACTAGAAACATGTGCTCGATACAATATTTTGGGATCAATAAGGAACAAAGGAACATTGTGTTTAACAGAATGACTTATGACTTTGCTTATAGAACTCTGTAATAAAAAATATAAAACAATTAAAAATTTCATTTGCAAAAACATAAAAATAATACCATCTAGCCAGAATCTCATAAAAATATTTTGCAATAATGTATGATAAACATTCAATAAAAAAGATATAAAAAGCAAATTAAAAACTTGCTTGTTATAAATCAGGATAAAGTTCAAAACAAGTAAAAAGAAAAAATAAGTAAAGAAATAAATAAATACAGTATTTAAACCTTGATTACCCTAAATAATTCGGCTTGAATAATTAAAATTTTTCAAAAATCAAGGTTTATAATTATCACATGAATTTATCATATTTTGAAGTTATTACTCCTAAAGTAGGAGTGCACGAGCTGTAACCCAAATTTTTAGAAAAAGTATCAGGGTTTTTTTCATCATTCAAAAGGAAAAGCAAGTTATAATGTAACATCATTTCATCATGAGTGGATAAAAATGCCATAAATATTTACTCATTATTAAAAAAATACATGATGAATTTGGACAAAACAATAACAAAACTAACAAAATAAAAATACAAATTCATATGGTAAAAAAAGAAAAATAAGTTATGTTTTACCTAATGTCTTTTTATAAATGAAGACAAATTTGTCCAATCTCAAAAACTATCAACTACTATCCTTAAATTTAATAAATATTTTTAATTATCAATTAAATTCAGATCAGTATGAAAAATTTTAAAGCTTAAAAATAACAATAAATTATAATCTATATATTTCTATAAAATGAATAAAAATCATTCATTATTAAAGGATTCCAATTCTATGAATCATATTTAAATGCATAATAGAAATCTGTTTTTCTTACATAGGCTGGATCAACTTTTTCTTCCTTTATTTCCTGCAATAAAAAAAAATTTTAAAAAATTAAGATGCACATTAAGGTTCAAATTAAGGGTGCACAACTTGCATCCTAAGGGCAAAAATGTCTAGGACGTATGTAGTATATTACATAACCAGAATAAATTAAAAACAAAACAAAAACTTTCAACAAAATTTAAAAAAACACAGAAATTATAACATTAGAATTCTAAAAGTAAAGGTAAAAATTTATGAAGTAAAAAGATTTTTATCAGTATTTTAGATTACTTTTCACATTTCAATTTTTACACATAATTTTCTTAAATACAAATACAAATGCATAAATAGTTTGATACAAATGTATACATAGTTAGGAGATTTATTTAAAAATTAAAGATTTAAAGAATTCAGCAACAGTAAAAAAACTAATAAAATAATTTTTCCAATTTAAAAAATAGTTTAGAAAAACCTGCATTGTAATTTTGTACATAAAAATACAAACAATAACTTTATTTTATTTTCTTAAACAAAAAGAAAAGAAAAAAGACAAAATTTTAAATGTTTAATACAAAAATTATATGCATATTCCTTATTTTTTACTTTATAAGCCAATCTGATGTTGTTCCAATTATACTAAATTATAATACACAAATGGAAATTTAAAAAAATTAATCAAATAAATTAGAAATCAAGTAGAATTTAGAAATAATGAAGAATAAAAAAGTTAGAATTCGAAGAGATGTTAAAAACATTATGAAAGATACATTATATTTTAATTTTAAAAAAAAAATCTAATTAACTTTAATGCAAATGAGATCAAATTTTAGTGTGATAGCTTTAATGTCATATAAACCTTTCAACAAATATTCTGTAATTTTCCCAAAATTTAAATAAATACAAATATGTAAAACACCTAATAAAAAAATAATAATAATTAATAATGGAAAAGAGTAAAATTTTTATAAGCTATTATATTAGTAAACAGGCCAGTGTTTGTAAAAAACTAAAAAATTTACATAGTATTATTACACTCACTACTTTACCTTTCTAATGTTATATTCTGGAAACAGAAATCCCTCACAGAGATTCTCTGACAGAAATAATTTTTTTAAAGATTAAACGGTAAGTTTTCAAATGTTCTTTTAAAAATTTTGCTACCAGTTTTATAGTTTTCTGAGAATCTTGATTACCTTAATATTAAGACATAAAATGTCTTAAATAGATAACATAAAAACAAATTTAACAGTAAAGTAACTCTTAAATACTAAATCATAAAATATTATACATATAAATCTTAACCATATAAAATATTTATCTATAAAATTAACCATATTTAGCAACTAAACAATTGACCTACTTTTTGCAACAGTAATCTCAGTATAAAAGTTTGTATTGTAAGAATGGTGATGCTGAAAGTGCATGTTATAAATAGGACTTGATTTTTTTTCATTGTAAAAGCTTTTGAGCATCAACCTAATGTGAGAAAGAATAATGTAATGAGTAAAAATAAACAAAATAAAAAAAAAAACATAATTTTTTAAAAATTTAATCAAGAACCTATAAAGAGGGACAAATTTTTGATAGTGTTTCTCAGAAGCAGAATTATATCAAATGTTCTGCAACAAGACTTTTAAAAATTACAAATATTATCAAATCTAATCTTGCTAGAAGTTGCCAAGATTTGGCGATTATTCTGCAACACATCACGATATGGAAATCTCCCTGGAACTATGATCGCCAAGGCACTAAAAGAATTTAAAACTTGCAAAAAATTTTAAAGGTTTGCCATGCTTTTCAAGTTGGTCCCTTTTTTTATAATTATTATTATTTTTTTTTTTTTTTAGTTTTTTTTTTAGCACTGCCTAGAAATAGCCTAATTTTGACAATCATATTACTAATACGGAAATCTTCTCAGGTACAATGCTCTCCTCTGTTTTTTATTTGGTACATCTGATACTTCTTTTCTTTACAAAAATTTATTATGAAATATTTATCTAATGGGATATGTATATACTACACTATAATAGCCAAGTTTTTTGCTTCTGGCAGTGGCTCATGAGAAACTAAACAAAAATATCACAAACAAGGACCAACTGGAAAAGTATAACCTGTAGTCACCCCTAAGTAAACCTCTACACATTTGGAAGAAAAAAGAAGAAGAAAAATTTTCAGGTTTAAAATCTTAGTGCTCTAGCGATTGCAGTAACGTGATAGATCTCTTCTATTGAAAATAAAATGAAGTTTTATTTCACAGTATATTAAAAGTTATTTTTAATTCAATAAAAATATGAAATTTCATTTTCAATTCAATATATATTATACAACTAAAGCAATTACGGTCTGTAATAAACCATATTTTTAATAGTTACTTTATTAAGTCAATATAAGAAACTAAATCAGAATACTTTATTTTACTCCAATGATGGCTTAAGTTACCATTGAAGTTTCGAATTAATGTGCCGCTTCGGAATTAGAAGCAGAAAAAGTAATAATTAAACATCAATGAATTTAAAACGGCTCCATAAAAAAACTCGGAAAGAGGAAATTAAATATTAAAACCTCATAGAAATACAATCATAGTGGGATCTTGCCGCTTTATCGATACCGAACACAGCCAAATCCATGAGCACTGATTAAATCTTTCGAGCTTCATCTGGCCTATTATACACTATTGAATTTTTATATACTTTACGTACTTCAATAGATACAAAGTTTTCCATGATTTGTATGGAAGAAACTATCATTATCATCGTCTGCTCCGTTAAACATCAAACTAGATCTCCAAAAAGTTTTTTTTATTATTTAAAATTACTATTTTTCTATCTCATTTTTTGAACTGTTAATAAGCAAAAAATAATATAATTCATCAATTTAAATTTGTCGGGATTTTCGTAAAGCTTTTTAAGAAAAAAAATTACATAACTATAAGTAAATTTTTTCAACTCAACTCAATAAGTTGTCAAAGTTTGTCGTCTGGTACGAATTTTTCTTTCGGAGTGAGGTAGTAAACTAGCACGATGCTGACGTGGGAAGCTGTAATAAATAATTAATGTTTACTTCTTAAAATGAGCTATTATTTACTTGTAACTCTATTTGAATTATAATAGTTCTTTGACGTTTCATTTAATTTATTTTTACACATTAAAATGTCCCGATTTCTTCGCATTTAGCATGGCAAGTGATTCCCAAACTAGAGAAATTTTGCATGTAGTTTTGTTATGTATCATCTGGTATTGTGTTAGTTCAGGTAATGGTGTTATTTTAAAAACCATCCTAAATGATTTCCCATATCCTACTACCGTTACAATGGTACAGTTACTGACTGCTACTGTACTTTCTGGACCGTTATTTTCTGTTCTTGGTGTGAGAACTAATGTGGAAATCAGTCGCTCATATTATTGGAAACTTATCGTGCCTTTGGCATTTGGTAAGTTTTTTTCATCAGTTTCAACCCACGTCAGTATCTGGAAAGTGCCTGTTTCTTATGCGCATACTGGTAAGTCTCTTTTATTCATGTAGTTGTACTGCATTACCATAGCCAACTACATGTTCATATATTTTCAAAATCTAGTTGACCAGCATATGTGCAGCAGCAGTTTTTTTTTGTGATTAATTTAAATCTGTTTCATTAAATCTAATTATGAGCAATTTTTATTCTTAAAATTAATGTATAAATAAGTATTTAATGACTTTGTCTTATGATTAGATTAGAATCTAATTTTTCCAACTATATATGTCTATTTTTTACTCAATGTTTCAATGCTTAAAAACAAAATAAAAAATTTATAAAATTTAAGAAATTGTAAGCTCACTACCATAGCTATTTTAAAGAAAGTAAGAAACTTAAAAATTTATAAAAACTGCACTAGCAACAATTTTCATCTTTCAATTTTCCCTTCTCGAGTCATTCAAAAATGTGTTACAAGACATTAAAGTGGAGGTATCTAGATTTTGCCCTAATTAGTTAAGATACAATTGGACAAATATTGTTCCTATATCAACTGAATCAGACAAGCCTGTGTAGATTCAATATGGGCCAAATAATCAGCTTAATATAAAATATCTTTAATGAAAAATTCAATTTGGGATTTTTGTAAGTAAATATTGGTTGATAGCCAATTATTTAGTTTTTTATTTATCCAAGATTCTCAAATATTGGTCCTGCAATGAAGACAGTTCATTATAGGGTTACTATTACTTGTATCACACTGATAATGGTTCTTGTACGCTTAGAGCTTTGTTCCTATTATCCTTTCCAAAATCTGTAATAATGGGTTTTTTTTTTTTTAAGTTTAAATTACAACTTCAATTTGATATTTTATAAAATGAGTATTATTGATATATATTATTGCTTAGTATAGTTATTAAAGCTGTTCTCTTTCTATTTCTGGCTTTTGTTAGCCTTTATATTTAAACTACAGTGTGTATAATGTTGAAGACTGTCATTGGTAAAATTATAAATTAAAGTTAACTAAAAAAAATTTTAAAAAATCATCAATGAATTTAATTGTTGTGAAATTAATTCTATTCAAACAGTTCAGTTGGTATTATGTAAAATTATTTACAGCTAACTTTATCAACATTTATAGTGTTGAAAAATTTAAAAAGTTATTAATAATAATAAATTAAGCATAATCTATTCTAGGTACTGTGAAAATAGGTTTTTTATGACTATAAAAGGTATAAGTGCCAGAGGAAATTGTTAATTAGGGCAACTTTTTACTATCAACTATGCTTGACCTCTTATAATAACATTATACCAAATGTCACTGAATGTAGTTAATCTTTATATTGATGGGTGGAAGTTTTAAAAACATGTTTTGCTTAATCTTTTGATCTAATAACTTATGTACTGGGAAGGGCAATAAATATTAAAAAATAAAGATATATGATATATCTTAGCTTAATTCTGGTAGTATATGAATTTCATTTTTGTGCATGATTTTGCAGTGTTGTTCAATGCCGATTTATTGGTTATTTATTTTTTTCCAACCCATACAAAGATTGGTTATTCAGCTAATCGGATATCAATCATTACTGATGGGTATCATTATGTATTAGTTAAACATTCTTAATGATATAGGAATGAAGTAAAATAAGATATCAAAAATTTTAAAATTTTTTTGTTGAGGTTTCCTTTATATGTATGTGTATTAATACTTATATTCTGCCTTTCTTTTAACAGTTAAAGCCACTATGCCATTATTTACAGTTATATTGTCTAGAATAATTCTAGGAGAAAAACAAACTTTGAAAGTAAGTAAATTTTAATGTGCTTATAATTCGTTTAGTTGCTTTATGTTTGTTGCAAAAAAATAAATAAATTATAATATTAGTCTAAAAGATTTTATTTTGTAAGGTATGAAATTTTTTACATCATTTTAAAGAACGTAATTTTTCATAGCAGAATACAAAATTTGAGCAAAACTGGTCGAACTGTTCCTGAGAAATTGAATTTTTAAAATAAGACATTTTACAAATTTGATTTCTCAGAAACTATGGCCGATTTCACTCAAATTTTGTATTTTGCTGTGTAAAATTATGTTCTTTAAAATAATGTAAAAAATTGCATACAGTATTCATAATTTTTTCGGCTAATATCAAATAAAATAATAAAAAATATTCATTATTTTCTAAAAGTTATATTTTGCATGGAATTATCTTTGGATAAATGAATTTTATAATTTGTTTAAAATGTTCCCTAGATATGGCAAAATGAGCACTAGAGGAAATTAACATTAGGTCCAACTTTTGTACCGCTCTCCTGACCAAACTATCGAGACTATATTTCCCAGATTGCAGCTACCCCCTATATTTGGGATCAAAAATCCAAATCCGTCGAGAAATAGGTATACGTTTATTCAGAGAAAGTACATTTTTATGTCTGATTTCGCAACTTAAAATATGGCCTGCAGTAATCAATTGGCATATTTGAGGTCACCCCTTTGAACTATTAAGATTGAGTCCTAGAACATTATGATCCGATTATTAGATTAAAAGTTATTAGAGTGATATGCTTTTTATTTTGCGCACTGCATATATTAAATGTGTTAACTTATTAGTTATTATACTAAGTAACTTATTTGTTGAAGCATTCTTGAGTGATAATCTTGTTTGTTTGTTTTTTATTTATTTTAGGTTTATTTTTCCTTAATCCCAATTGTAATTGGTGTTGTCATAGCAACAGCATCTGAGATATCTTTTAATGTTGTTGGTTTGATTAGTGCACTTTTAGCTACAATGGGATTTTCTCTTCAACATATCTTTTCTAAAAAGGTAAAGATTGATTTTCTGGACAAATCCATTTGTTACTTTTATAAACTGCTATTTTCATTCAATAATTGTTAATATAAATTTCTATGTAACAAAGCTAAAATTTAAGAATCAGAAGAAAAGTTAAAAAAATACAGATGTAATAATTTTCTTGGGTAACTGATATCATTTCAGGTAATCTTTAAGAAGCTTATGATGTGTAAGCTTATGTTTGAAGGCATCATTTTTGTTTCAAAATTTTATGATTACTGCTTCTAAAAAGCAGCAGCCTCTGACATTAGGAAGATCTCTTTTAACTTTAAAACTTTGTTAATGTTGTCTTTTTATCTTGAAAAAATTCATAGTATTGTTTAGGTTTTAAAATTTTGCTTATGCTGCCCATGAAACAAAACAGAAAACATAATTTTTCTTAGTTTCTTCTTCACCACTGGCTGTTAACTAAAATTAAGCTAAGAGTTGCTTTTATATTATTACAATTTAGACATAATCTATGCACATGAAAAGGTATGTTATGCTTAAAACTAATTTAGGAATAATATACATTAAACATGCTAAGAGCTATTATGCATGATATGCTTATTTTCCTTCAACATTTTTTTAACATAAGGTGTAGTCTTGTTCTATCGCTATGGTCCTGTTATTTCTATGGAATTTTATTATGTGCATGTATGTTGTTTAGCCATTACTGAATAATCTTGCTGGTGAAGATCAATAAAATTGTCTAATGTGAGACACAATCTCAAATATTTGTTATTTTAATGTTGTAAAAATAGTGCAATTATTCAGATTGTCGTTACCAAGAAAAACACCTACGCAACAAGCAAAATTATATTTTTTACCTTTATTTAGCATAATTTAAAGCATTTTATGTTGAAAATTATAACTTAAATGTAAAAACTGTTTTTAAAATCATAAATGAAAGTACTTAGTGTATAGTAAGCCTTGATCAGTTTTAATTTATTCTGATTCTATAAAAATATTTTTATAGAATCAGAATCTATAAAAATATATGCCAAGAATTTTCCACTAATTTCATAAATTGAGCCAGTTAATACTTCATGATATATCTCTCTGTGCTTATCATATTTTTTGGTAAATTTAAAAATGATGAAACAATTGTATTGTTTGATATTTTTATCATCAAAGGATGACATTTTTGTCTTCTTTTGTTAATTTTCATTAAATATGATTGATACGTTTAATAATAACTCAAGGAAAGATATTCATTGTGTTTAATATTATTCTACACAGAAATTTGGTTTACCATTCATTATATCAAACTTTCAATATTCGTGCTTGCATTTTCTTTAATAAATCAGCCAAAATTTCCCTAAATTTGAGTTTAACAGCAATAGATCATATATTTGAACAATTAATATTCAAAAACTAAACTGTATCATCATAATCAGTTGTTAATGTTATTTTATGTTCCTATTTCACATTTTGTTATATCCAGTATTATTTCCAAATAAATTCATTATCATTTTTTTTTTTTTTTTTTTTTTCTGAGTAGAAAAGGAGAATTAAAAAAGTTATATTTCTCTCTTTTAGAATTTTTTGTGCTATGCATTGTTATATTACATGGGAGTAACAATTTGTCTGGCAAATATGAATTAAGATTTCAAAGTTAAATGTTAAAGTATGCTTACAAATTCTATCATTTTGATATGCAGGAATTTTGTAATATATATATGTGCATATATAATACATGATATTTTGAAATTTTAATTGTAAACACCACATAAATTTTGTTAAAATTATACAAACACTTTCATAATTAAATGATTTGTAAACTGAAATATGATTGTTAACAACATAATTTAAGAAGGGAGAATTTTAAAGTAGATAAACTATGAATTTTTTTACAAAATGTAAACATGTATTTATTTTATATAATTCCAAAACTATTTAATACTAGTATTGCTTTTGTTATTGTAAACATTTATCTTTAATTAGACTGATAAGTATCTAAAAACATTTTCATATAATGATTTGATTTCATTCTAGGTCCTAAATGAAACGAAAATTCATCATTTACGATTGTTGTATGTGCTTGCTAGACTGGCTCTTTTATTCTTTTTGCCAGTTTGGGTTATGTATGATTTGACTACCATCATTTATGATGAAAATTTGGTGAGAATAATTTCTTCAGAAAAAATGTTTTTAAAACTATTTCAATAAGTTTGCTATATATTTCAAATTTTTAGCTAGTTATTAATTATTTTAATTTTCTTTTGTCAACTCATATTTTAGGAATTTTGAGTTCAAAATTACCCAAAGCCTATAATTCTGAAAATAGATGAAAGTCTTATCATTTCCTTCAGTCTTGTCATTCATATCAATGGATGGAAGATTATCATTTTCAGAAAACTTGCCCCTTTGATGTCCCATGACTTTTAAGTGATTTTAGTTACTGAAAAAAATTCCAAATAATATTTTTAAGCCTTTAGATTAATTTACTGTGTTTTTTAATAAATGTAGGTACCAAACTGGCACCTATTTTAAAAACAATGCTTGTACAATACTTTTTTACTATGTCAGATACAGCTAAATTGCTATGTCCCAGACTTTTTTTTGCCTCATATTTTACTACAGTTTAACCGTTAACTGAAAATAAATTTATATGAACTACTTATGAAAATTGTGTTAAATGCCATATACTGTTTTAAAATTACTTTTGATTGCTAAGGATTTTTTCCACTCTGTTATTGTGGTAAAAATATTGTAGTATTAGATAATTTCTGTATTAATACAGAAAATATTTAATACAACAATTTTATTTGTTCTATTAAATAATTTCTGGACAGAATGGCTCCCTGAATAGTCTATTTTATAGATATTTTAAAAATTGTCATTATATCTCCTGTATTCTAAAAAAATAAAGTGTTGACAATGTAAGAAGGATGTTTTATTCACTATCTACTCTTTTACTACCATAATTGTTTTAAATTTATTGTTTTAATGTTCATTTTATATTTTTAAGGTAAGATCAAATTTTATTTTTCTGTTTTATATAAATATTTCTTCTTTTTAATTGAACATGTCCAAATAAGTTGACAATGTTTTTTTCCCCTCTCTTTTATTTTCCACTCTGTTACTGTATTCATAGTTACTTTTTTTTATAGACTTTAAATTAAATATTTCATTAAATATTAAGTTTATTAAAAGAAATATAAGTAAGTATCAATATTTGTATAACTAAAATTTAATAACATTTCAAATTTAGTTTTTTTATTAGTTATTCTTTTCCTCTTTGTTACATACCATTTATTAAGTTTTATTCCCTATATAATTTAACAAAATGTGATTTGAATGCTTTACAGTGTTAGTTTGACTAGAGTGTTAATTATTTACTGTTTCAGGTAACTTATTTTTTTATTCAGACACTTTTGAACATTAGAACATATTGCAGACTCAAATAAATTTATGTTCCAATTCAAAAAGTGTATTTAGTTTTATGGACATGAAGTATTCCAATTTCAGCTGAAATTTTTAAATAGTAATTAAAATATTTATTTTTTTAAGAGAAATATTTCCTAAGTGTTTCTCCATTTTGAAAATGGCCCTGATATAATTCAGTAACTCAAATAATATTTATAAGAATTTTATTTGTAATGTAAGTCATAGATTTAATCCTTAAATAGAAATTACCAATCAAATAAGACTATATTTTGCTTTTTACTTGCCATAGTTATTTTGCCATTATTTTGAGTGCTTAACATTGGTTACTTAAAACTACTCCATGATATCCAGTTTTTACAGTTTTTTTACAAAAAGGGTAAAACTACTTCAATTCGCTTGTTTTTGAAAACACATTTTAAAAACATAAATTGAGATTTAATAATAGTTTAATTAATAAAATGTTTATTGTTAATTGTAATATTGTTTATTGTATGTTTCTCAATTTTCTATAATTGCTTAATGAAACATCTGCAAAATCTAACTTTTGTCAGAAGCACATTGGGCAATCAATAGAAAAGTTTTGTACAATAATGTTTTTGGCAATTTTGGACAGGACAAGAAAAACCATAGTTTTTACCATTGCCATTATTTTTACTGTTATTCAGCCTACCATGGTTATAAAAATAAATAATTAGCAATAATGAATATATTCAATTAAAATTATTAAAAGATTCACATAAACTTTTGTGGCATATTTCTTTAAATTGAAATTTTTTTATAATCTTTAAAAATCTCTACTAGAAACATTTATCTAACTAAAACTTTTTTCAGAATATCTTCTAAAAAGCACCTTAGATTTCAGACAGATAAATGTGTGAAAAATATTTTAGTTACTGTAACTCTAATATTGTTTAGTTTATTACTAATTTAGGTGATAGTGTCATTACACTCCACATTTTATCCAGTCCTTATCTAAATGCAAACTCTTTTTAATGTTATTCTAGCATTTCCTGACTGTTGTAAGTTCACTACTTATAAATTTTGTAAATATTAGAACCTAAAACATATGATTTAGTTAACATATGAATGATATCTACCTGCTGCCTGCATTCATATATAACCTAGTGCATGTAGCAGATAATACGTTAAAACTCGTCAGAAAAGTTAACCGTCTGTATTTACGAACTATAATATAAAAATATGTGTGTTTAAAATTTTCATAGATAATTATAATTCCTTTAATATAATTTTTTTTTAAATTTACTCATATAATCAGCTCTTATTCACACTGCTTGGCGATTAAGTTTGTTTTAAATTGTAATTTGCAATTTTCAAAACCTATGTAGCAAATTTAAAATTCATCTACATGTAGTTTTTTAAAATTTATTTACACTATTAAAATTTTAGGTTTAGTCTTAGTTTTTGTATGTATGTAAATTAAACTATTTATGTATGTAAATTATTATGTATGTAAATTAAACTATTTTTAGTTCATGTTTTTATTTTAGACTAATATTCTTCTATTTTATTTTAGTTTCAACAAAAAAATCAGGGAAGAATTTATTTCTTATTGTTTGCAGATGGGTTGTGCAATTATGCCCAAAACATTGTGGCCTTTAGTATTATTTCCTTAGTCTCTCCTCTAACTTATTCAGTGTGCAACACAGCCAAAAGGATATCTGTTATAGCTGTTTCTCTAATTCTATTGGGTAATCCGGTGACTGCAGTGAACTTTTTTGGCATGATGTTGGCCATATTTGGAGTTCTTGTGTACAATAAAGTAAGAAACTTTTAATGCTTCATGAAAAATTTAATCTAAAATTTTTTGAAATCTATAAAAAGAACTCTTTATCCCAGGTACACTAATTTAACTGTAATTTTTAATTCAAAATCTTGTTTTTGTAATATATTTATAAAAAAATAGCTTCTTTTAGTTATTTAAAACTATTATGAATTTTAAGCATAAGTTTTATAGGTTATTCAAGTTTTTGTAATTTATTTTTTATACTATGATGTACTTTTTTATTTGCTTATAATTATGTATATACTTATATATAGTAGAACCTCGTTAACGTGAACACGTTTAATGTAAATTTCTTTTAACATGAACTAATTTTTTATTCCCTGTCAAATTGTAACAGATATAATGCTTTAAAGTATGTTCAACATTGACACTCTTAACGTGAAATATCTTTTAAGGTGAATTTGAATTTCATTACCCTTGGAAACATTTAACTTCTTATGTGAACAAAAAAAAAATTCCCCTTTGACAGGTAAAAAAACTGATCATTCACAATTCTATATCTATAAGAGTAGGTATTTCTGAATGCTTTGTTATAATGATGATACTTTGACAATTATAGCAGTCGAAACGTACAGCAAGCCATTGCCAATTATTTTGTTAGTAATCCTCTCTAATTTATGCAATAAATAAGTTCACTCATATTAGTTAGTTACTTTTCAATATTTTTTTTATTTGCTTCTTTAGAATAATAAATAGAACAGAGTAAGTAAGTACATTTTTTGAATTTAATCGTCTGAACTAAAAAAAAAAAATTCTTTCTTTATAAGTTTATACCTGTAATAACGTTATTCTATTTTTTGAAGTAATTAGTTGTATTTAATATGAGAATCTGTGTAAAGATTATTAATTTAATATAAACGGCAAAATAGAAACTTCTATTGAAATGAAATGTATATTAATTTATCTATAGATTATAGAACATTATGCTTAAAAGATGCAAATAGATATAGATATAGTCTGCGTATTGTATGATTTCCCCTTCAATTTGAGGTTAATGAGGTTTGGTCGTATATTTTTAATCAACACAAATATAACTTTATTGGGAACAAAAACGAACACATAAATACAAAGAATATATATTCGTCGCCAAGAGGAAAATCCTGTCCAGGCGACAAAGAAGGGTAATACAATAAATTTTTAAAAAAGAAAAGGGGGGATATTACAATTATAAATTATTTTGCTCATCATAAGACATCATATATTGTTGAACACTGTAATAATAGGGAAAAAAATACATGAAACTATGTAAAAAAAAATAACAAAGGTAACATACGAAATTCATTTGGATTGGCATAAGACTGGTATAAAAAAATCAAATGCTTCCTTTAAAGTTAAAAATAGAGATCTAAATTGTCAATGTTCATCACAAATTGAAATAAAGCATGCTTAAAAGAAGAATATATTTGGATGTTTTGCAACTGAAATGGTAATTTATTGTATAATTACTAATCTATATTAATAGATTTATTAATATAATCTTAAAAATACAATGAATTGTTGAATTTCAATTAATGATGAACAAACATTTCATATTAAATATCAGTAAAAGGAGAAGTTAGATATATATTTCATTTTATATGCAATAAATGCATAGTGATCACATTAAAATTTGTAAGTATTTTAACTATTTTCATAATTATTTACACATTTAGTACACTTTAAGACAGTAAATGCAAATTTTCCTGTCAAAAAAACAATTTAGGAAGTCCAAAAGTCCCATCCTGATTATGATTCTATATGTATCTGTAAAATTTTTGTAACTATAAATATTTAAAACATTTTGTTCATTTTTAGTTAAATCATAAGCTAAATTAAAAGATTTAACATTGTTTATTTTGTTTCATTTTAGGCAAAATATGATGCAAATCAAGAAAAGGTAAAAGCAACAACTCTTCCCTTTGTAAAGCAGAATGATACTAATTTACTTTTGAAGTATGACAACTATTATGATCCTGTGATAACTAAGGTATACCCACTAGAGATGCCTAAGCAAAATGGATATGTTCGTTTGCACCAAATGATGAATGGCTCACCGAACCTACAAAATATATGATAAAATCTACACTTATTTATTTTGCATTTAAGTTGATAATTTTTATGAACCCTAAAGTGAGTTATTATTGATTTTTAGTTTGCAAATTTTGTTTTTGTTTGCTTATGAATGTTAATTCATCTAGTACATTCATTCAATTTGCTTCCTTCTGTTAAATATAGTCTCAAAATTGATTTGTCAAATTATTCGAATAAATAAAATCATACAATGTGTTTTACCAGAACTGATTAATAAATAACTGTTAAATGTTTTTGCGGGATATTTGTTTATTATTTTTTTTTTTTTGATAATTTGTTTAAAAATTAGACAGCAAAAAAAGAGCAAAAAAATTTGCAAATTCTCATTAAAAATTTTAACTTTTTGAATCTTTACAATTAGAATGGCTTAGTAAGGAACTAAATTAAAGCATAGTAATTTGTAAATGATGTAAAAAGAAATTAATCTATTGATAAATAACTAAACATTTATTGAACAGGTTACAATTTATTTTTTTAGTTTCAAGAAAATCAAGTTGCTATTGTAATACTTTAATAACTTAAAACGTTTAACAGGTTAAGGGTTTTTTACATCAAGAAACTGATTCTCAGTGTTATTCAATGGGAAAATTTCAACCCACTTTTTCCTAGGGGTTCAGTGCTTGAAGGGTCAATATGAATTAGAATGAATTAATGTAAACTGTTGCTAAGAAAAACCCTAATCTCTAATATCTATTTTAGCAAATTATTTTTTCAAATTTCTTTGTTCTTTATTACCAGAGTCAGACTTACTAATTAAGGCTATTTTTTTTACCTCAATGAGCAAATTTTATTATAAATACTAACTGTAGTATTTGTGTTTTATTTGATGTTATGCATATTTATCTTTTCTTTTTTTTTATTTATTCATTTAATTTAAGCAACAACAAAAAATTTTATAGTTTTTCTTTAACTCCATTCATTACCAAAAGATACATGTGTAACATTTAGTTGGTTATTATAAACAGAACCTGGGTCCTGTAGGCTTGGGAGATAAACTAACTATCTTGAATAAATACAGTGTTTCAAAAGCAACAACTTGTTTCTAGAGATATGAGCTTTATTTGCATTACTTGTCAGCCATGTGTCAAAACTCCATCACATTTCCTTGGAGTATGACTCTGCATGTCAGCGCACAGATACCATTGTTCAGATCAGTTATGTGAAATACACAAAGTAAAATGTGCAGAAGTCCCCATCTTGCTAGAAAATTACGAAAAATTAAGGAAAGAAGAAAAAGTTTGCTAGCTTATTTCAAAAAATGAGTTCTTATTTGAAACACTGTTATTTTCCTGTACTTTACTAAGTCTTCTCTATTAGTTCAAAAAAGTTTCATACAATAAACCATGTTAATAGCATTTTTTTTTTTTTTTAATTTTTAAAGTGAGCTTTTTTATTGACTATGTTTGCTATAGATCATTTTATTTTATATTATATACATTATCAGTATTTCAGTTAGTAATGTTGTTTTCAAATTTTTTTGAACATTTGATTTTAATTTTCAATAACCTTTTGTTAACATTCTAAAACTTTAGTTTCTAATTAGTACATATGTTTGTTTGTTTTTTAATAATTTTCCAACATCTTTCTTGTTATAGCAGTTTCTCTGCCTAGCTCTTTGAACAATTAAAGAGTTTAGTTATTGTTGCACATAAAACTCATCTTAATCTGTTATCTAATAATTATCACTTAAATAAATTGTTCACTTTTTCACATATTAGTTTATAAGAAAACTTTAGCTTTGTTGATTTGCAAGGTGTAGTCTAAACATTTAAATATAATACAATTTGCATTTTTAATGTTTAATATATTGTGATCTGTTTTTATGTGTTGAAAGGGTATTTTTCCTTTAACATATCATGTTTTATTTAATTCATTATTGCATTTTATAATTTATTGGTCCACAGGTTTTAAGTTATTTGATTTAATTGATATTTGAAATGTATTTTATGGTACTTTGGTTATGTATTATTTCTAATTATATAAAAAAATAAATGGTGTCACAAGATCCAATGAAATCATTGACAAAACGAAAGTCTTAACCATCAAATGCATAAACTAACGAATCAGAACTGGGAATGTTATTAAACAGAAGTTATTGTTACTTTAATGATCCTTTTCAAATGTGAACTATAAATCTCTATATAACATAAAAACAGAATACTCTAACACAGTTTTTCAGTGCTATCAATGTATTTTTAGGCAGAAAATCACATGGTAGAATCCAGTTTTCTCACATTAATTTCCATATATTTTAGGTTGTTATCAGGACAAGATTAAAACAAGTTATAAAGCTTTCATTTTCCTATAAAATATTTTTGTATCCCTAGTTTAAAGGTATTTGCCTGTAATATATTTTTTTCTTATTATATTCTGCATTTATTATGTTTTTGATTTTGGCTGTTTTCTAAATTAAGAGTAACAATTTAAAAGGTTGTTTCTTTATTACAATGTAAGCTAATATTATATTACTTTAATTTGCTACAATTTAAAATAAACAGACCTAGTTAAATCGGTGTTTAAATTTATTAACTGTTTTACAAATATTGTTTTTTTATACAAATTATATTAATGTAATATTATAAATTACAGTAGAGATAATATAATACAGAGATTTGATTAATGTCATACACACTGATACATGCCTAAATTGTATTTAATAGATCAGCCTAATTGGTAAACAAAAATTTTAAATTTCAGTTGTTCACTCACTAAATTTGTAATAACTATATACCTTTAATTTTAAATGTTAATTCAAAAAATAATTGCTATTTAAAATTATTTATGTTTATTAATAGATCTTAATTGAATCGTCAAGGAAATGTTTGAACTTGAGAGCAAGTGTAAGCAAACAGAATTCTTTCTTAGTACATATACTTTAAGTAAATAATTTTCGCTTTCCTAGAAAAAAAACTGTTTTATGCCAATAAACAATTATTGGGAAACATTCATTGGGGTTGGTTGAATGGCAGCAAACATAGTGCTTTTCTCCCTAGTGGTGAAATAATTACCCTTGCCTATTTATTAATTGTGTAGTTTTTAAAGAATTATTTACTTGTGCGAAAGTATGGAATACATTTGAACTTGTATTTGTTCATTTTACATGCTTTTAAGGTATTCTGTTCTAATGTTTTAGTTTCTGTTTTTAACTAATTTATTAGCTTTTAAAATTTGTTTTTGATATTTTTACGTATGCTTATATATTTATGTGTATTTATGTATATTATAAAGTATAAAACTCAATAAATCTTCCTAATCAGATATTATTTTATGTCATGTTCATCAATATAAATATTTTTATGGTGCTATGGTAATTTTAAAGGTATTTTGTATGATTTTAGAAAATATCTTAGTGCTTCCATTTAGTATAACATCTGCTATTTTAAATTAAATTCAATTTAAATAGTTTTTTTTAAGAGTGTAAGCCGTAAGTATTGAATTTCTGTATGTAAATTCATACATTTAATTTGTTTTCTTGACAGTTCATGTTTAATAAAAATAAATTAAGATGTTATTGATGAACAAAAGCAATAAATACTCAATTTTATAATTGTGTTCTATTTTTTCAAAAAGATAATATTAAATAAATAAATGCTAAATGCATAGAGAAACTTTTATACATTTTTTTTCATTGGAGAACACATTTTATTAGTGTAGATATATACATAATTAAAAAATTAAACTTGTTTGTTCATGCGTTGAAAAAAAAATGTGTATCAGTTGCTTGTGGTCAAAAATGCACAAAGAAAAGATCAAATGTATAATAATCATGTATTGATAATTATAAATATTAATTGCATATATTTATAGTATATGTTAATAACAATGGAAATGTATAATAATTACGATAAAAAATGCATAAAATTATACTTCCAAAATATTCCAGGTAGTTCATTTTAAAAAAATAAAAAATGGAAATGTATAATAATTGCAATGGAAATGTATAATAATTGCAATGGAAATGTATAATAATTGCGATAAAAAATGCATAAAATTATACTTCCAAAATATTCCAGATAGTTCATTTTAAAAAAATAAAAAAGTTGCTGCGACAGTTTTAAAAAGAATTATCTCAAGTCATTGTGAATGTTTTTTTTTAAAAAATTATACAGTATTTCTTGAAGGTAGAGCATTCTAAATAATTATTTTTATGTTCTATAAACTAACCAACTGTTTATTTATTCATAAACTGCAGTTTTTTATTGCAGTTTTATTAATAAAGGAAATTTTAAAGCTGAAACATTAGATTTCTTTTCAGTATTTTAATTTCAAAATCCATTAATAGGCTGTTTAATGCAGAATCTACCATTTGTTTATTTTATTAAACAAAAATAAATTTATGTTTTTCTGTTGTATTGGGGGTGAAACTATTTTATTTTACTGTCGTAAAATGACATTTCTTTTTAATTTTAATTACAAATTTAATAGTTACATGCACATTATATATATATATATAAGCACTTAAACTCTAATTAGCAATGTGCACTAAAGCAGCTGGCAAAAATCAGAGAATGAAATATACAATAGAATTAATCTAGATTAAAATTTACAAAATGTTTATTCAAATTACAAATTTTTTCTATCAAACATTATGTAAATTTAATTTTTTTTTTCAATTTTATTTATTTGTATCATTACTTGCCTAAATTGTTTTTGCCATTTTGTTGCCTGCCATTTTTGTTTTAAATTATTAACTTGTTTTTAAATAAACTAACCATTGTAATATGAATCAGTATTGATGCATTTTTGTCATGTTCATTGCATTGCAAATTATATATAAAAACATTTTTTCATAACTTAACGTTCGTAATTGTTGAACTGATGCAATTATTATATACATTTATCATGCAACTTTATAAAAACAGTTGCTGCATCTCATTATTGGTTTGTCTTAGGTTTAAATTGCTCAAGTACATCACAGTTAAATATTTTTACTGACAGTTTTTTTTTTTTTTTTTTTTTTTTTTTTAAATAAAAGTCAATATTCCTCTTTTATTTATTACAAGTTTTTAATTTATCTTCATAAATTAATGTAATTTAATCTTCAGTTATCATTAAAAAACTTTTTTTCTTATATATAATCATACTTTTTATTCATTATCATAATTACTTGTTAAAAATTATTGAATATTTTTTTAATGTGTGTTTTCTTCTATCTGTAAACTTTAAATGATACCCAGTGCTTTTTTATTTTAAAAATATGTTAGGCTTTCTGCAAAGAGACTTAAAAAGATGAGTGGTTTTTTATTATATTATGTTATTTCTTATTTTAAAATTATCTTATTCATTCATTTTATCTATGAATTTTGAATGCCATTATCTGATTAATTTTTATAAGCAACAAGCGTCACATAATTTCACAAAAGCAATAATTTTGTTGCTTTTTTAATATTTTTTTCTTTGTTGAATAAATAAATATTACAGTGACATTTAAATAAAATACTCATGTGTATCATGAGTTGTGTATCATGTGTATCATGAGTTGTGTATCATGTGTATCATAAAATTAAAAGTTGATCTGATAAATACGACGAGCTTTAAATGATTGTTGTTGGTTTTGTAGTTGTTCACTTCAATTGTAAACTGTATAACCTATGTGGAAATTAGTGAATTAAATTAACTCATATTTTTCTTATGTAGCAGCAATTGTCAGAATAAATTATGAAATACTCATACTTTCATTGTTTATTTATTTTATGTATTTATTATTTTTTGGTCCTAGTAATTGTTCTGAGTTTTTTTTCCATCTTAAAAATGCATTCCCAAATGTTCAAATGAAGCACATGAATGAATGAATCAAAATTTAATCAATGAACATAACTGCCATTATTATTTCTGTATATCATCTTTACGATATTAAAAGATTAAAAAAAATTTCTTAAGTATTCAGATTATCCTCTGATTAGATGAAAGAATATGATTGTCTTGATATGACAGTCTTTATCTCATATTTAGAGTGTTCTAAAACAATTCAAAGTTTTGAAAATATTAAAAACTTTAACCTTTAAAAAAAAATTCATAGTTTTATACTAATATAAGTTGATATCAAACACAAAGCTGAATTGATAAGAAGGAAGAGGCTACTTGACATTTTTGGAGGAGAAAAAATTAGATTCCTGAGAAATTTTTTAATTTTAAAGATCTCAATGGTTGAGGTAACAATGTGTGAGTGTTACTAGATTAAAATTCTTTATACACTTCAATGCATTTTATCCTGATTTGCCATTCTCTGCCACTATGGTTTTTCTTATTCTGTTTTTCATCTCTTTTTCTCTCTTAGCTACTGTGATTTTATATTCACCTTTATTTTTTCATTGGCAACATTATATTTTATATTTCAAATCACTTTTGTTTCTTCTCATTCACGTCTGGCAAGTCTTGAAAATGAATGCTTATTTTTAATTCTTTTTTAATCAAGTAATATTATTTATGAAATAAATGTTTGAGTGTATTTAGAATAAGAGAAGGATCTAAACGAACTTACAAGGAGCAGCAGAAAACATGCAATCAATACAAGTATGTATTTTTCTTAATTGTATAATCCTCCATACTAAGATGGGAAGCGTATGAATGCCAAGTTAAAGACAGATCAAATTAGTGTTAGGATTACTGGTTTGAAATTCATGGGGTGGCTGCCTAATCTATGAAGTATAAAAAGTTTATGCATAATCATGTCATCATAATAAAATGAATGCCGAATTCAGTTTTGTAGTTTCTATTAAAAACTGAACATTTTTATAAATTTAATTTTTTTTATAAAATTTCTAATATTTAATCCTTTGAAATTTTCAACTGGTGTCCCTTTTATATATATTTTTTCTGACGCTCTAATTACAAGCAAAAATATATTTAGGTATGTTTTAACCCTTTGACGGTTATGAACGAGTTCAGCTCGCAATCGAATCGTGCTTCATAATGCGCGCAGACGAGTTCCGCTCGGGAGCAAGATTTCAACCGTAATGGTTAGTAACGAGCACTGCTCGCGTAGTGAAATTTCTCCCCAATGCGCGCTGACGAGCTGAGCTCGTTCGCCATTATTATTCTGCATAAACTACGTTAAAAACGAATCCTACTCTCGAAACGTAGTTAGTTTTACTGCCTACAGAAGGCAGTAGTACGGGTTCCATGAATTTCTTTTCGTAATGAAGGGGGAATTTATTTTTTTACCTTGTTCTTTTTATGCGTATTTTGGCGCGTTTTTTAGAGTGTTTGTAAAGTAAAATGGCTGAAAAGTTAGATAATTATGATGATTATTTGTGATACAGAAAGCTTATCAGGTTTTGAGTCTGATGTAGACTTTGTTCAGAGTATTTAGGTAATTACTGCATTTAAATGCTTCATAAAGGAAAACAGCTGCCACTTTCGACTACTGTTTGCTTGTAATACTGCGCGAGTTAATGAAGCAAAAATTGCTCATTTCCCTGACCGTCAAAGGATTAATAATAAAATATAGTCATATAGTCCAATAATAATTTGAAAAAATTCTGTTAGATTATATAGATTATTCTTTTAGTATATTTATACTAAAATATAAAATCCAAAAAAAATAATTTGAATTTTTTTTTCCATTCATATTACAAATTTATCAATAGTCGATCTTGTAAATTAAAGAAGTTTTAATAGTGAATTACTGTTTCTCTTTCTGGTCTAAACGACTGCAAATAAGTGCAAATTTAACTAATTACTATTTGGAACTGAACTAGTAAAATTTGGAAGAATTTACCTTTAATACAGGTGTATTTCAAGTGTGCTGTATTTCATATAATCATAAATTATTAAAATTCTAAATGTAATATTTTTTACTTAATTCGACCTAAAATAATGAAAAATATATTTAATAAAAATTCTGCATCAAAGGGTTAATGAAAAAATTGAAAATTTTAGATACTCTACAACTTTTTTTTTCATTAAAAGGGGGGGGGGAATATTTATACAGTATATTTATTTAAGCTTTTTTAAATTAAATTATCGTCATTGAAGATTATTTAAAAAAAAAAGCCTTTATCAATTGCAGCAGAGAATATGAACTATTAAAAAACCTCTTTTACAAAAAAATTATGTTTATTCATTGAGAGTTGGGAACCAAAAAAGAAAATTTGTTTTAAAAAATTAAGAGAATTTTTAATTTTTATTCCATTCTTTTTTTTTTCATTAATAAATTCAATTTTCAATTGGTTCAAATTTCTTGGTTACTTCACCCTTTATAAATAAGCATACTACAAACAAAGTACGGATAAAAGAAAGACGATTCTTTTTGTTATTTTCCTTAACTTCTAAATGTGAATTTTTTCAATAAAAATGCATTCATTAGCACATAATCCTGTATATCGCAATGAAAAAGGTAAACAGCGTCTTTGCTTTGCTAAAGGCAAATCAGAAGGAAAATTTAAGCATAATAATAAGCTCATAAATGCGTTATATGGACAACGAGGTTAAAAGTTACGAAGGATAGCATTAACTAGTAGCTCCTTTTCTTCTAGACATAGTTCTATTCTCAATGTGATAAGAGTGCAGCAAAACAAAATCTTAGCTGTCATACTTTTTGTTTTCTGTCCTTATCCACATTCCAACTATTTACTATGCTTATATCATGACTATATCCAACTATATATCATGAAGCTAACTGAACTTTATATTTTATTAAGCTAATTTTTAACCCTTTGACGCATAATTTTAATTAAAAATATTTTCATACTTTTTTCATTATTTTGTATTATTTTAGGTCGAAATAACTGAAAAATATATTTGGTATTTTAATGCTGAATTTAAGCGAGAAAGAAAACCATAAATAAACAAAAATGCTTTATTGTACAAAACATCTCAGTAAGCAAAGCTATAAACAATTTATTCAATTGGAGTATAATTTCTTCATAAGTAGTTAAATTGCAAAATGTATTTTTATCTTAAGTCTATTTAAAGACAGAATCAAACAATTTTCAAAATTGTTAAGAATAGAAAGAAAAATACCTGGCATTGAAAATATTCTGAATGGTAATACTGCTCTGTCTGCGTAATCCACTGAATCCCAAATTGTAAATGCTTCTTGCACATGATACTGTTAATTGTAACATTAATTTTACAATAGATGTCTACAGATATGCAAAGTACCTACTAAAAAGCAATATCCCCCCCCCATTGCAATTTGACTCGGGCGGTTGGAGTTCCAATTTTCTAGAATCTTGATTGAGCCAATAGAGATTTATCCATTTTTCTATTTATTATTCAGCCTATATCAAATCTTAAATCAAGATTAAATCTAAAAAGTTAATTGTCCGTTAGTGCAAAGTCTGTACATCCTAATTTTAGCCCAGTGTGTGTCCTTGGAGGTCTTTTAAGACATTATTGAGTCTTAGTGAGACCAAGATCTTGTTGATAAGGTCTTCATTTTCCAATAATAAAAATTGCATTAATGGAAGTTGCGTCTATGTATAATAAAGTGACTGTCAGTTGACTTGATTGAGTAACACGTATCGTCATCTTGTCGCTTAATTTCTGAAAGTGTTCAAATCTCATATGAAGTAGGAGATACAAGAAAACAGTTATATGAGTTTGAGAGTAAAACAGTCTAACTATATATAAAATCTTATGATGTTGTCGCAGTTATGACTTTTATTGGCCGCAAAATCACATGGTAGGATCCAGTTTTCCCACATTAAATTCCATGTTTTTTGGTTGCCATCATCATAAAATTAATAAAAGTCGTTTTCTTACTGTGATCCTGTAAAATATTTTTGCATTCGATATTTAAAGATATTTATTTACCTGTACCGTCAGATGGGGTGACTTTGTGCAACGAGGGGTGACTTAGTGCAAACTGTCATTTTTTTAAATTTTTGCGTCGTGCCATCAAGGGGTATTTTTTTTTAAGCTCGGTATCAACTGATTTGAATTGTCAACATAACGAACTAATGGTTTACCAAGAACTGGCAATGTAAACATCATCGTTCTTGAAAAATTGGGTATAATATGAAAAAAACACAACTACTTCGATTTAGTAGGAACAACATATGACGCAATGCTAAACGAATGGAATTTAGTTGTTGTTTATTTAGTTATTGTTATTAGTAGTTGTTGTTATTTGTTTTAGTTGTTGCTGTTTATTTAGTTGTATTTAGTTTCAATAACTTTTCTTTATAATGCAATAAAATCTGGCGAGCAACTATTTAAACGATCGAACACTTCGTTTGTTTATTTGTGGCTTGAAGTTAGGCTCGCAGAAAATGCCGTTCATGGGTTAAATTTAGTAGGAACAACACAACCTGTGACGTAGGCTATATTATACCCAATTGTAAGCTCAAGTTACAAACTCGGAGGCTGGAAAGTCTGCTCGGTTGAGGAAGTTCTATTTATCCTGGCCAGGAAGGTAGATATACTTTAACAGTCTTATCAATTGAGATAGCAAATCATGCATAATTTTTTGTTTTTAATTATTATAATGTCAGTTATTTAATAATTAACAGTTTGCACAAAGTCACCCTATCTAACAGTACTATTTATTTTTTTAATTTTACTCTGCTATTATTACGTTTTTACTTTTATTATTCCCTAAACTAAGAGTTTTTTCTTTATTAACGTAATTCTACGATATTACCTTATTATCATTATTAATATTATTATTGCGGTTAAAGAGATTCGTTAAATGATTTCGAACGTAACGATCAGCTTCATGCACAATGTTGTTGTTGTAATTTATTTACGTCACAATAGAGCTGCACAATGGGCTATTGGCGACGGTCTGGGAAACACCCTTGAGGATCATCCGGAGATATATTATCACAATTTTGATTCTCTGTGGAGAGGAAGGCACCCCCGCTACGGAAGCTCGAAAACTTGCCCTCGAAGTCGAGCACTTTACGGTAGAACAGTTAAAAGAGGGTTGATACAGAGCACCCTCGGTCCCTATGCAGGTTGATCAGAGTGGTCAGCCACTTGCTTACTGACCGCAGCCAGTGATACTTGAATTCAGAGTTCTACTGAGAACCGTGTCTTTACGATCAGTCCACTGTGGGACTCTGCACAATAAAATGCATATAAAGATTGCTACGCGAATATATTAAATTACGATCGTAAACTCACCAAATTTGTTAATAACAATACACCTTTCATTTTAAATGTAAATTTTTAAAAAATGAGTACTGAGTAAAATTATTTATGTATTATTTATCTTAAATACGGGGTCTTTCATACTATTTACAAATCAAAATTGACTCATTATAAATATTTAATTTAAAGAAATGAATGTGGGAAGGGGGGCACAAGCATAACGGAATGTTTATTACCCCCCCCCCCAGAAACCGTAAGCAAGAAATTTTTCTTTTTGATTAATTCAATTATTTGAAATTCATCTATAAAAAAAGACCTTAAAATTAACTTTATTTTCAGAGCCTAAGAAGTATTCTTTCTTATTGAGTAAATGATTTTCAAACAGAACATATTATCAAAACAGTTCGACAGGCGACTTTTTTTTTACTTTCTTAAATCCCTTTTTTTTTTTTTTTTTTTTTTTTTTGAAGAGAGGAAAACAAACTCTTTTGGAAATACTTTGTAGAGATAGGAGGAAGACTTCTTTGTTGTAATTGAACAGGCACAGGATCGACTATTATTAAATAAAATGAAAAAAATAATTATTAAAAATTATTTTTTTGATTGGAATTTTCTTTTGAATAAGCGATTTTTATAATTGTATGCAGAAATTCTCGAAATTAAGCCTTTATGCGTAAGAAAGGTAAAGGATTGATCCCTTAAATGCAAAGAAAAATTGCCTTTGAAGGGATCAATCCTTGGATCACCCTCCTGACCAAGCTATAGGTACCATATTTCTCAGATTGCAGCTACCCAATATATTTTGAGATTAAGGAATTCGACCAAAAAAAGGTATATTCATTCAGAAGAAGTACGTTTTGGTGACTGATTTCGTAACTTAAAATATAGTAACGTAACTAGCACAGATTAATTTGCATATTTGAGGTTACCTCTTTGAACCATTGAGTCCTAGAGCGAGAAAATCCAAAAATCCAATTGCCTTACTGGAAGGTGATGCTCTATCCCCTGATCCACCATGGCTCTTATTATATTATTTAAAATAATTCATTGTTCAACATTCCTGAAAAATTAAACTAAGATTATTAATTTTACCCCCCACCCCTTAGAATATTTTCTGAGTGCGCCACTGGCATCACTATTCAGAGGTCGAGAGAATTGGAACCCATTTTAATAAAACGAATCTTCGATACTTTCTTCGAATCTTTCGTACTTTATCATCTTTAAATCACATCGCTTCAATATTTTTCTTGAATATTTCTAGGTCTCTAGGAGTTTGATCTGCTCTAACCGCAATAAATGGAGTCGATTGAAAGAAAGAATTCTTTTTCGAACTTGCACTACGTTTGATTGAGTATTTAACCGGAGGAAGTGAGGAATTTTCTTGACATGGAATTAAAGGCAACAGGTTGGCGATGTTATCTTTCTTTTTGGCGCTCGCTTGTTTCGTTCTTAGATTTGCATGATAAGACTTGAGAGAAGATCCCATAATCATATGATCCAACTCTTCCGTAGATATGGCATTTCTAGAATCGTGGAGTTTGATTCGCAATCCTGATGTACCGCGATGACTTTGCTTCAAGAGACATTTTCGTTGAAAAGTGTTAACATTTGAAGTATGACTGTTTGTAATTTCTATTGGCAAAAGAGGCTGGAGGATCTTGTGAGAAACTGGCTTCAGTTGAATTGGAACAGTTGGCCATTCGTCGATCCTTGGCGAAATTTGTAAATCTTCAAGCAAATCTTGCATGTTCTTTTGCTCTGTTTTAGTTTCTGTTTCTTCTGGAGTCTTTCTTTGACCTATTGATATGACCTGGGTGTACTTGTTAGTTTGGAGTCCAAAAGGATGAGTGTAATTATAAATTGGAATATCACCAACACTACACTCCAAAACACTTAAACTATTACTTAAAAATTCTAAATCTTCTGGTTCTATCGTCATAGTGCCGGTTGTACGTTTACTGTCAGGTCTTGCCCACAAAATCTTTTCGGATTGAGTGCTTATTATATTTGTGTTCTTATCGGCCTCTAATTCAAGTTCAGTTGGGGTTGGATCGCGATCTAAATCTTTTGGATCAGGAAACTCATCTATGGCTGTTGGAAACAGCTGTCCCTCTTTCGTTAAAAGTCTGGCACATGCATCGTATCTATTGCGGACTGCTAAATGCAATGCTGTGAAACCATCATTGTTGCGCTTATGTAATTGGAGACTCTTGATATCATTGCGGAAGACAGATAGGAAAACTGCTATAATTTCGTGGTGACCATGAGCAGCAGCGTACATGAGAGCGGTGTTTCCATTTGAGTCTGTGCAGCAAGGATTGGTCCATGTCTGTAAAAATAATGACAAGCCTTTTAACAAAAATAATTTTTAAGTTAATGAAAATTAAAAAAAGAAAGGAATTAAATAAGTACTAATGTTCAACTCCGTAGCCTTGTAATTGTGAACCCAATCCAGAAGACAAGGGAACTCCTGGATCAAGTATTGGGAGAAAATTGCCTTCGTGAAGGACTTTTTGAGGGAACTAACCGCATTTGCGGTACATGGAGAGGTAGACCACGAGAACATCCCACGGTTAGCCTGACGGCAAGGGGACTCTAACTCATGATATTTCAAGTCACCACTTTGGTCAGTGCGAGCCGGATGCGGAATTCGTATCGACCAGCCATCGCTGGGATTCGAACCCGGTTCACCTCATTGGAAGGCGAACGCCCTATCCTATGAGCCATCACTGCTCTTAATTGGATTTTAACAAAAACTGTGAACGGGGTTGTTGATAGTGTGGGATAATTGTTCACAAGGGCGCCGGGATGAGAGAGGTCCTAGCGACCACGCATGCGTTTTTTTTTTTTTTTTTTTTTTTTTTTTTTTTTTTTTTTTTTTTTTTTTTTNTTTTTTTTTTTTTTTTATCGAAGCATTTTTACTATTCGGAAAATTTTGCTTGACAATTTGGCATATTTACGCAAAATTAGAAAACACAAAGTAAGTTATGAAGAAAGCTCTTTTATTTCGTTTAAATTTCTAATTTATGTTTAATAAAAGAATTTAAAGCTCTTACGATTGGGGAGAAATAAATAGCAGCGGGAGGAGCTTCTAATGTAATTAAAATTAAATTTAAAAAAAATATCGATATAAAAATTAGGGTATTAAATAAAACTCAGAGAATGAGCTCTTAACAAAAATCCTTCTATGATACAAGAAAAAAAAAGTAAAAATTAATTCAAACTAAGGATTATCAATAGTAATTTTAAAATAATCATTTTTATATTTCATCTGTTTATATTCCTTTTCTCAATTTATTAAATTATTATTAATTTTTAAGTCGCGGCATAATTAATATTAGGCAAAAAGTCACGTTTACTATATTCGTATCTACTTTATTATTGTTCACTTTTTAAATTCCACAAATAAAAGTATTTTAAATAGGTTCAGTAAACTTTTTATAACAATTTATTTTTTATTCTTTTTTTTAAATTTTCATGTCTATATTTTCTATATTTTCATTTTAAAGTATCATTCTCAGAATGCTTGTTTTATTTCTATCCGGTTTTCGACGAGATTTCTCGATTATCTTCCTATCTGTTTTACTATTTATTTATCAAACGGTTCAAGATTTATTTTATTTAGTGACTAGAATTAAAATTACAGCCTTCTGCGTGCCAGGGAGTTCAAAGAGGATAGGGTTCCAGAATGTGGCAATCGCTGTTTGTGACATTGTGATAAGCATTGCGCAGAGGCGGCCTTTACTTCCTAGACAAACTGGTACCCATGGATCGGCTTCAAGCCGCCGTTGGGAATTGAACCAGTAGCTCAATGCCTTACCAATTGACTAATCGCAGCTCAGTGACTAAATAATTAAATATGAAGCCGTTAAATCAGTAATATATTTGTTGAAAAATTTACATATTGTGAAAATATTAACAACAAAATATTTTTTTTTAAATTTAAACTAATGAATTACATACTTTTTAATGATTTGGTCAATTTCGAAATTTCATTCGACAAAATGGGAATTTCTCCCTCCCAAAAATATAACTTGACGGTGCCCCTTGTTGTTCAATTGAGTAATTTTTTTAAACTGGATATAAGCAGGAATTTTCAACATCCAAACCCCCCTATAAGTAATGGGGGATGATATATATTGGCTCAAACAGATTACTCAGATTCGAATCCAATAAACTTATCTGAATGTGGCCAGTCCTACACTGTATACGACAATAAACATTGCACTGAATATTTCTCATGAGTGACTGTTGAGTACTCTTAGTCAGATTTTCGCAAAATTAATTTTCTTTGATTCTTAGATTAGTTTCTTTAAGCTTCTGAATTCGCTTCAAAATTATAATATTATGATTCACCACTCCGAGATTTCGTATTTACCCCCCCCCCTATACTTTTTTCTTTTCATTACTTCTTCCTTTAATTATTTCAGAAGTCATAGTTTAAAATATCATTTGAATTTACTGCCTTAGGTGAGTATGTTGCCTAAATGCCTATGTCTCATGCCTATTAGCTATGGCTTTAGGTTCACCTTGAGTTATAAGCACAGTATCCGGCACTTTTACAACATTAAAATTAATTATTTACTCTTAATTCGAAAGCATATTGGATATCAAACCAGCTGCCTTAGGTGAGTATATTGCCTAAATGCCTATGTCTTATGCCTATGACCTACGGCTTAGGTTCACCTTGAGTTATAAGCACAGTATCCGGCACTTTTTCAACATTAAAATTAATTATTTACTCTTAATTCGAAAGCATATTCGATATCAAACAACCCAGATAAAATAGTTGTAAGCTTTATATATATTTATATAACAATTTAGTAAGAGTAAAACATAAATTGAACAGTATTAAGTTTGAAATTTTTAAAAGTGTTTATGCATCAAGCATTTTATTTATTATTATTATTATGCCGATTTCACTGTTAATACTTGGTTAAAAAGAAAATCAGAATTTCCCTCAGAAGGCTCAAATAAGCTGTCAAATAATATACTATATGTATATAAATATATATTCAATAATTCAGTTTGAATCAAGAATAAGAATTAAGAACAAGAATGTTCTTTCTTTTTTTTTAAAGGACTCCTACCGTTTTTTAGAATGAAAATAACTACACTTGGAATTACGTGCTGTATTAATATTAAACTAATATTGAAATTGAACCAATTCCTTGTCATGTAATAACAATGAACTAAATTGAAAATACAAGTTTCAATGACAAAAAAAAAATGACAATGAAATAATGGTTAAGAAATAGACTTCATAAATATAATTGTGTGGAAGTTACAAGTTCAGATTGGCTTCCGTGAGTGCTGCCATTAACTTAAACTTCTTCCGAAACTTCAAGGACTATCATAATAATGGATGGTCATTTCTATTCTCACTACCATTGATTTGTGGAAAGTGTCAGAGAAGTTGTTCACTACAATTTTTTCTGAACTTGAAAGGAGAAAAGAGAAACAAATTTAACCACAGAAATTACGTTTCCTGCGAAACGGAAGAAATAATATGATTGGCAGTCATATAAACGAAATGTTTAATGATAAATCGTAGGATATTTTTACTGTGGATTTTGAAATTAATTTATTTTACTGCGTATTTAATAACTCGTTTTCGTGTCTATGCGGGCGGTATTTTCGACCACTTTCTGACCTGCTAAAGCAATCAGACTGACCCGTATAATATACACGAACGAGTCAACGCCGTTTACGGAAAATTTGTCATCATTGCAGAATATTTTTTACTGTTAATAAGAAAGGGAAAAGATTCGCCTATCCAAAAAAATTTAAAAAAAGTAGTTTGACCTTTTCGATTTCCAAAAGAAAAGAAATTATTCATTTTTACGCTTTTTCATTGCCAATGCAAAGGCGATTTAAAATTGCATTCACATGATTTAAAATCATACATTGCGATTCCTATTTATGCGATTTAAGATTACGCGTCGTGTTTCATATTTTCATGACTTTATATCAAATATAACAGGTTTCGTATTTACACGATTTGAAAGTCACATTTATGATTCGTGCTCAAGTGACTTCAAAATTATACTTAGAGATTCTTATTCACGCCGATTTTAAAATCAAGCATCGAGATTCGTATTCACGATGTTTTAAAATTAAATGTCGAGATTCGTATTCGTGTGATTTAATAATCACTCACTGAGATTCAAATTTACCCAATTTAAATAAATTAATCAAATCTCGCATCGATATTTATTATTAAAAAGTAAATAACATTGAGGATAAGTGGTCCTACATACACTTTGCTGAAGTTTCAGATATTTTTTTAATTATGTATTTCAAAAGTGCTTTTGCATTTAACATTTTTGGATTTATATTTTAAGATTTTTTAGTTTTCTACCAAACTCATCCCTGTGGTATGAATCAATGTAGAGTTCAATAAAAATTAAAGATTGTTTTTAAAAAAATCAGTGATTTTCAAAAAAATTTCGCCAAGAATCAGGTGACAACGAGAGGGTTGAAACTAGTTACAAGAGTTAATCAATTGCTTGAAGAAAATTTTTTAATTAAGATTTTGTGTTCACAGAAAATTTTGCATTTAATATGAGTCAGCATTCTGTATTTATCGTCATGTTGAAATTTTGACCATTTTCCAATAAGCTAGAAACCTCAAATTTCAACTGCGTCGTTTCCAATACAAGTTAGAATAGTTTTCTTAATAGTACAAGCACAATTCATTACTATTTTTATCGCAAATCGAAATTTCAACTCTTTTTGGGTCTACTCATAAAAGTTGTTTTAAATGTTTTATATTATTTAATTATATAAGATTTAACCTTATTTTGCTGACAATAAATACTACTATTAAAGGGAAAAGTCCTATAGTTGAAGTACAGGAGGTCAAACTCGCTCTACTGAGAGGGTCAAATAGCGCCGCACCTTGCAGCCAGTAACGCCGTTTGCTCACGTAGATAGACATACAGGGAAATATAAACGCATTTTTATTTTGTTCTGTGTATAGAATGAGTGGACTTTCAGTAGCTGCAGATTTAACGCACATCTTGCTGCGTAAGCATGCTGCGGCTGTTTAGTCGCAGCTACAATCAGGCTCGTGACCCACTTCTCTTATGGTGTGACCAACGCTGCTCTAACCGACTGCCCCACTGGAGCGTTTTTCTTATACACATCAAGAAGTCAAATTAAATTTTTTTTAAAAAGGGGAAAAAACTGGATCATAAGCTAATTATCTTTTATTTTTAATTTAGATTGCTCAAAAAATAAAAATCTTTCGAAAAATTTTTTTTTTAAAAAGGAACTATCTTATATGAAAAACAGTTCAGTTAAACAAATTAGTATTAATTTGTTTAATAAGTAATAAAATTTTTAGAAAATTTCAGGAGAGTCACGTGATTTAGAAAATATAATTCTGACAGATAATGAATAGCTGGGTAACTCCAGAAGAGTACCATTGAAATCGCATAATTGTGCCTAATCACGTGGTTGTGCTTGGATTGTTAGCGTCAAAGGTATTAGGATTGGTTTATTATCACGCTGAGAAAGTTTTCAGCTCAGATTTAATTTGGATGCCTGCAAGCGACGTCACACGTGAGTGTCGAACCTGATCATCAACTGAATCGATTACCCACAAGTGACGTTGCCTGCAGGCATCCTTATTATAAAGTTTTAATACTTTTATCATAATCGGGTATCTGCAAGCGACGTCACTAGATAAATCGTGATACTTGTTTATGCTCCAATTCAGCAGCCAATCCAAGTTTGAGACACATGCGTATAGCATCGTTTGTAGTTATCAAATTAAAATTGGTTCAGTGTGATGACAAACCAAGCCTAACAGTTGTAACGTTAACACGCCATGCGCAACCACGTGATTAGGAACAGCTGTGTGATTTCAGTGTTATTCTTTTTTTCCAACGGCAAGTACCAGATTTTTTTTTTAATTTACCACGTTTGCTTCCATTTATAAAGTTAGCATAAGTAAGAATTATTTCTTTCAGAAACTTCATAAACACAGGTAAAGAGTTTATCTAATTAGACTGAAATGGCGAAAAAACGTCATTGACAGAATTACAAATCCATTAAGATGACATTTGAAATGAATTACAATGGACAATACAACGAACAACGAGATGTTTTAAAACAAGAAAATGCGTTGCAGGTAGAAAACGAAACACTTGTATCGGATCAATTCGAGATACTAGAGCCTGAATCCGGCACTATTCCTAGGAAATATAATTTTGTGAAAATAGTTGATGATGTCAAACCGCCTGAATCAGATCAATTTGAGTTACTGAAAACTGGATCCAATGCTCTTAGAAAAGTTAGCGCTGACCAGATAAAGGATGATGTCAAACCATCCGCCCCAGATGAACCCGAAACACTGAACGCAGTTTCCAGTTATGCTGTTTTCTCTCGATCTGTTTCCCCTTCTCGTCCTGTGTGTAGTGAATGGTCTGATTATCTTAATAAGTCAAGTGCAATAGAGGGTTTGAGAGAGTCACCTATCTACGAAGGTGATCGTAAAATTAAATCAGCCTTTATACTCAAATGTTTGCAATATGGTATAGAGAAAGAACTAACAAAATTGTCAAACAGTGAACAACGTGATCTTCTTTACACAGATTTCTCTTTCATTAAAGATTCTCATTTTTCCCTGAATGGAGTATCTTTTACTTTCGTAATGCATGCTCCAATGGCATTCGTCTTTTTACGTGAAAAATTCGGTATAAAAACGGAAGATTTCATTAAATCCATTTGCCACGAACCATTGTATCAAATAAAAAGCGGGAGTAACAGTGGAAGTGTTGTATATGTAACAGGAGACGACCGTTTTATCTTGAAAACTGCACAGAGAAAAGAAGCCAAATTTTTATCCAAATTGTTTCCTAGTTACTACTTAAACTTAACTCAACACCCGAAAACTCTTCTTCCAAAGTACTTCGGTCTTTTCTGTTATCAGAGAATAACCAAAAAAATAAGATTTTTAGTCATGAACAACGTGCTTCCTTGTGCAAAAAACATTCTGGAGGTATACGACCTCAAAGGCGCAACTAACAAAAAAAGGAGAAATAAATTGAATGTAAATCAAACAGGCGATGTGTCGAAAACTGTAATACAGAAAGATTTAGATTTTCTGAAGCAACAGCATGGTGGCCTCTTCATTGAAAAAGATATGTACGATCTGCTCATAAAATCTGTTGAAAGGGATTGCGAAGTTTTGCGAAGCATTGGCATCATGGATTACAGTTTACTTCTTGGCATTTATAGCCGCAATGAAGATTCTCAATGTCAAGAAGCCAGTCAGCTAAGTCAGCCAGCTGAAAAATCTCAGTTGGATAAAAGGAAAATCGACAATTTAATTGGTCCATTTAATGCTCGCACTTCGAGGGGAGAAAAAGTTAGTTTATATGTTGGCATTATAGATATTTTGCAGAAGTACACCATAACGAAAAAATTGGAACATTATATGAAATCGCTTGTTTATGACAAAGAAACTGTTTCTGTGAACCAACCAATGTTTTATTCCGTGAGGTTTTTAAAATTTTTGAAAGAGTCGGTGTTTAAATGTGTGCCAAACTTGGATGTACCAAACAAGTGAATGTAAATGTGCATGAATAAAACTGAATTGAAAAAAATTTGATTTGTGAATTCAATAAGGTTTTATCAAAGCAATTGCGCAAATTCAATAATTTAAATTAAATAATTTTTAAAATCAATTTTTATTAAAAATAGTTGAGTAATCTTAAATCAGATCCTTAACAATTTAAATTAAAATCTTTAAATTGATATATAATAAAAACAAATACGTTAATGATTAATAAATCTAATCACCTTTTTACTATACGAAAGCCCTCTACAACGCTGTTGTGTCCTTGTCCCCTCACAAGCGTCAGAGAGAATGTCGCATAATAGAGACTCTACTCGTTAATTAATTCTTATACAATTAAACTTCTTATATTGATATGTGAGGCAATTTTTTCGTAAAAACTCGATGTTTCATATTTTATTTAAAAAAAATACTGGATTATTATAAAAATATAAAAATCAATAGGCAATTAATTTTATATGTTTTCAAATATTAATAACTAATTATTTAAAAATGCGCATGTAAAAACACCCATTTAGAAAAAATTTTATAATATATTAAGTATATTGCAATGTAAATTGTAACCAATCAAAGCGAACCAAACCATACATTTAACGAAGAAAAAGAGATAACGGAACATTGATTTAATCATCAGCTAGTGCCTGATGCATTTTTAGCAAATACATTTTTTTTAAAAAAAGGCATCATTAATGAATATTTAAAAAGGGAGCTAACATCAGAATTTGTATCGATCAGCCCTAAAACGTTATACTCGGACACTGGGGAATTCCACAAACCCAAAATACTTCCGGGTTTGGGAATGGTATCTCATCAATGATTATAAATGTTCCATCAAGCGAATGTCTGTAGGTTGTTGGCTTGCACTACTACCTTTGTAGGCCATTTGGTTAGTAATAGCGAGGGTATTATTCAATGTGTCATGTTTACCGATCAACCTACATTGTACCAGAAACTCCCCACCCAAACGTTTACAAATTAAAAAAGCTTTTAACTAGATGAATAACTGATAATGGATCATCTTGGCGACTCGTGCTTTTTCGAAAATTATTCTACAGCATTTCTACCAGCTTAATAATTATAACATCTTTGCGAATGGAATTATTAAAAAAAAAATCTTTATATTTCTCTCATATAAATGATACGGTTAATTTTTTTCCACAAAAACTATTACTAACTACAATAGATTTATGATGTAAGTTGTTTTCTATGAATGTTTTTTCCAATATTTCTGTTGAAAGCTTCTTTAAACCAGTACTGAACAACACTACGAAATCATGCACAATAGAACTAAAAGGTGTATAACTGATACAATTAACAAAGCTAGAAATTATAATTTTTTTTTTATTTATTATTATTTATTGCTCTTTTCGCTAGCTTTGAGTTATTATATTAAGCAAAATAAGTTTTTCATCCCATTAGAATAGAGATTAACTGTATTTATCATCATTTGACATGATGCTATTGCTCGCGGCCTACTCAAAATTTACCACTGTATGTAATTTTCTCCAATACCTATCCCTTTCGAAGGGACGTAAGACATTTATTTCCACAGTACCATTATTGAAACTGCTCACTATTGGCGCAATTTTAATAATAACCAAATATATCACTATAATACTTTATACCTATATTAGTATATTTGGTACTTATTGCATAAACCTCAACATTTGAGTCTTACTTGAAATACATTTATCACCAATATAAAACTAAACCCGAAATTTTAAAAACAAGTAGAATTCTTATAATACCTTACTAAGGACTTAAGAGCATGATCATTTCTCTATCTGACATTTAATAAACTGTTCAAAATGCTTATAAGTAGTGATGGAAAAAAGTTCTTTTAATTCTTACTCATTAAAATATTAATACACTATCTTTGCTACTTCCGATATTTTTTTTTTATGAAACTAAGGAAAATCCTTTGTTGAATTCTTATTAAATGCGCCAGCTGAGGAATTCGAATAGGCCAGCCATCGTTGGGTTTCGAATCCGGTTCACTTCATTGGGAGGTGAGCGTTCTATCCCCTGAGTCACAGCCGCAATGGCTCTAACGTTGTTTATTGAATTTTTCTGTCACAGCTAATAAATAATAACTAAATATTCAAGTACGTGCAATAAACATTTTTGTTTATCAAACACAACTATATTATTATAACCGTCGTTGAACAGCCGACCCAATTTTTGGGTCGGATCATGGGTTTACAACTACTAATGTTCAAATCCGTAGCCTTGTAATTTTGAACGCAATCCAGAAGACAAGGGAACTCCTGGATGAAGTATTGGGAGAAATTTGCCTTCGTGGAGGACTTTTTGATGGAACTAACCCGCATTTGCATTACATGGAGAGGAAGACCACGAGAACCTCCCATGGTTAGCCTGACGGCAAGGGGACTCTAACCCATGATCCGTCTACCACTGAGGATATTTCTCGTCAGCACTGTGGTCGGTGCAAGCCGGATGCGGAATTCGTATAGACCAGTTATCGCCGGGATCGAACCCCGGTTCACCTCATTGGAAGGCGAACGCTCTATCCCCTGGGTCATCGCGGCCTCAAACACAGCTATAGGCGTACAAGTATCACTAAGGTTATTTTTAAAATATTTGAAAAAATTAAATTGACTACAGTTCAATTTTTATTTAATGACTAACGCTCATTCATCCCGCTGTAACGGTTCGTAGTAAAATGTTCTAATGTCGACAGTGACTTTTTCCCGCGTTGCAAACTATTAGTATGCCAAATTTCATCACCCTCGATTGATGGTTTAGGAGTCTATATTCAGCACAGACAAACATTCATTTCCATAAGTATAGATAATAAACTATTATTAAAATTAATTTATATTGTAATATAACCTTGTAATACCCGAAAGCAGCAAAGTCCAAAAGTAATCAGGCTCCACATGTTTTTCTCTTTAAAAAAATCTATGGTTTTCAAACGTTTAAAGTGCCTTTAAAAACCTTTTCATTTGCTTTTTTGTTTCTGTTTTGTTTTATTTTCTGTTTTTGACAGTTAAAAAAAAAACATCAAACAAATATAATGCACACGCATGATAGCACTAAACAAAACTCTGAACGGTTTTGCATCAGTTCGGCTCTTCAGACTTGTTTTTTTTATCTCCAAAACTACGGAGCAGATTTTAGCAAAGTGCGATTTGAATGCAAGTTGATATAGCATTTCAAAAATAATTATTAAACGCATGATAGTAGTCTGATGCGGAGTCGTAAGGTATGGAAAAATGGTGACGGAATCAAACACAAAAATGGGTTAATAGGGAGTTCAATTCATATTATTATCCTCAAATCCTCTTTCAGATTATTTTCAAAAAACTACGTGCCCCATACTGTTATTTCATGCTAGGAATATTAAGAAAATTTCAGCCTTACTATGGCAATTGATCTCACTCGTTCAAAAACGTTGCTTTTAGGCCTCGGATAGATTTTCAAGTCGCTATTTTCCTCGTCAGAGCGTCTGAGGCATAAGGTTTAGATCTGGTGATCTGACTGGCTAGCCAATCAGGTGAATATTTTCACTTTTCTGAAAATGTCAAAAGACGGAGATTTATGTGGCTACATGCTGTCGTCTATTAAAATAAAATCACCTGCTTCTGTAAAAAAGGTATAATGTATTTCTCCAAAATCCCCTACTATTCTCACCATTTAAAATAAATTTTTAAAGACATTGGGTGTGTGTGCAGTTGTCTAACAAGGTGAATGTTCGGATCATCTAACATCGGCTATCATGATGGCTTGTTTCTCAGACATTAAAACATATGAATACCTTATTTTTGGCACATAATTTTATATGGAATGGAAGCTTCAGTGACGTGTTACCAATGAAAATATTTGAAGTTTTTGCTTTGATCAAGGTTGTTAAATGATTTTTGCCCTTATTTTGAAATTCAAATAAGTATATAAAACACGACATTCTCGTGATCATTATTGGTTACTATAATTATCAATAACGAAACATTAAAAAAAAAGGTAATATTGAAAATATATATATATATATATGAAANGGTAGAACAATATCTTTATCTGAAATGCTTCTAAAAATAGAAATTCAGATAAAAGAAATCTATTTATTTCCCGTGTAATATATATGATAAATTATATCATTCCAATGAAAAACAATTTAACTACATTTTCATTATTAATTACGTAGCTGCTAGGTGATTTCTTATTAAATGGAAACAAAAGCGGCAATTGTGTTTACAAATTGATGAATTTTATTCCTTTTATCTCAAAATCATTTATTTTTTTGTTGGAAGTTATACTTCAATTGTTAAGAAAGATTCTCAAGAACTTGCTAACAAGAGACTTTCTTTCATATTCCTAATTTTAACTATGAACTATAAAAAAAATAAATTAAATCAGGTTTTCAACTATGTAATCGCTGACAATATAATACACTTGCATTAAGTATGAACAATACCTGTGTTTAAAATCCTTCCAATTAACGATCGTATAATTTCTAGTAGAAGTATCAAATGAAATCAATTTTTAGTAAAAGTATCAAATGGAATCAAATTTTAGAATGAGTATGAATGGATATCCAATTTTAGAAGTATTAAATGGAAACCAATTTGAAAAAGTTTCAAGTGAAATCAAGTTTTTGTAGAAGTATCAAACGAAATTAAATTTTAGTAGAAGTATCAAATAAAATTAACTTTTTGTAGGAGTATCAAACTAAATCTAATTTTAGTCGAAAGATCAAATTTGTATCAAATGTAAGCGGAGTAGACATAATCATTTAGAAATCTATAATATCGCAATGTTACTTTTACGCAGAAAGCTGCACTTCTATCGTTATAAATGTATTTTTTTCGTTTCAGAAAATTGTCCTTCTTTTTTTAAAAGGAATTTAATTTTTTTGTTTTGGAGTGAAATTCTTTTGCTGTTAGTAATAACATTTGTACCTATTATAAAAATTGTTATTATGATATAAATATATATTATGATATCTAATCATATTCACTGGAAAATTTTTGATGTTTCAATAAGAACAAAATTTCATTGGAAAAATTTGAATGCTGTCCGCTTCTATTTGGCCCAAAATCGTGGATAATGATTTTCCGTCACAATCATTCTTTATTAATGCTTATATATATATATATATATATATGGATTATTTTTTAAATATAATATTGTGAGTGTTGATCAATTTTATTTGGATAGTAAAAATTTGTGTGAAATATTTGAAAAATTATCGCGTATGTAAATAAATTTCAATAATTTTGAAAAATATATCTTGATATTAAAATTCAGCTTTTATTGGTTGATTATTTTTATATGAACCAATGTTCGTTTTGGTGACAAGTTGGAACAGCAGTTGCTAACACATGATCTCTATAATCGATAAGTACCCATTGAAAATTAAATGTAAGTAGAAAAGAAAATTTTCCGCAATTAGAAACAAAATATGGATACGTGTTACAGTGAAAAAAAATTTCCACTTTATTCAGGAAATGTTTTGAAAGTGTTAGTCAAAGTCAGTTAAGCGAAAAAGCAAAAGTCATAAAACAAGGCGATACACTTTATCTTAACCATACTGTCTACTGTAACTTAACTCGTATAATTTTCAACAGCTATTTTAAGAACTTTTTACTGAGTTAGTTGAGGACAAAGCTGGAGAGATATCATTTTTCATAATTGACATAAAGGTGAACTTTGAAAGCTATAATTGGATTTCGTTCGGAGAAGTAAAATAATTTTTTTGTTAAGTATACCGTAGAAGAAAACATAAAATTGAAGAAATTGCTGCAATGGTATTGATATGTTTTGCATAGTGAAATTAAGGCATGTTAAGAATATTTTTTAAGATCTAAATAGAATTATAATCACTAAACAAATTTTCTGAATTTTTTAAAATTTTATATTCTTCGAAACCTATCGATGATAGTCATCTTCTGCTAGAACAAAAAGTTTGCTGTAGGTTCCGATTTGCAAAAATAACAGTTGTTAATAAAAAAAGTAAATTAAAAAAATTAAAAAAAAAAAAACAATGTATGTTACTTAAAATTTACTTTCCACGTAAAAAAAAACATGTGCAATAAACAAATTAACTAAGATGTGTTTCTTGTAAACATTACAGGGAAAAAAAACCTGTTTAATAGTTTTTACTTCATTTGATCATAAACTATCGAAGCGATAGTTCTTTCCAGCAAAGCTTCAACACTTCTATTTCAACTGTTATTTTGACTTCAGAAAATTGTGACAAGGAAGATGTGGGTTCTTACCATAGCAAAGTAAAAAAAAAAAAAAAATGAAAGTCCAAGTACAGAAAGTCCAAGTACAGTCTAAGTACAGAATTTCTTTGTATAATTTAAATTGAGTGTTAATGCTCATCAAAGTTCGAAAAATTTGGTATACAATTGCTGTTTATCATCAAGGAAAGATTAAATGTTTCAAAAATCTGTTACTTCAGTACAATTATTTTTATTATATAGGAAGTATTTTATGAAATTCAATCAATTTAGGAAAAGTTTTCAAGCATTTAAAAGAATTGGGAGGACTTCTTTCGCCTAAGGTTTAAAGACTAGAAATCCTCATCCGCCGCTATAAAAAAAGATTTTCATGATGTAAATTTTATTTTAATATTTTATTACATGCTTAATAAAATTTAAAAAATAAAATACTTTAAAATATCAACTTTTTACTGATATTTATGATATTTATTCAACTGTAAAGCTGATTTTCTTTCTTTTATTTTAAATTTCCAAACATGTGTAAAAATTTTATTTTTAGCTTTAAGCACATAATTTAAATTAAAACAGCTTTTATTAATTATTTCAAAATTAATTAACATTTTGATTAAATATTTATTACCAAAAAAAGCATACATTTCATTTTGGAAAATACTTCCATTCTTTGTATTGTTAAAAATGAATATAAGGATTTCAAAGTTGTGTAGAAAAAAGGTTTGAGTTTGAATAAAAATATGCAACAAATGATTTGAAAGTGTTCGTGATAATAATGTAAAGTGTGTTAGCATTGTGCTCGCTCTAATTCTTTGAAACAATTATGAACTAAGATATCATGCTTTTAGTTTCAAAATACTGGTAATGATGAACTTGCATGCAATTTTTTAAATAAAAGGCCTCGTGTCATAAATAAATACCAAGTTTTGTATACAATGAAGGTCAATGACTCGTAGTGTAACAAATATTGATTAGTGGGAAAGAGGGAGTTTGTACGAAGATACCACATATATAAATTTACAAACCGCCAATTCTTTTTATTTTTTTTATTTCTTTTATTTTTTTTTTATAGCTTATCATAGCTATTGGCTTTTGCTTCTTAAAGCAAGAGGCAATTTATTAAGAAAGTAAAATAGTTTATAATGGCGATTTGCTTCGATTTTAAACTGTTGGCAACTACACTACGTCATTAAATCAAATGCGTTTTTTCAGAGGCAGTAAATTTCGCTTGATAGTAGCTTAGAACAAATATTTTTTGGTTATGTAAGAAAATTTTATTTGAATAAAAAGTCAATTTGCTTTTTTTGCTTTTTTTTTTTGAGATATGAAAGGTGTTTCTAATGTCAAATGAATGTATTTTTTTCCTTACATGTCTCATTTTTGTGCTCCATATTTTGCCAAAGAAAGAGACTGTAAATGTACTATTATTAAAATAAGATAGAAATGACTTGCATTAAAGTACAGTTAGTTCTATTTTTCGGATAACTGGAGTTTAACCACTGCCGTAAAGAGGCTTACTACCAAAGAAGCTGAAATCTAACCCCAAAATATTTTAAACATACAAATTGCGGGAAATTTTCAAGCCTTTCCTCTCCATATAGCGCAAATGCAAGTTAGTTCCACCAAAAAGTCTTCCACGAAGGTTAGTTTGTCTCAATGCTTGATTAAGAAGTTTCTTGAACCTTGATAATCGTTAACTCAGAATTGGGTCAGCTGTTCAACGCCGGTTATAATATTATATAGTTAAGTGTAATTATAATATAAGTTATTACTAGGCAAAGTGTAAATTACTGAATGCATTTATCCTTTAATTGTATTGAACAAATCAACACAAGTAGTTTCTGACTATTAACTTAAAGAATAATTTTTTTTTTATTCTAATCAAGCAGTGTCTATATTATCTTTTTGATTTGCTGGCATTCTATGTTGTTTATAATTTAAAAAATAAAATGCTTTAAAATATCAACTTTTTACTGATATTTAAAGAAACATAGCTGTTCAAACGTTTATTCAACTGAGAGCTGATTTCAGAAATATCCGATGAAATATCTGATAACCATAGACTCTTATTGCTATTATTTTTTCATTAAATGCTAATCAAATTAACATCAAATCGATGTGTAGATCTTTTAGATTTGATAGTTGCTATCATTCTATGTTGTTTAGAATACACATGAACTGTCCTATATGAAAAAAATCTGTACAAGATTTATAAACAACCTGATGTTATTAAATACATGAAAAATAGAACAAATTGGATGGTGATTCCAATGACTGATGACAATACAATAAAAAATATATTGCTTTTTAGACCCACTAGAACAAGAAACAGTGGAAGTCCCCGGTTGAGAGGGGCTGATTCGGTGGGATCTGATTTTCTTGCAATTAATGAAAAGAATTGGAGATCAAAGATAAATCCGAAGTCGTTATGGAGAAATCTTCAGAGGAAGGCATTGGCCCACATTGGGCTGTGTGGCCAACTATGATGATGATGATGAGCTGTCCTATAAGTATAGAACAATTAATTTTTTCCTATTATTTTTTCGTTAAAAGATAATCAAAATAAAGTCAAATTAATCAGGATTGGAGTTCTAGTGAGTCTAAATTGATTTTGGACTGGACATGTATTGATATGAAAATAGTTATAACTCAATATGCACCCATTGTGCAGCCATCGCGTATAAAACATAACTATATCACTAATTATTTTATTTATTTTAAAAATTATTAAATGAAATAAGATGTTCTAGCATAAACATCATACTAATGTGGGTTTAAAATTATATGAGTCATTGAATTTTAAAATTATGTTTATAAATAATGAAATACATTATAATAAAAATAATAAAATATTTGTATTGTAACTTTGAAGTAGATTTGTAAAATTATAGATAAATTCACCTTTTTCTTATTAAGTTTTATTTTAAGTAATGTTTATGATTTTGTGCAGTCTTGCATTTAAGAAATTTTAGATTGTGAACATTTTATAATTTATTACAGTTTAAGAAAAGGTTTTGTATATTTGTTTATAATAATAAAATGCATTATTATGTTGTCTCAAACAAACTACATTAATAATAATTTGTAAATAAAATTTATAAATAAAACTTTTCTTCCGTTAAACTTAACAATTTTATTTTAACTCGATTTATTTTTGTATGGATTTATGTCTAAAAATAATAATTGATAAAAAACTAAAATAATTTTTACTTAGTTTTTTATTGAGGGAGGAGCTAATCTCGGAAATTTTGAAATTAATCATGTCATTTTTCTTAAAAGGTGTTTTTTGCAACATAGTTTACTTATTTTGACAATTTCCTAAATTTTAAAAGAAAAACTTGTACAAAATCTAGCTTTGGACTAAAGGGTTTTGGAAATAAACCATTTTTAATTTAGTTTATTTATATTAAATACCCTTTTAAGACACAAGGATCAACACTTAATAATAATAGTTAAATAATTAAAAGGTAGTTGATATTTTACTCATACTTTCTTTCTAATATCTAATTTTTTTTTAAATTGAATTCATACGGAATCTAACTTTGGACAGAAGAATTTTTCACAAACCTATTTCAGACAGAAAAGCTAGAAACATTGCTAACTTTGAATTTAATACTGATCATACTAAATGTATGGAATATATATACTTACACATTCCAGCAAAGCCTTGATAGTTTCTACTTGCCCCAAAATTGAGGCATGCATCAACGCCGTGAGACCCTTCCAATCTGCAGCGTTAGGATCTGCACCAGCTTCCAAAAACAATCTGACGAGTTTATTTCTACTTCTGCTGCAGTCATCAACAGTCACAACTGTATATATGAGGGGTGTCTGTCCTTTATCATTTCTACAATCAACATCTATGCCAGCCTCTGCTAGGAGCATGGCTTGACGGTGACGCTTGTAACGAATAGCTTCGAACAGTCCATAATGTCCTGATACAGATGACATCATAAGGGAGTGGAATGTTCAAAATATTTAGCAGTAATTCGTTAATTTATCTACATGTGTTTTACATGAGTGGCTTTGTTATGGTGCACTTCTGCTTTAAAAATCTGAAAGGATAAAATAGCTGTTTATCTTTACGATACAATATTACCGTCAATGCATGAAATCCGACATTCTACAACAGTGATTTCCAACTGGCGGTACGTGGGCAGCATCCGGTCGGCGAAGCTTTTTTTGTGGCCCGCGTACTAAAATATATTAGTTGTCATTTTTTTGCAGACAATTTTCGTAAAAAATCTGTATGGGTTTAAAATACTTTTCTCGTTAATAAAAACCTAATTTCTTCGTTTCTGTGAAATTTGACAACGGTGCGAGAAAATTTATTTCTCAAGTTTTGCATCCAAGAAAGTATTTATTCAAATACAAAAATAATCGTGTATGTTTCTCTTTTTTATTTCAATTTTTTTTTTTTTGTATTTTGTGAATATAACGTAGCGTGTGTGTATCAGAAATTTTCTCGAAGAAATTCTCCGATTTAACTTTTTTAAACCCCTCATTTTAGACGAAAATATTTTCACACACATTTGTGAATTTTAAACTTAAAATGTAAATATCTATTATGTGGTGGTTGCAGCAGACAAACCTCTTTAGATATCTGTTGCACATTAATTGCTTAATACATAGGTGCACATTAAGTTATTGTAGCCCGAATTTTTAATATTTTTAAAAATATTATTAATAACAATTAAATATTTTTAAAAATATTATTCTTAACAATTAAATATTTTTAAAAATATTATTAATAACAATTAAATATTTTTAAAAATTTACGTCTTATTTTAATTTGCAATTCAATACTTTTGTTTTGTACAACTTGGTAAAACTCTGACAGTAATATTTAATGTTCCTTCAAACATAAAAGAGTCCAACAAAAAATTTTGATAAAGTTGCGGCCTGTCATTTGATTTGTATTTTTAATTGTGGCCCCCAGCCTCATGCAAGTTGGAAACCCCTGTTCTACAAAGTCCCTATTCATTGTATAGAATCACAAATAACAAAAAATAAAAGGATTGGATTAATATTTTGCACATTGCAAGGCATTCTATAGAATGACTAATGAAAAACCCGCAAAGTATGAAAGGTTTAATATTTCATACAGTACTCTATGCATTCTATAGAATGACTGAAGACAAACCGGCAAAGTATAAAAGAATAAATATTTTACACATTGCCTAAACATTCTATAGTATGACTAATAAAAACCAGAGAAGTATAAAATAATGAATGTTTTACACTACATCTAAGCATTTTATAAAATAACTTACAACAAACTGGCAAAGTATGAAAGAATTAATATTTTACTCATTGCCAAGGCATTCTATAGAATGACTAATGAAAAACCGGCAAAGTATGAAAGGGTTAATATTTCATACACTGCCCTATGCATTCTATCGAATTTTACTCACTGCCTATGCATTCTATAGAACGACTGAAGACAAACTGGCAAAGTATGAAAAAATAAATATTTTACACATTGCCTAAACATTCTATAGGATAACTAATAAAAAATCTACGCTCATTCTAAACAATGAAAAGGCATTCTTCAGACTACCAACAATTCATATATTGTCAATAACATGTAAATTAAAATACATGATAGAATAAAATGGATTATTCTACAATTAACATTTCAAGTTGAAATCGAAGGAAGGAGAAAACATAAAAACGAATAAAAATAATAATTCTTTATTATGAATTATTATTATATTATGAATTATTATTATATTATGAATTATTATTATATCATGAGTTATTATTATATCATGAATTATTATATCATGAATTATTATTATATTATAAACTGAAACATCATTCAATATCCTTATTAATTTTAAACACCTTCACATAAGAGATAAATTTACTCATGGGGTGAGTTTAAAAAAAATAGAGACACCCGTTACTTTTAAAACTAAAGTATTTCTTAAATAAAAATCAAAGTCCTGCTAAAATGTTAAAAAAATTTAAATGACTAGTATTATAATTATTTTTTACTTGATTAAATAACTTCTCTTGCATTCCATTTCACAGAATTCGCATTAAATCACATTTTACTCTAACTAAACGTAGGTAATACTATATGCCATGTAATAAAATATATTATCGAATCAATTATTTTTAGTATAGCCGCCTATGGTGGCTAGCTGGTCGCCTTTCAAAAGTATATTGTATTTTTATTTGATTTTATATTGTATTTGTTTATTTGATATTCAAAAGACATTGATTTAAATGCATTTGATTGATGCATTTGATTTAAAAAAAAACACACGCACAAATATATCGAATTTTCCTGTAACTAAAAGAAAAAAAACTTTCTAAAAAGAAGTTTTCTTATGTAAAAAATAGCATTCGCTTTTTTTTTTCTTTTTTAACATTCATTTAGAGCACTTTTAGGGGGAAAAGTATCCCGGTAATTTATCAGACCAGCTCTTCCGGGTTCCTGGCCTTCTAATTGTTGACATGCTCTGTTAGTTTTTCCGGTTTTCCACACTAGATCATGAGGAATACGGGTCAGTACTGTCAATCTACCAAGTACTTAGGGGACAAGAAAAATATTCAGTACAGAAAAAAAGAGTGAAAGGTGAATGATCCTTATATTTGGGGGCTATAATCCACCTCCAGCTATATCGATCTCTATTAATTGATTAAAAAATAACGCGTTGTTTATACCAATACAAGATAGGTCATGATTTGCTGTTTATTATAATAAAACTTTCACCAAATTTATGATAACTTTATAGCAATCACACTGTAATAAAAATAGACCTAAAATTAACGATTGTTTTGTTTTTTTTTAACATAGAAAATTCACATGTGTTAAATTTTATTTATTGATATTGTCTTACAATGATATCTGATATTTTAACCAATATATGATGCTTTAACCAAATTCCTATTAATAAAAAAAAATTTGACTGATGAATTCGTTCAATTCCTACAACGGAATTATTATTAAACTATGGCAAGAAATAAATGTGTGAAGATTAGATAATGTTATTATATATAGAAATGAAAATAAATATTAGCATTTTTATGTATAATAATCTGATTTTACCACCAATCTCTACCTATTACTAATTTAATATAAAATTGGTCAAATGCTATTTGCCTAGTTTGTACATCCCACTCAATACTTAAAAAAAATATTAAGTTGTAGAAAATTATGAAAAAACGAAAAGTTTTTTTTCTTCTAATAATAGTGATATAAATATCTTAAGAAGTAAATTTTTATTTTAAGATTTTGTTTTATAAACATCTAGACACATTCCATGAGTTTTTAATTTTACTGTTATTTATATGTTGTGCCTATTTATCAACTATTGATTTTTAAGAAATAGTTGCATAAAATATTAAATAGATATCATAACTTTTCTTTACTTAAAAAGCCCACGTTTATGCAATAACATCTAAATCAACAGTTATTATTCTCTGGAATGGCAGTTTTCAGCTCAGCAATGATTTTGGGGTCATATCTGTACACATTGCCTTAGAGTCACAAAAATGAGTCACATGTGTTTAGATCTGGAGAATATGGTGACCAAGTGACTCCCATTTCAGTTGTCTCTGGGCACCCCAGAATCAGAAAGTGGTATCCAAAGCGTTCCTTCAGGACATCAAACATTCTCTTGGTCGAAATCAGTGGTACTTTAGATAATAAGGATGAAATCATTCGAATTATGAATGGGGATGAAATTTTGGCACTAAACTGATGCCAAAACTATGTCTTTTTTCCAAAAATAAGTCCTTTTAAAGATCTGTCGTTTTTTTTTCTTTTTAATTCTACTGCTTTTACAGTGAAATGCACAGACACAGCTTATCTATATNATAAATATTAAATCGAATGTAAATATATATATTCTTACATTCAGATGAGGATACAGACGAGTTATAAACAGGTTTCGCAGTTTCGCATACTTCACCGTCAGTGAGCATTTTCAAGAAAATCTCTCAGGTTTCTAATTTATTGGTCAGTGTGCCTATGTCTATACTCCTGTTGTTGATAAAATGCATTCGTATTCATGCTGGCGATTTTTTCATGTTTTGAAATATTAAGATCAAAGCTCTCTTACACGGAGAAAAAAATTGTAGTAAAATTATCGTACTGTATGGTAATGATATTTCTGGTAATAATTCTGGTCAATAAAACCGTAATATACGGCATTTAAACCATTCATATGATAATTTATAGTTCATAGGATAACTATTCATTGGAAATTTTAATTTTTAAAATTATAGTTCTTATTACTACACAGTTAGTAAAAGATATAAAAGTGAAAAATAAATTTAACTGAACAAGTGGTTTTTATGCCATTCTATGGTATCGTGATAAAATTACCGAATTTTATCACATTTATCAAATTTTATCATATATTATAAAACCACATTTTATAGTTAATTTTACCTTAATTACTATCAAAGCACTTCGGCAAAAATTACCGAACTTTTTGGTGTTCCCTTAGAGCTAGAAACACAGTAAATTTTGTCATATTCTTGAAGTTTTGATCATACTTTTTTTTCTCGGGGTGTGAACGCGGATTTGTTTGATGAATAAGCATTTTTATTTAAAAAAATAAAATAACTTTAAAAAATTTTTTAACAAATTTTTCATGGATGCTGGATTGAAATATCACTATATCTGAAATATTTGATCACATTCTTTCAAATTCTGGCAAAGACATACATTTGTCCAGAACAGTTTTTCGTGGCTACTGCAGCAAAGAAAAGAAGAAAAAAGTTCTCGGAGATTTAACAAAGAAAATAGCCATAATAAAAGACAAGGAATATATAAGAAACTTCGTTGAATTGAATACAGTTAAAGAGAATTCACAAAGAGTATTTTTTTTAAAAATTAGTGTTTTTTAAAACAATATAATATAATTTCGGGAATTGAACTCCTTTAGTGAATTTTTGAAAAGCCAAAAAATATTTTTAAGACTTTGATGCATTTAAAGTGTACTTTAAAGTATATAATGTGCATTTTATAAAAATTACCACGTGATATTCAAATAAATTTAGATAATTTCTTCTAAGATATAAAATACAAAACAAAGTTATTGTTTAGAGATTTGAGTTCATTAAGAGTTTTTCAGAAAATACATAAAGTTTTATACAAAAATTATAATTTTATACCATTGATTTTATTTTTTTAAACGAAATTAATGAAGCCAGTATTAAATATTTTTTAAAACTAAAGTAGTGAAGTCACTATTTATTATTTTGTAAGCGTGTTTGTGAACACATTTATAAAACGTTTCTTACATTTCATATTTAGAAACCCATTCAAACTCATTCTACTTAAAATGCTAGCAACCTGCTTAGGAACGGTTTCTCGACAAAAGGAAACTATTGTTTAATTTTCAAAATTCACTTTACAAAATAATTAGTTTTGACTTAATTTGAGATAAATATTGATAATATTACCTGACATAAATTAATAGTTGACGGTATGTTTAAACGAAACGATATTTCAGTAATTTTAAAAAAATAATAATTTTTTATACAGAAATAATGATTTAAACTTCTGATTTAAAGCATGTACAAAATATTGAATATTTCTGAAATAAAAATTATGATTTGTTGCAGAACTCGTTATAATGCATGTAATTTGAATATTGAAACTATTTTAAATTACATAAATATATTTTTTTTGCAAAATAACAATTTTTACATTCATTGAAATTTTATAAATATTAATCTCGTATCGAATGAAAATACTAAATATTTTTTTAAAAAAATGAGTACACCATAAAATCCTAACTTTTTATGCAATTTATCATAAGTAACTAGTGCGTTAAAATTAATACATCAAATACCTTTATTGCAGTACAACCAACAAGTACCATAAACAAAACTCAGAATGAAGTGTCAATTATTATTATCCTAGATATTTTTTGCACTTTTTTCAAAACCAACTAGTATGTATCAAAAAATACATATCTAAAATGAAAAGACCAAATGAAATATACTCTATATTTCAGGCTAATTAACATAATTTTAGAAACTGTCTTATTTATTTACCCCTTTTGAATTTCCTCTTCATGAACTTCAAAAGATTTATAGCCTAAAACGTGTCTAAAGAAACTTATAAAGAATATCGCTTTTTCTGTATCGAACACAGAAGATATTTTTTAGTTAGATATTTCCATACTAATTAACTTTTAAAATTAAACTTTTTTATTTATATCTACAGATAAAATTCTTAAATAAAATTAATTATAAGCTTGAACAAACATTAGACGTATCTGATAAATCACTTTAATCGTGCTTAATTAAATACTATTCTGTTTTCTTAATTTATATAGATTTTTTATTTTTACTTTAATCTTTTCCAAATGTATCTATTAACAGCATAATATATAATATAATCACAGATATGCATCAAGTAATTCAAACTGCTGCATGTTTTTGATATTCTTAGTAAAACAGCTTTTTTAATAATGTAACTTTTTTAAATAAACAAATGTATAAATAAATAAATAAATAAATAAAAGCTTCCAGTTATTATCCATTTCCATAATATACTTCACATTTTTTCTCCCATCCCTATTTCTTGATGATATTTGTTTGTTCATAGTGCCGAAGTAGGCGGAGGCTTCCTTTGAACAAATTACCGTGTTTTATAGAGCTATTTATTCTAGTACAATAAAAAAAATATATAGCAATACTTTATATGCGTGATAGCTCTCTGAAAATTTCAAAGATAATGAGTAGTAATGATAATGCTTTTCTTGATTGAGAGGCTATTGTGCAAGTTTTATTTTATCAGTAATAGTAAATTGAAGTTTTGATACTCATATTAATTATACATAAACATTGAATTTTTCAGAAAATATCATTTGAGTTGTAAACAAACTAAAAAAAACGATTTTAACTTCACACAATCTATGTATTTTTTTAAACTTTCAAATTACGTTAAATGATGTATAACATTAATTTGAATTACGTTTTAAAAACAATTTTTATTATTTTAAAACATCTCTTTTTAGTCGAAAGTAAGGATTTATGTCAACAAGCTTAAACCGTTAATTTTTCTATTTTCTAAAAATATTGATAAAAAAAATTAAAATTATTTGTGATACTTTCAGTTTTAAAGATTACTAATACAATTTTGAAGATAAGGTAAATAAAATGACTGACATAATGATGATTAATAAACAGATAATGATATAAAGGATGATTAATAAACAGAAGTAGACATATTAAATAAAAAACAAACAAAAATTACATGCATACCCGATGTTATCTTAACCGGCGCCACTGTAACTCGATTCGTGCATAAATATTAAATCGAATGTAAATTTTCTTCTCTAACCTGGACAATCGGGAATCGAATTTTCCTGGAGAGAGTGTTTTGGAGAATGAATGAAATACGGGGAAATAGATTAGTGAGAAAAGAGGAATTGTTGACTATCTGACGTCACTTAAATCGATGTCACGTGTCAAATAGCAACCAATTCTTTACCGATTTTCGTTTCTGGCAATTTTCTTTTCTTCTTTTACATTATCTTTGTTTGAAAATAAAAGTTAACAGATAATAGCTGATACATTAAAAATTAAATGCAGTTTTTTTTTAATAAAATTATCTTGTTTATTTAGAGACAATTTTTTATTCCCAATCGCAAATATAAAAATAAATCAAGCACGTAACTTATCGTACATATATTCGAAGTTAAAACAAATAGCATTCTTAAGTCAACAAGATTTTGAAAGTATCGAAATTTTAAAAATGTAAAAATCAAACTTTTTTTAAATTTTTATAATTTGTTCTTAACATACTTTCAGTGCTTAAAACAAATCTGATAAGAAAGACTTTTAAAAATGTTTCGGATGCTTATAGAAACACTCATAATATAACATTGTTAACGGTTTTGTATTTGTTAACGATTTTGTATTGTACTAACGATTTTGTATCGAAATAAAATGTTTTGAAATCTTTCATTTTAATGCAAAATATTTTCCGATCTTGCAATGACATTATTTTTTATTGTAATTTTTTTCTTCAAATATATGAAATATATATTTAGAAATTGAGAATTTGATTAGTGCATTTTAAGTAGAATAATCAAACCAGATTCTGTAAGAATGTTCTTTATTGTTGTTGTTGTAGTTCATTTGCCTCGTATTAGAGATGCACAATGGGCTATTGGCGGCGGTCTGGGAAACATCCCATGAGGATGATGCGAAGACATGCCATCACAATTTTGATTCTCTGCAGAGGGGATGGCACCCTGCTTTGGTAGCCCAACGATCTGCACACGAAGTCGAGCACTTTACGGTAGCACAGTTTAACGAGGACCCATACCGCACACCCTCGGTCCCTACGCAGACTGATCCAAGTGGTCACCCACCAGCACACTGACAGCAGCCAGTGATACTTGACTTCGGTAGTCTGCTGGGAACCGTATCTTAACGATCAGTCCACTGCGGGACGAATGTTCCATAAGTTCGTAAAAATCGTGAATTATATTTAATTATTCTTTCATGTGAATTTTATTTAATTATTCCTTAATATTTCAGCTTTTTTTATTCTAATTAGGTTTTTCTGATAAAATTATTTAAAATATTAATAAAATAATTTCTATTCCATAAAGAATTATGACGTAATGTGAAATTTATAAATTGGATTGACCAAAAAGTCGACAGTCAAACGGTTGTTTGCTTTTCGAAAATTTAAGGAATTTGGAGCTAAATTCGAAAATTCCGTGTCGCCAAACTGATTCATTGTGTATTCTCATCCAAATCTAAAAAGGTATTTGCTATTTGAAGCTTTCCTACTTCATGTATGCATCGGCAGAAAAAACACTTTTACACAGTACTTTTCTCCCTGATTTAAGCTTATTTAAACAAAACATTATTACGTTACAAAAACTCGATTACTTTAATATTGCTTTTACCATAAACACTTTGCGCAAGCATACTTTTCTTAAGTCAAAAAGAAATAAATAATAAAAATAATAATAAAAGTACAGAAATATTTAAATTATTTTAAACTATTTAATTGTGCCAAAGTTTTTGACGCTTCAAATTATAAATAATTACAATAAAATCAAGTATATATTTGATGAACTTTAACTATTCCAATTCGGAAAAAAAAATTAGCGGATAATTTCTTGAGAGTAAAAAATCGTAATGTAAAATTAATTTTCTAGATCGAAGTAATTATTAAATTCTAATTATCCAATTATGCATTTTTAACCTGAATGCGTTGCCAAGAACTATTTATCCTACAGACGTGTATTGTTTTGTTTAATAAACTTCAAAATTCTTACACTTTACAAATATTTTTTCAAATGACTTTTTTTGCAAAATTAGAACTCTAGTGCAGAAGTGTTTGAAATTTTTCCCTAAGTATTTTAAATGTAATTCTATGAACTGTATTGGTCATTACGCACACAATTAGCAAAACTATTTATTTCCTAAACTAATATTTTCAGTAAAATTTAAAAAAAATTAAGTTATTTTGCAAATAAAACTTTCGGTACTTAGTATTTTTGTATTATCGGCCATCACAGACATAATTTGATATCAGAATTTGTGTAAGAAAGGCAATATAAGTTAAAATCTTTTGTAAAACTAATTTAACTCTTGTTAATGTAATTTAAGTATGATAAATGAATATTAAAAAATCAATGTTCTTCTTGTTTGATATGAACATTTAAAGCTCATCATAAAAATTATATGACAACGAATTAAAATAATTTTAAAAAAAGAACGTGAAGAAAACTAAAGAAGAACTAAAATGAGGAGTTACCTCACTTGTCATTCGACAATCAGGCTGATTCTTATATAAAGAGAATTTAAAATTTAAAATTAAAGTGTAAAACATTTTGTCTATTTCTCTTTTTATTCGGAAAAATAAAATTTTAAATTTTAGCTTTGACAAAAAATTTTGCCAAATGATTCTGTTTTCGCCAAGCGAGTGATGAAAATTCCTTACTTACATTTAGTTTGAAGAAACTGAGAAAAGTGTAATCAAATCAGAGGTATTATTGACTTCAGTGGATCGATATATGTTCTTTGTTTTTTAACAAGGGAAATAGTAATCTGTAAAGTAGGTACTCCGCTGAATGATATTTGCTTGTAACGCAAATTTTAAGCCAAAATTAAAATTTGTTCTTTTAATCTTAGTGTAAAGTTTGAAAAGGATTATGAAGAATATATCTCAAATCATTTGTTGAAAAATGGCCCCTCTCTGACTTTAAAGTAGAATTATATTATCTAAGAATTTTTTTAAAAATTTGGATAAAATATGACAGTGTATAAGGAGATAAACTATTTTATAAAAATAGCTTGTAATGGGATACCTGCAAGTAACGTAGTGTGGGTATCTCGATTCCGATTAGTGATTGAGACGTAGCAGCATTCATTTACGTTAGCAACTGTTCTTTCCATTCTATTGCGAGAAAACCAAGCCCGTCAAGTATCAATTCTCTTAAGTGACACATTCTATATTCTTACACAAAGATTTAAATTTTTTCACTATGTATAATACTTAACTATATATAATACTTCACTATATATAATACTTAACTATTTCACTATATATATATATATATATACTTAACACAAAAACAGGAACAAAGCCATGTAAAACATAAACAAACTAATTAAGCACCCAAATGGCCAGGTACACAAAACTAAAATATATCATGGTTATAATAAAATACATAAAGAAATAATAAATCTAAGTTAAGTAAAAGATATTGAAGAAACAGAATTATATTTTAACAAATTCAATGTGCGATACAGCGTTGTATTTAATCAACTCCATGCTATTTAACATTCTAACTTATCTTGAGAAACTTAGCCCGATTTTAACACGCCATCTTGTTTATAAACGATCAGCTGGCGCTGAGATCATATATCACGTGACTGTGTATCAGTAATCGTCCTCTTCTCGAGTTGCAAGTACTCAATTGAACAAAACCTGAAACTATATTTGTTATTGAATCCTGAGATATGTAGGTACTTTATTAACGTAGCACCAGCGCTGCACAATGGGCTATTGGCGACGGCCTGGGAAACATCCAAAAGGATGATCCGATGACCTACCATCGCAATTTTGATTCTCTACAGAGGTGATGGCTACCCTGCTTTGGTAGCCCGATGACCTGTGCACGAAGTCGAGCACTTATCAGTAGAACAGTTTAATGAGGACCGATACCGCGCACTCTCGGTCCCTACGTAGGCTGATCAAAGTGGTCAACCACCCGCTTACTGACCGCAGTCAGTGATGCTTGACTTCGGTGTTCTACTGGGAACCGTATCTTTACAATCCGTCCAGTGCGGGACATTAAATCCTGAACAAGACATAAATTCAATTTAATGTGAACTCTAACAGTTATATTTATTGCTCCTTGCTGGCCAACTAGAATAAATAAGCTTCATATTAGTGATTAAGATTACTTTTTTAAAAATAATCTATAATTTTAAAATTAATTCAAAGTCGAAAAAACTTTACATTTTTTCCCAGAGTTTTACGAAAGAAGTATAAGAAATTGCAGCTCAATTGGTGGTAAATCAATAAAATGATATAAATTTTGCACGAAAACTTCGAGTTTTCTCGAAAACTCAAGTCGAAATTTGGCAAGTTTTTCAAATTTTTTTTTTGTTACGTTTTTCAAAATTGCTCACTTTTTAACCTTAGAATAATCGAAACATCTGATAGCTACTGTAAACCAAAATAGAGCCAGGCTGGCTCAGGGGATGGAGTGCTCACCTCCCTAAGTGGTGTCCCGGGGTTCGACCTCAGCAATGGCTGGTCGATACGAATCAACCGACCACAGTGCTGACGTAAAAATATCCACAGTGGCAGACAGAACATGAGTTAGAGTCCTCTTGCAGTCAGGCTAACCGTGGAAGGTTTCTGTGTTTGTCCTCTCCGTGTAACGTAATTGTGGATTAGTTCTATCAAAAAATCCAAAACGAATGAAGTTCAATGCCTGCCATTCGAAAAAAAAAATATTGAGGTTCAAAAATCTAAATCCATCGAAAAAAAAGGGTATCGAATTCAAAGAAAGTATGTTTTTTGTGTGATTAGGAAACTTAAAATATCGTCTCAAATTCATTACAATAAATTAGCAAATCTAAGTTTAGCATCCAGAAAAATTAAGATTTCATCTTTGTGTAAATTTGATCATTAAATCAAAAGTTATTCAGGTTTTATAGTTTATTTTGTATAAAGCTAATCATGTATATTCTTAAATTGGAAAAATTAGAGTTTTAAAATGTCATTTAATGTGTTTTATTTTGTTTAATTCGTTAATTTGTAAAAAAACATGTTACATAAAAAGCCAACATGAATTCAAAAATATAAACACTTCAATTACATTTAATTTATTAAACAAAGCATATTTATACTACGTACATAAACAATATTGTACATTATTATCACATGCAACAATGTATACGATACATAGAAGTTTGGAAAATTTTGTTCATTTCTGAACTCAAAATTGGGAGTAATTCTTGCAATGTATCCAAACAATCATTTAGAAATAGGAAATACGTAGTAAATTTTTCTAAATTAGAAAATATCTATAGCCATAAGCAGTGAGTATTTGTAAGGCATCATCCTATTTCATTAAGGATATTAAATAAATTTGTACGACAAATCTCAACATTGATTTAAATGGACTTGTGTACACTGCAACTTTTATAATCAAAAATGTGGTAAGTTTTTTGTCCCTTAACAAAATAAAAGGAAGCTTGAATAATGTTTTTCAGAATAAATACTATTCTACTTTCACAGAATATTATTGCCCATCATGTAAGGCTCTTAGCTTTGTAAACCTTATATTAAAATATAATAGTAAGAAGAAAAAGACTACCTACAAAAGATTTTTAATTCATAACAGAATTTTAAATTATTCATAAATTTTTAAAAATTTGTCAGGCAAATATATAAACAATATTATTTAATTGTCTCATGATTATTTCTAAATATTATCTGATAAAAAATTTCTTTTCTTCTTATTCTTAGATTATTCTACAGTTAATAGAATTTTTTTAATAAACTGTTCTTTATATATTTTTAATCTATTAAATTTTAAAAAAGATTTTAGATTAAACATAAAAGTTTTAAAAACATTCAACAGTAGATGGATACTTTAAGCTTGCTGATTGAGGCTTACGAAATTTCAATACTTCTAATTAAACAACAACAAAAAAAACTGATTATGGTTACATATAATGTAAATAAAAAAAAATAAAGTAATGCACTTTATGTACTAGTATTACACTTGGACTTTTAGAGCTTTGCATACTAACTTTTACTTGATTGACATAAATTAGTATCACACAAACATAACAAGAAGTAAAAATAGAGAAAAAAAATTTTTTTGTATACATCAAAATATACCACTTAAAAATCTTTTGATCTTAAGATAAGATAATTTTATTTTGAAATAATAAAATAAATTGGACAAGACAGAAAGAGGAATGTCTGTTAATGATTATCTAATAAACACCAATAATTTTAAATACTATAAAAAAAAGACCTCTCGTAAATTTTAATTAATAAAATTTCTTGAAACGTAGAATATTGAGAGAAAAGTTCACGCTATGGTTGATTTTTACAACACAAGGAGGCATTGCGGTTTTTGGCCACTGTTATCGCATACCTTTTATTTTCACGCCACTTGGATTACTGTTAACACGTTGCTAAAACTTGTTTACTGTTTTTAGCAGTGACTGCTTGTTACGTAGCATTTCTTATTTTTATTGTATTTTTTTATTTAATATTTATGCTTATAATGAGTTCAAATTCTAAACAAAGAAACTTGATGAGATTCTCGTAATAAAACTGTTATAAACAATAAGCATTGAGAAAGTCATGAACTGTTAACCAGAAAATGAAAAATAATGAGCAAAAATATACATTTACATCACAATTCATTTTTATAATTAAAATGAAAGTAATTATTTCAAAGAGTAGGAAAACATGTGGTTTTAGTTGTAATAAAAATGTAGAATAAATATTTAAATAGGTATTATAGAAAATAATCATATAAATAAAACAATCATTCCCTTGTCATGAATGTACTTTCTTTGCATTAAAGTGGAAACTAACTAATTTGTCTATAAATAAGGCAAACAATTTTCTGACAGCAAAATATATAATAAAATATAGAAGATGTAATCTAAAAAACTACATTATTTATTTCTTTTTATGAAAAAAAAAATTAGCTGTAACTTTCCATTGGAAGTAGAGACAGTGACAGTTTGAGTTTTACTTGTGTTGAAGTTTTTATTGAAAACACCATTGTTATGAACTGCAGGTATTAACATTTGGTAATAACCTGTAGTAAAATTAATCTTAAATTAAAAATTCTAATCATTAAAAAATTCATGAAGTTAAAAACTTAGAAAACTTTCAATGAGAAGAGAATCAGAACAACTGTAAGCCTAATAAATGCAAGTTTAATGTAGAGTACTACTATTATTTTTAGTCACTGATTAATCAAATCTACCAAGAATGCGAAAAACCGCAAAGACAAAGGGCACAAACACATTGTTTATCACACGGAAAATGACAAGTTTCCTCCATAGTAGAAAAGACAGCCATGGAAGAAACAAGTTTCTTTTAAGATGAAAAATGGAAGAAATTCTTCTTAAAAAAGAAATATCCAATATTAAAACAATTTTTTTAATCAGTTCATAATTGCAATATAGTTTAAATAAATAAACTAAATTCGAAGTTACTTCATAAATAATTTTTAAACATGTGAAAATTTTAAGGCAAATATTTCAATAAATAAAATTATATGAATTTTTTAAGAAATTAAAATAACTGTAGTTTTTCACTATATATTACTTAATTGAGTATAGTAAATCCTTATTTCATAATTTATAATACTGTAATTTCCTGCATATAATCCCCGAATTATCTGTTAAAAAAAGATGTGGAAATTGCCACTACGGATAATGTGGTGTAACTATTTTCTTGCCTTTGGGTATGACTTTCAACTTCAAGGGCTGAAAAAAACCTGTTTCTTTTTTTCTTTTTTAAAAAAGCCCAACCCAAGTGAGTTTTATGGGATAGCATACTACATGTATTATTAGTATACAATTTTATTACATAGTATATAATTTTATTATTAAATCTATAACAGTATACAGTGTTAATATTGGCAGATTAGTTAAACATAAATTTTATTTTTAAAAGCTTAACAAACAAATTAAATTATTATACTGCTTCATTTCATTTTTCATCAGATGATATATAGCCAAAAATGTTTCTCAATTTCAATTAATTTATTTATTTTTGGTGATAACTAAAAGGTGAAAACTTTTGGTGATAACTCAATTAGTTTGGTGATAACTCAAAGACAGTCCTATAAAAAAAAAAATGCCTTCTTGACAGTCCAGTAGCTCTTCTACTTTCATTTATTACAATTTAGGTTAGACCATTATCAGCATGCAAAAAATTAGATAGTCTTTAATTTTTACTAATCAGTCACACAAAACTTTTAATTCAAAAAGTAACACAGAACCAGAACTTAAACCAAACAGACAATGAGAATCTAAGTCCATACGAAAAAATTATTGAAAAGAGCTGTAATCAAGGCCTTACTCCTTTCCATTTTTTACCTAATATGCTGAATACAAAATTACAACGGAAAAAGACTTCCTAAATACATGACAAAAGAGGCAGAGGATTCTGTTTCCAAGAAAAATGCTCAATGGCTAATTCAGTGTTTCAGAATAAAAGATCAAGTGTATATCCACACTCATTATTTATTGAAAGTGTGGTGGATAATATAAAAGAATTTTACCATTTTATAGTTTAATTAGCTGGCTTAGCAGCTATTGAATGCAGGTTTTCTACATATGGACTTGTTTGGTCCAAACTGCTAAACAAAAAGCTTGGTGAAGTTTATAGACATTTAATGAGTGAAGCAAAACAAGAGACTTCTACAGAATTTTTAACCAAATTTGACATTCATTTTATTTTTACTTTTTCCATACATCATTCATTAATGTAAATTACAGAATTTTCTTATAAGATTAATATTATGTGATATCACTGAGATTAATATATTTTGGTAAAATACAAATTGTTCCATTTTTGCTATATTAAATTTTTTTAGCTTTTATTAAATATTTAAAATTTTAAAAATATATACTTTTTAGCTTGTAATCAAGATTATTCACTTAAAAACTATAAAATAATTTGAGAAAATGGGTAAAATTATAATAATTGTGGTTAAAACAGGAAGAAAAAAAAAAGATTGGCAAACCAACTCCTTTTTAAAAAAAAAACCCACTTAAATATGGGTTTTATTGGGCAGGTGCATAGGTAAACAGCCCTGACTTTCATAAACCATAAAAGTGAACAGAACAATTTACACTGGATCCGAAAAATTAGCATATGCAAATTCGAAGTTCCAAATGAGAACCTTATTGGTGGAATAAATTTACCCACAAAATCAAGTTCACATTCGCATATGGAATTTTTATGCATAAAGTTTGAATATTTCTTAAACATGATTGTGTATCTGCATGCCCGTTTCCCTACTGATGCCCATTGCCTTACATATAACGTAGATTCTGTCCGTGGGATAAGCTTTGTAAGTCAGCATTATTTCTTCAGAGCAAAACATACTGCCATATAATGTGCTGATTATACGGCGATCAGAATTATGTGCTAAAATTTTTCTTGTGAACTCTTCACTTGCCTGCGGATTATACACCACAGTAAATAATATGCAGGAAATTATGGTACCACTAAATTAAAGAATCACATACTAAACATCCAAAAGGATGGATATCTTTTTTATACTAAACATATACACTGCTACAAATCGCATATTGAATTCAAAAGTTCAAGCAACAAACTCATTTTTAAATTCAAATTCAGTTAAGTAAAGATATTCCAGACAACTTTTAAATAATATGATTTATAGATTTTAAAATTCAGAATAAAACTAAAGTACAGTATGAAAATAGTTATTTATGAAGAAGAGTTGATGTAAAAATTTTTTAATTTTCTGGTATTTAATTAAATTTAATTCTTGTATTTTTTTTAAATTAAAGCTATTTAATTTTTTCAAGTGCCCTAGAAGAATTAGTCTTCTTGTCAACCTTGCTGAAAATAAAGTGCAGCAAGGCCCCATAAGCCTGCTTGCTTTTACATCCCTGACTGAAATAGAAGTTTAAAACAAGTTATATTTCTTAATGATTTTGCTTTCTCAATTACATTCATTTTCTTTTTAATGTTGCAAATAACAGAATATATTTTTAAAAATATAAGCACCATTGAAATTAGTGAATTTTACATTAAAAACTGAATCAGATAGAAAAGTGAAAAAAAAATTAAAAAATTTGTACAGATTATAACTTTGTATTCAAGAAGATACACAAAAAAAAATAAATAAATAAAGCTCCATCAATTTTTACATCCATACTCGAGGTTATTATTTTTAACAGGTTGTTCATAAACTGTTTGGACAAAATGAGGGAAATTTATATCCTGTAAGAGAGAAATTAGTCATATTCCACTTCACAGTATCAAAATTCATGTGGATTTCAAGTAACTTTGCAGGTAGCAAAATTTAAGTGTAGATTCATTTTATAAAATTTTCTTTAGGAATATTTTGAATTCAAAATTCCAGATCACTGAAACTCTTTAAAGAAATTTTTTCCAATTTATTTTGTCACATAAATTTTTTTTTAATTACATTTTCTATTTTTTTTAAGAAAATTTTGTTAACAAAAGGTTCTAGTATCTTACATAAGCATTGCCACCTTGTCAGCAAAAATAAGCAAATAAAAAAAAAAACCTTTCTCTGTCATGTACTTAAGTAAGATTTGAACAGCCCCCAGTATTCTGATCTGGATGTGTGCTTACATTTCAGAACCTTGTGTACAATAAAAAGTATTATTTGTGCTTGTCAGTTGAGAATCACAGAAATATCATGAGTACTACTGAAAGTGGAATTCAATTAATATTAAATATTCATCAATTTTAAATATATTATCCCCTTTTTGTTTTGTAAAAACAGTTTATGAACCCTTTACACTCCATAAATTTTTAATGCATTTTTTTAATAAAGACAATCACTCATAACATCTCACTTGTTTCTTCATCTTCTGAAAGAGAAAAATTACTATTAATGTTAAAGCTCCTACCAATCCTTAAATCTGCAAAATTTTGATTGGGCAAGGCATTGTGGCCATCTACAGAATTCATATTTTCATGGGAATAATTAGTATCAGAGGATAATTTTCTCTCCGATTTTTGACTATGAGAACGAATGGAACGGTTTTTCGGTTTTGTGATCCCATATTTGGTTCCTTTATATGGCAGCTTTTTCATGGCACTTAATAACTTTTCCACGGCCGGAGTATAAGATGCAACATCTTCAGCAATAACGCATCGGTGATTGAGTGATTCAATCTGCTGATCTTTTTCTCTCAATAAATGTTCAAGTTTTTTCACTCTGTCCCTAAGCTGATCAATTATAGATGATAAGTCGCGAATTTCCGTATCTTTTAGATCTGTAATGTCTCTTATGGTAGATTGCAACAGTTCGTCTTTTTTCTTCAACGCCTCACTCTGTTCTTGTGCAGTTGTTTCTAATTCCATAACTTTTTCATGAAGTAATTGCAAATGATCGTTTGCCTCTTTGATACTCGTGCGATTAGGACTAGGATTCACAGTACGGTTTGAAAACATTGTAAATTAATTTCAAACTTTCAATACGCTAAATCTTCACCACACCTATTTAAATGAGTTATATAATAGTTGAGCAATTTTTGCAAATTTTATAATCATAATCACAAAATCCCATCATAATATTTTCCTGTTTCTTTACTTTAATCCCCACTTTAATAATTTAACAAATGGCAAATTAAATAATTGAAGCAATATTCAACACAAAGTTAAGAATTTGTGCTAGTTTTGTTTTTAATTCGGCGTACACCGAAACTTCTTAGTATTTAGTAGTTGAGTTGAAACTTTCCTACTTTGCAATTTCAATTTATTTTTTAAGAAAGTTCTCATATTTTTCTTTTATTTTTATGATAAAAATTAGAACGAAAAATATTACCTCATTGTAAGTTAAGCTTTTACCGTGTTAGTTTTTAAAAAATAAAGAGTGAAATATTTTTAAAAAAATTAATGAAACAGACTATGAAGTGAAATGACTAAAAAATATGATCTGATTTTGATCTCGCTCGGTGATCGATTAAAGCAAAATGAAAACATAACTAATTCTGACATCTTCCTATTGCATTTGCAATTTCTAGATTCAATTCTCATTCCGAATTTTGTTTTTCTCTAAATAAATGGTTTGCTTTCGAAGAAAATTAGTGTGATACATTGTTATGAATGTTTAATTGCTCTTTGATTTACGGTGGCATCACGTTTACTTCTGTCCACTCTCAGCTGAGATTTTAGCAGCTATGGCGGGAGTGGTTGGAAAAAAATCAACTTTATTTCTTGTAGATATTTTTTTATATCCTTTATATTTGTTTGTTATGCCTTAGACTGTGATACTAAAATTAGAAATTAAAATTTTTAATGCCGGATGGAAAGAGAGGAGGCAGCTGAAGGCACATCATTTTTTCAACTGGGTGATGATACTCGGCCACTAGATAGTTGGTTAACCGAACCTGAAGATGATGGTCCTCTCGTTTTTCACCGCGTCAATTCTAAAGAAATTATTTATCAAGCACGTAAAAAGAAAGCAAAAATTATTGGGAAGTATGTCATGGGCGATATCTTGGGAGAGGGTTCATATGGTAAAGTAAAAGAAATGCTGGATGCAGAAACTCTCTGTAGGAGAGCTGTTAAAATTTTAAAAAAGAAAAAATTACGTAAGATTCCAAATGGAGAACAAAATGTACAAATGTAAGATATATTTATTTAAAATTGTAATATATTTTTCCATAATGTACAATTTTTTAAATGTTATTGATAATGTAAATTATCTGCCAAAATTTTGAATTTCAGAACTTGTTAACATTTTTTTTTAAATGATAACTCTATTATAATTTACTTTATTAATGGTTGATAGGAGTGTTAAGTGTTTAATATAAAAACCTCTTTTTGTCAATTATTGACTTAAGTTTTGAAAATATTCAATTAAATGTTTTTCTTTGACTTAAATGTTCCAGATTACGTTGTAAATTAAGGTCTTTTTATTCTATATGCTGTGTATAAAATTTTATGCTTTGATCATATTATAGGGGGGGAAACATTTGCGATATATCATTACATTTAAACGAGGAAATTTACTGTAATTTGATGCATATTTTCTTTTACCTATATTATCTGATTTACTTGCAGTGATCCAACTCTATTCTTTAAGTTTTAAATAGAGCATAGCTTTAAATGTTTTTATTTATATGATAACCCAAGAATCAGCGAATTTTCGTATAGATTTCGATTTGTCATTTTTTCATTCACTATTGATATATATTTGTCTTACATTTGTCTGTACTGTTAAGCTGAGTTAAGTTTTGATCTTATGAGGTTTAAAATACCAATTGTTATTAATACACGTCTTTGCTACTAATGTATATTAAATACTTTTTTAATATATTATTCTTTTTAACGGGTAATATGCTTTTTAATATATTTTATTGTACTACATTTATAATGTTAAAATAAGTCAAATATTTGACAATATATTCTTTTTTCTAGGGAGATTTTGCTTTTAAAAAGACTCAATCATAGAAATGTTATTAAGTTAGTGGATGTTTTATACAATGATGAAAAGCAAAAAATGTATATGATTATGGAGTATTGTGTATCAGTTTTACAACAAATGTTAGAAAAACTGCCTGATAAAAAGTTTCCTATTTGGGAAGCTCATGGGTAAGAAATCATAAGTGTTTCTGTGAAATTGCACTTTTATCTAATATTTAATATATGATTCGCTATAATATTGTAAACTTGATTTGTTTCAAATTTTATAATATGCATTTTATTTATTTTTTCAATCATTTTGCTCTTAAAATTCGGCTAATTTTTTGTGAATAATGTTTACTATTTTGAATTTAGAAGAAAATATTTCAAAATAGAAGTTCTATTGTTTGCTTATCTTTTGTCTTAAATATACACAGTTTTTGAAGAAGATAATAGATAGAGGATGAAGAAAAAAAATTTACAACTAAGATTATTTTTATCAAGTAAAAAAAAAAAAAAAATTTGAGAGAACTAGTGAAAAAATACTAAACTGCTTGTTAAAATCTAAACATTTTATAATGTAAAATTTTGTTAAATTGAATTTATTTTAAGATTCTTCAAAATGTATTGTATATTAATAAGTAAGTTGTACTAAATAAATTATTTAAACATGTTTGTTTTAGATATTTCTGCCAATTATTAGATGGTTTAGAATATTTACATAGTCAGGGTATAATTCATAAAGATATTAAACCTGGGAACCTATTGTTGACAACCTGTCGAACGCTAAAGATATCAGATCTTGGAGTAGCTGAGGTATATATACTTTAAAGGTTTAATTTATTTTAAAAACTGTAAGCTGTAATTCTTCCTATTTCACAATTTTATGCAATAATATCAATTTGACAATCTATTTTCTACATAATTAACAATTTTCATCACTTAATATTTTTTATTTTAAGCCATCAATTAAAATGAAAACAATTTTCTGAACTGACTCCTCTACTGTTGAACTTAACTTTAAATGAAAAAAATTATAATAAAAGATTGAATATAACTCTGCTTTAAAAATGCTATTATACTAAATATATTATGTAAAGAAATATAATAAATTATCTTAGTAAAAGAGTCTTTTTAGTAGACTCGTGACTACTGTTACCCATGTAATTATTATATTATACAAAACTGCTATAAGTGAAAAATTATAGTTATGTGAATGTGTAATTCTTTTAAATTAGTAATTTTCTCTTTGAAAATATAATATTTTGTAACTTCAGATTTCGATTGACACTAAGAGTATGACATCTACTGGCATAATTGGTTTTATTTTTTGTCTTTATTTCCAGGCACTTGATCGTTTCGCTAAAGATGATATTTGTTATACCAGTCAAGGATCTCCAGCCTTTCAACCACCAGAAATTGCTATTGGCTTAGAAAGTTTCTCTGGTTTCAAAGTAGATGTTTGGTCTTCAGGTGTTACCTTGTAAGTCACTTACAACTATGGCTCTTAACCAACAAAAAAGTCTACCAAAATTTCATGGAGAAGTTAGGTTTAAGTTTTAGTATGTCTGGCATATTTTATGGGATGGTTTATCTGTGGATTTTTTTCTTTCGCCACTTGAGGTTGAAAATTCAATTTTGTTGTATTGATTCTCCAAAATTCTTTTATCTCCCTTACCCTTTTTTTTTCTTTTGTGTCAACCTAATTTTATATTCTTGGATGAATAATGTTCTAAAGAATTATCAATGCAGATGAAAAACAGGTGCAAGGGTGCTTTCCCCCTCTCCCAAAGAAACCGTTGACAAATGCAGCTCCTGGAATAGCCCCAGGAATAACAGTTTTCTACAAGAATCAACAGAAACATTATTCCCACTATCCTTTTCTCTTTCTTCTGTTGTAGGTGTGGGGGGAAAATGGAAGAGAAATATGCAAATCATTTTCTGAGGAGCATGAGTGGGGTAAAATGCTTAAATGATCTATTTTGAAAGTCAAATAATTGTTTGCATGAAATACAAGTAGAAGTCAAACCCTCAGCTGAAGATCAACATTGTTATTTTTGGGAAGTGTAACATTTTGAAAATTAAAGTTGTTTAAGTAAAATGATACAACATGATTAGCACATGGATAAAGTTAGAATGCATGGACTGCTGGTTTTAAATTTTGGAAGATTTGCTTTTTCTCTTTTTTTAAAAAAAAATTTCTTTAAAGTTTATTTGATAAATTTTTAGCTGTTTTATGATTTATTAATAATTGATTATAAAGGATGTAAGGCATTCAGGATTATTTTATGCTTCAATTTTGACCAAAGCGAGATTATTGGCTTATTTTTATTGCTGTTTTTTTAAAAAATTATTTTAAAGGTTCTTATTTATTTATCATTTGATTTGTTTAAATTTTAGAAATTTAAAATTAGTAAAAAGAAACAGATGCATTCAGGATTGTTCTGAGTGGTACAATTTTGCACAAAACAAGATATATTTTATTTAATTATTGTTAATATTATTTTAAAGTTTATTGTAAGTTTTGTTTATTTATTATTCATCTTTATATATTTTATTTATTATTCATCTGTTTATTTATTTGAATTAATAATTACGTATTTAAAATTAAATTGCAATTTTGAAGAGTGGTGCAATCTTTATTGTTCTCCATTGCACAATTTTGTGCAAGTGAGGTTCTTTGCTTTAATTTCCTTCATTTTAATTATTTTTACATGTTTATTTATTTGAGTTACATAAAATTTGGATATTTTAATTAGTATTTATCGACATAATGGGTTTGTATTACGAATAATTGCACACATAACAATCATGCATAATTTTGAAAAGTTTTCATGAAATGCATTATTTCTGATTTAAAGTAAGATGGCATATATTCATTTGTTTCTATATTTAATAAGTATTTTAATAATTTTTAATTGTTTAAGCATTTATTTTAATCATAATTTGTTATTTTTAACTTTGTTAACTGCACAATGGCTCATGCAGTAAAATTTTGTGCTGCATATCCAATGGAAAACTTTTTTTAGTCATATTCCAGATGTGGCCTATTGGCGTGAAATTACGGTTGGTGATTTAGTCCAAATTATGAAACAATTTAAATATGAATCATTGAAAAGAAATAACAAGGCAAACGTAAAGTTAAAGGAAATTATTCTTACTAAGTCAATCCAAGTGTTTTAATATTGTTCAATAATAACTATAAGTTGTTTTGCATGAAATAGAACAACCAACTCAGTTTTGATTTTTTTTTTTTTTAAATTTTTTTTATAATGGAATGAAAAAATTGCCATATCGCAAAAGATCAAAACCCTAGAATGGGTGTTTCAAAAAGGGCCTAACAGTAGTATGATGCTTGTTAATAAAAAAAAAATTTTCAAGGGGCTGTAGTAGAGATGTAGCTTTGCATAGAATTTTATAATCTTAAGGATGCAAAGGTAAACTTGAGTTATACTATTACTTGTTTCTTATTTTATAAATCTTACTTCCTTCTTAAGCCATTATTGTCTATTCTTCCATTTGCTTGATTTAAATGTTTATTTTGTTTCTGGCACTTTTGTCATATGGGAAACCTTTTATTAATATTAATCGAGACAATATATCTGAATAAATGTATACTATATGTGTAAGAACATACATTTTGATTAATAAAACACATATTCCTGTCCCCAAAAGTACTGATGTATTTGTTGCATGCCCTTGTAGTTCAGCCTCCTCATTGAATAAATTTTGTGAACTTAAAATTATTATTTGGCCACATTGAATGCATAATTTAATACAGTAGGGAATCGATTATCCGGATCGATCGGGACCATCGATATTCCGGATAACTGATTTTTCCGGTTTTCTGAATCGCTACAAAAAGTCGTTTTTTTATTGTTAAACCCAACTAAAAAAATTTTTTTGGAAATAATCTTAAAAAGAAGGAAAAACGATGAAGTAATACACTAATGATTATTTCCAAAATGATGGTAAGGTAAAAATCTGTCAAAAAAGAAAGAAAAATCCTAAAATCTTACGAGGAAAAAAAATTTTTTTTTAAAAAAATGGCGGGAAAATGCATCGAATTTCGTTCCGGTTTTTTGGTTTTCCGGTTTTCTGATTTCCGGATAACGGGTTCTGTACTGTACATTAAATTTGTCTTTGGCACAGCGCACTATAGCAACTTATGGGCCTTGAGCCATTAAATTCTATTACCAACCAACCAATGTTTTTAAAAATTAACATTAATGTTTAAATCTATTTTTATATATATACATTGTCCTACATATAAATATGCATTGTCCTGTTTGTATGTTTTTCTGAAGTTCTGTGTTTTAATTTGTTTTGAATATATACATTGTCCTACATATAAATATGCATTGTCCTGTTTGTATGTTTTTCTGAAGTTCTGTGTTTTAATTTGTTTTGAATTTTAGGTACAATTTTACTACAGGAAAATATCCTTTTGAGGGAGACAACATTTACAAATTGTTCGAAAATATTGGTAGGGGGGAATTTGCGGTTCCTGAAGATTTAGATCCTCTTTTAAAAGATCTGCTCCTGGGTAATAATAAATCTCATTTTTTTTAAAAATATTCTTTCAAAGTGTTTCAATAATGTTTATATATTTATTTTTTCATTTTTACACTTGTGCTTCATTTATAATTTTTTATACTGAAACAATTTTTATTTAATTAAATACTTACCTGATTTAATTTATACTTTTTAAAAATAGCATGTAGTTTTATTATTTTACTTTTGTATTTGATATATATGATTTAATTGAGAACTAATTGCTAGGACTTCAAATAGTGGTTGACTTGTTTAATTATTTGTGAGTTGCATAGATCTTGTAAAAAAATATGTAGTGGAGTTTTTGTGATGAAAATATCTTAAACTTAAAAAATAGTACTCTTAAAGTCTTGTGTTTGCAAATATATTGTACAGTTTTTGATTTCAAGCATCAAATTATTTTCTAAGCATGATTTTTTTACTATTGTGAATTGTTAATAACATGAACAAAGTTTTTAAGTAAAATTAACTCTAAAGTAATAATTTGGGATAATTATGTCAAAAATGTGTTTCCTTGCCTGTCTTGTAAAAATATGTAATTTATTTTGTCTTTACCTTGAAAAGCTCCTTTTAACTCCTTACCTGTTTTAATTTTTCTTTTACTTATTTTAATGCTATTTTTTTGGTGTAATGTTTTGTCAAAAACAGGTAATGAAATCATGTTAGGGTCTTATGCATTGATTCCACTTTTAAAGCATTTATTTATTAATTTTTTTTTTTAATGTTCTGAAATGATTTTTAGGTATGCTTAGGAAAGATCCGGTAGAAAGATTCACTTTACAACTAATAAGAGAGCATGAGTAAGTACATTTTTAAAAGAATTTTATGAAAATACTTTATTTATCTACATTTTATATTTGTATCGAATATTTTCCTCAATTTTTTGCTTTCATGCAAAGCTGGAAAAGTTAACTGAGATGATAAGAGTTTAAAAATATTTTGCTTTAATTAAAGCTTTAGATTATGCATGTTGGTATTTACATCTATAATTCCTAATTTAACTGTTACATATTTTTAGTTTAAATGATAATGAATTGTTTTTTATTTGAACAGTGCTAAATTTCATGCGTTCAAATAATTTTTTGTTGAAAATGCTTCCTTGAAAGCCTTTTAATGTTAGCATTATTTGCTAACGATAAAAATATTCTCAACTATGTTTTATTGGTTGACATCATTTTTAAGGCTAAAAAAAAAAAAAAATCAGTTGCTTAATAATTATTGCAGTGACCAGACATTCTTTTTAATGCAACTTTAAATGGGCATTTTCTGTGTTTCTCATGCGTTGTGGAATCTTTTACTAATAGTTTATTCTTTCTTTATTTGGAATTTTTTCTAATTTGTTTAAAAGAATGTGGGAATAGCCAGGCTGTTGTACAATTTATACTAAAGCTGCAATACTATAAATTGGTTTGTATTTTTAAGTTTATTTCAATCATCGTACTCAGAAGGAAATAAGATTTTGTGGGAAGTATTATTGTTCTCAACCTTTTGAGTAAAAATAATGTGTTTTCAGTGTTGTTCCAGTAGGCTTTCTGCCTATTTTAGGTATTGTTGAACCTTACTAATATTAACTAGTTGGTGCATGTGTCTGTTCTGATTATGAAACATTGATTTAATCATAATTTTTATTAAAATAATTTTTTTTCCCCTCTCAGCAAAAGATCATTGCTGCATCTACACATGCAATATGTCCCCCCCCCTTTTAAATGTAAATGTGATCCTTGAATAATTGAATTAAGCTTTTTCAGTGTGTAGAACATAATTATTAAATTTACTGGTAAATTATTATTTTCTTTTTTTACATTTTAAGTCTTTTGAAGTAGACTTTTAACTTTAATAAGTATTTGAAAATTTAATTGCTTTAAGTTAAATAAAATTTGTGACTAAGCAAGCATTCTACTGTATATTTAAGGCTACTAAAGCAATTATTTTAAAGGAATGAGTGAAGTATCAAATATTTGAACAATTTTTTAAAAAGATTATATTTTCAATCTAGTTTAAGTAATCATATTCTTAGCTTTTCTAGCTTTAATTCTTAGCTTAGCGTAATTCTTAGCTTTTTATCTCATTTTTTAGTAAATGAAAACTAAAAATCAATGATTGGAAATATTCATTTTCTTGAGAAATTAAGGTAACTGTTATTCAATATTTTACATGTGTAAAAGATTTTTAAAAAATGCTGATGCCTAATTTTATAAAAAAAATTAATAAATTGTATAATTATCAAATTTTATAATTGCAAATTGTATCAAATTTTATTAATATTATTTATTAATACTATTGTTTAATAGTTATTATTTTTTAAATGATGTAGATGTTAAACACTTCTAACAGGCTGATACTATATTAAAAGTTTTATTTAAATTTAAGCTTTTCTTATATTAATTATTGATGAACAATTGGTCATTCTTAGTTTCTTAGAAATAGATTTTGTGTTATGGAAAATATGTGTTTTTTCCAGACAAAATGCCAACCATGTTATAAACCATATATATATTTATGGGAAAATAATTGGCATGAACAAATGCATGTTTAAGAAAACTATTCAATCAGTTTTTTACAACTATCTCTTAGCTTAACAAAATTGTACTTCATTCTCATACTGTCTTACTCTTATACTATCAACTAATTTTTCTCTTTTTTATGTAATAGAAAATGTATTATTTAATTTTCTATACAGTTGGGTGAAGAAGAAATATTCAGTATCTGGTTCTTATTCACATATTTTACATATTTGTGATGAAGATGATTACTGTAGTATGACTGTCTTGCCCTATCTCCAAGATTTACATTACTCTCAAACAGATGATGAAGACAGTGGCTCACAAGAATTCATTACTGAGCATGATCTTCAAGGTATTTCTTTTTTATTTATTCTGTTTAGTTGTATAACTTTCTTGACTCTATTAATTTTAAACTTTGGAATTACAATTTCAAAATTACATTTAAATCTGATTTAAAAGCCCAATTTTCTAAGTTCTAAATCTATACATAAAAATTCATTTTTAAACCGATCATTTTGTGCTTTACTATGAAAACTATTTGGTACTGTTTAGCAATAAGCTTTTCAAATATTTCTTTTTACATTTTAATATTAATATGTAGTATATACTATTAAACTGTTACTGCCAAATTATAATATTGGAGGGACCGGAAAATAATGTCGTTTCGGCGCTTTAAATATTTGTTAGTCTTAAAAAACAATTCATTGAAAAGTTGTTGCTAACGAGGGTGAATAGCTTAGTGATTTAAAAAAAAAAATCTTCATAACAAATACCAAATACCCCTAAACGACATTACTTTCCGGTGTCCCTTATATTATTGTATCATTATTAAACTGTTATAATATTATTAAATTGTTACTACTGAAAATTTGCTTTGTGTCTGTAGCTAAGCATTTCTGGAGATAAGAATTTTTTTAACATAAAAATGATACATACTACATCATGAAACAAATAAAACATTTTATATAATTTTTGAGACTCTGAGTTAAAATATTTATTTTAGGGAAAATCCTTCCTTAGTTATTTCTCAAAACTATTATATGTTACATTACAGGAAAAACAAATAACATGATGTTCCAGTGGCACGATGATAAAATATGTGAGCTAAAGTTAAAACAATTATACATACTGTTAATTGAATGTTATGAAATTTATTTCATTAACTTAGCTCATGGTAGAAAGATTTAATTCATATTATGTATCTATTCTCTATTCTTTGTACTCATATGTTAGATTCAAATGAGTTGTCAGTGAGAATTTTATGTTTATAGTTTTTCCTCATTTAGTCTTATTTCCTTTGGTTCTGTGATTTAATTTTAGGAATTTAAAATCAGGATTGCCAAATTTAAGTAATTCCTAAAAAAGGCCTTTTTTTTTTTCTTTTCTGTTAAAACTACTAGAAAAAGACTGGTAAAAATAAAATGAACTGAGATGATATGCTATTAACTAGTGGTATGTTTCGATGTCGGGAACTAAATGCAACAACAGTTTTACTTTCATAATTTGCCTGAAGAAACAGCTTTAAATATTAGACTACAGAAAGTCAATAATTTTAAATTACTTGGAATAATAATCAATCTCCAAATGGTAACTTTTCTGAAATTTAGTCCATTTTTGGAAGGTTTTATTTCCAAATATATCTTCATTATTATTTTTAACAAATCTTAAGTTTCATAGAAAATATCCAATGAATTTGAAAAATGTTAATTCTAGAGCAATTAATTCAAAGCACAACTGGGATGTATTGAAATGTAACCGTTTTGTGTTCAGAGTGATTTTGGGCTGGATTCAAAGTAAAGGGGTGAATTGCATCACTAAAATTTTAATTGCCATTTATTGCATCCCTATTTATGTAATCAGTAGAAATAAGCTTCAATTTTTAGAAAATTGAGTTAAAAACTATGTTTAATAAAGTTAAAGTATACTGTAAAAATTTAATCTAGTTTAAATATTTTGTTAGGAATTTACTTTTACTGTTTAATATTATAAAAAATATATATAAATCACTCTAAGTGCTTATTTTCTTTTTAAATCTGTTTTAAATTTTATTTCACCTGAAACTAAGCAATACAAAAAAAAAAAAATAGGAATACGAATACAGAAGTTGAAGGTGAGATTTGTAAAACTAATATTTAAAAATCTTCATACTTTATTAAATTAATTATGAAATAAATGGATGAATTTCATTGCAACCTTACTTGAAATATTCTACAAAGGTGTCTAATAAGAAATTTCCTTATAATTTTGCTAATTAAGAATTGAAAATCAGCCCTACGCAACTACAAGTCTGGTGCAACCCCTAGATTTGTATTAATTTTTGTAATAAGTGGAAACCTGAAAAGAAATCAAACTGTGTTATTCAAAAGCATCAGATGATTATTCACTTGTCTCTATCCAGACTGATGGAATTAAGAAATAAAGGGGCCCTTCCAGATTATTTTAAAAAATACTGTTTAGCTATTTAAAATTTTATTTTCATTTCAAACAGGTAATTATTTTAATTGTTCCAGTGAAAAATTTTTAAATTGTGCTTGTTGTCTCAAATTACTTTGTTTACCTTACAATAAATATTTTTTAACTTTTATTAATATTGAAATGATTGATTTTTAAAAACAATTTGTTGTAAGAAATGTTAAATTAAAAACAGTTTTCAAAAATTAAAAAGAAAAATTGAATAATAGTGTTTAAGTAAAACCAAAAACTCGTAGAAAAAATTATTTGAACCGTTAATTTTGAAATTGCTATCTTTTGAATGAAAGGTGCATGCACTTTTATGTCACGATTTGGATACAACAATGACTGTAATCTTCATCTTTCCGTCGTGCATTATAATTCTTTTGTCTCTTTCAGAATATTTAAAATTCATCAATCAAAATAAATAACATTCAAATTTACTGCTTCCAAATCTATTCAAAACGAATTGTTTGACCTTAGAATTTTGTGTTACACTTATTACCATTTTCTAATAAAATGAAACCATGTTAAAGGAATTTATGTACAAATATTTTTATTTCTAGCTTTACGAAGGCAAGATGTACCTTCTCATAGAAATTCTATTCATCAACAAACGGGTAGTAAAACAAAAAAGCGCTTCAAATCTCTTGGATCTTTAGCTTCCAATCGTTTAACATTTTGTAGACAGTCCTGACAAATGATCAAAATCTTTTTTTAAGAAATGGTAGAATGGAAAACTTCTATTAATTGCACAAATGGTATGTTTCTATTTTATATCATGTGTCTTTAATGTTAATATTCAATTTGAAAATTTGTACATACTTATGTTAAATAAATGATTTTTGTTTTCAGACTTACTAATTGAATTTGATTCCTATGTTTTTAAATATATAATTTTTAATTCATTTCCTTTTTTTTTGTTTTTAAATTTTTTGTATATAATGAATTTCAAATAATATGAAAGTTATGAGTTTAAATCAATAAGGATCAGTAGGTCATCATTTCAATTTGAATGGTTGTTGAAAGAAAAATTATTCAAATTATTGAAGCATTATTACAATTTGGGGGGGGGAGGTTTTCTAGTTAGAATAATAGTTGTGCATAATTCTTAAAAAGTATTTTTATATTTTTAGTTGCTCTCAAGTTGAAAAAATATGTATAATTTAATATTTGCTGAATCTTAATTATGGTTTGTGAAATCTGAAAAAGTTAACACAATAAAGATTTTTTCCGTGTGTGAAACTTACATACGATACCAAGTATAATTCATTTGTTTTTAAAATTAGACAACAATTAGCGGATGTCACTACAAATTTCTGTCTTTTAAAATCTTGAGGAAAAAATTTTTTTTAACTCTAAAATATTAATTTAATCATCTTAAAAATTAATTGTATTAAGTTCCCTTTTAACTGAGTAAGTGACTATACAATTATACATTCCCTCTTTTATTAGTTGAATTGTACATAGGGGGCACAGTATTTTTAAAAATTGCTTTAAGTTGCTTATTTTCATTTTTTAAAATCCTTCAGAGGTGCTGCTTTCAATGGGTGTTTTTAAAAAGTGCTTAATTTCCCCTTTCCCAAAATGAAGTTTTTTCTTTATCATGTCAATTTTTGTCCCAAGTTATGCAAAACTCGTGATTTTCATATTATTCCTTTCAACATCTTCATAATTCTTTCAACTACAATCCATTTTGACATACTGTGTGAAAGTGCTAATCATTTTACTTTTATTGGTGAAATACTTCCGAATGTGAAAGTGCTTAATCTGAGCTGGATTTGGAAGAATTCTTGACCGCTCACATGCAACTCTGCTGCATTTTTCAAGAGATTCTAGATTTCAGGCTTATTTTTCCACACTTTAAAATCAAATCGAAACATTTTTTGAATTTTCACTGATCATAGTGCCTGATAGCAAAATATAAGTTTATTTCTCTTGTTAATTTCATAACTGGTGAAGCACCATCGTCACGGCAAGCCTTCTAGTGCTATTTTATTTATAAATCTGTACTATGATCTTTGAACTTGATGTTGCGATCATTCACTAATTATGTTTTTTCACGTGGATGCAAAGCAATCAACAATCACCAAGTTTCATCACCTCAAAGTTTCTTTCTGCCTTCTATTCATTAAATTTAACAAAGATAAGAATTAAGATTTTTACCTGTGGGGCATTCGCAAATGCATTAAATTTTTAAACTTTTATTAGACCTAATTACTTATAAATTTTCAGTATTCTTAAGCTGTTTTATATTATTAAAAAAAATTTAAAAAAGCTCAATTAATATTTCATGGCAAAATTTTTTTAAAAAATGTGTGAAGTGAGGGGCTTTTCCCTATTTTAACATTTAGTAAATGCAATATAAAAATTCTTTTGTTAACTCAGATTTGTCATTCTAAAAAATAGTTTGCTACATATTTTTTACACATCTTTATAAATTCAGTATGGTCAATAATATTAATCTTTTTAATATTTTTTTAATATACTTTTATTTATATAAATCTGCAAAATACACCCAATAGCTTTCTTAAATTATAGTTTAACTAATTATAATTTTGAATGAAAATTATTTTTTGTAAGTAATCAAATGAAGTAATTTATAATTTAAAAAATAAAATGTGCGACTCAATATTAAATATATATCAAGTTTTGCAGAAATTGTTTTTATGGTGGTTAGTATAATCAAGAGAGGGGTAACGGTTTTTCTCAGAAATTAGTAATTTTATCCTGATCATGGAAAGCTTTTGATAATGTTTTTGCCTTTTGTTTGATTATATGATATATGAACTTTCTACAATAAGAAATGTTTTTTTTATTAGTGCGTATATCCCAATTACAATTTTCTTTTAAAAAAGAGTACTTAAAAAGTGCTTATTTTTTGCCAAAAAAATTTGACTGCACACGCTGTGTATATATATATTTTTTATTTCTCAAAATATGCAGGTATGAATAGTTTGTAGTGAAATATTGTGTTTAGATAAAAGAAAAAAATCAAGCAAATACTGGTATCTTTCGTTATCATGAAAAGGTAAATAAAATCTGAATTGTGCTTCAAGCTCACTTTTCACGAATAGTAAGTTTTGTTTAAACAGTCTCATGTAATTATGAATGATTAGTTTATTACAGCACAATTCTAAATTTAGTGTCAATGAATTTAAATTTTTTTTTCCTTTTCCATTTAAGTGAGCATTAATGTTTTATAGGTGTGAGATCCAGATTATTCACAAAATCAGGTGATGCTGTGACTGCCTATTTCTAACTTTGCTAAAAAAAAATTTTTAAAAATTCCTCCCTTTTTTTATATTGAAACTGCCGATGGTTTCTTAGCATTACTTTCTTTCAAAAAATACAATTTATAAATAATATATATATATAGAAAGAAAGAAATGAGTCTCCAATCTGAACCTTGCAGTTAAAAAATCTGACTGGGGTATAATTTTTAGCATAAATGAAAAATTGTTTTTATATCCAAAATTTGTCTTAATGTGATTTTATTTGCTATTCTATTAAAATATTCCATGTACATTTTTTAAAATTCTCATTGTGTTTTATTTTGCATTTTTTCTAGAATGTTCCTTTGGGCAAAATGTCATTTCCTTTGTAGAAGAAAGTTTCATGGAATGCTGTTTCTAACAAGAATTTTAAGCAAGGCTCAATTTTCAAATGGAAAATACTTAATCAAGTTATTTAAGCATTTAATCCTTTTTACCTCCTAGCCTTTTAGGAAGAAAATGGAAATTGCATAAACTCTTTGGAATGGATTTTCACAGCTAAGTTCTTCTGAACAACTGAAACTTTATTTTTCCAGAAGCCCAAGAAATGAACATATGAACAATGCATTTTCTCACATTTTTCCTCTTTCTGTAGCTTTATTTGGAAAATGCTTAAAAAGTGAAATGTTGCTATTCTTTTATTCTCTAATTCCAATTTAAAAAAAAATAGGGAATCAAATGTTATGTCTGGAAAAATATCAGTTTCAAATTTAGAAAATATATATATGTATTTTTTAAAAAAAATGGAAAAGTGAATTTTTTTTATAATGAATGAAAATTATGAATCAGGTGAAAGAAAAATGTTTTATAGAATTATATAAATTTTATTGTATATGGTATTTATAAAATGTGTTTTGTACATACAAATTCTAAGTATTGTAAAGTGTAATATTTAAACAGTATTTTCAGTTATTTATCTAGTTTTTGATGTATGGATGTTTCTTTTATGGAGCTTATCTTACTAAATTTATTTAATGCTGTAAATGTGTTTTTATTTTCATACTAATTAAAAAATAAAGTACACGCTGTTAACAATTTACAAAGAAAAATATTGATTCTTTGTCATATCTTAAATTTGACATATATACTTGTAATGATAAACTGTTTTAAATTTGCGTGTTTCGCACATGACCATTTTTGGACCTTGTGCCATTAAAACCCTATGTTCAATCAAGCAAATCTTGGTCTATCGTCATTAAGTAATTTATCTCTTTATCTTATTTCTCAATCAAACAATTTTGAAATTTGAAATAATTTAATATTTTGTTCACTTCAAAATGAAAATTTGCTTGTACAGTAACAGTTTCTAAATCAGTTTTTTTTTTTTTTTAATGTTATTGACTATATTAAAATGTGTTAAAACAATCAGTGACTGATTAAATAAGAATCTTAAGTTATTACTATGTAAAAGTCAAATATTTGATCTTATTTATTGAATTATTTTAATAAAATACTTAATTAAAACTTAATTTAAATTTGTAAATCATTATAATTAAATTATAAACTAATTAAAATACTTAACTTATTGTTTTTTCTAACATATTTAATTATATTGCATAAAAATTTATTGTAGAAGAAGTCTTTTTATAATTGAAAAATGCCCTTCTTATTTACGAAAAAAGTTGTGCAAGACATATTTATTTCTATCCTTCACCAAAGATGTGGAGAAAGATTTTTATGTGATTAAAAATGCGGATTATGAGCCGCCATTTCTAGTTATATTACTAAAAAGAATAAATTTTTCATAAAATATTAAACAATCATAATAAAATTACCTAGCCGTTTTCTTCATATTTACTATAAAGTCAAACTACTAGATTTCACTAATTCAAGGTAGTAATATAAAAATACTACCTTTAATCAGGGCTGATTGTGCTCCGGATTTTTCGCTAGCAGTGATCCGGAAGTTTCCGGAGATCGAAGGTCCAGACGTTTCAAAAAATCATTGATCGCAGAAGTTTCCGAAAATCAAATTTTCAAAGGTGGAACTTAAAAACACAAGTTATTTGTTTGTAAGGGGGAGCCAGATACTTTATAAGCTTATATTCATGATTAATATTCATTTTTATCTGTAAATAGTTGTTATAATCATTAACTCAAGAAAGAAAGACATATTTGTAAATTTTAATTACTTCTCCAGGTCATCATAGGTATATGTAAATGGTATAGGTATGTGTAAAATTTTAAATATATTTTAAGTAAACCAAGAAATATTGAGAAAAAGGGAAAAAAAACTTGCTTAAATTTTTTTCTAATTTTTCAATTTAAACTGTCTTTTTTTTTTTTAACTCAAGAAATTTTCCGGAATTTTGACTTGGGCTCTCAATCACCCCTGCTTTAATACTAAATCTATTTTTTCTCCATTAAGTTTATATGCATATGAATCCTAAATCACTTAAGTTTTATAATGCTATGCAGGAACTATTTTCAAAAAGAAAATTTCTTTATTTCTCGATAGTTTTCATAGCTCCTATTAAGAAGCAGAAAATTAGTAATCAGACTAATTTATTGTTGAGACAAGAGAAACTTATTTGAAAAAGAAAATCCTGTATTTTCACCGTAGCTGGGTGTTTTCATTATATATCATTTTTTATTGTACCACTTTAAATAGAAATATGTAGTTAGAATGAAAGTTTGAAATTATTCTGTTAAGGTTGTAAATTCAAAGGGTTTATTTGATCTTGGATTTATAATTTTTTTTTTCATTTATAAAGATGTAGGCAAAGTTTTGATTATCATTAACTATAAAAATAAACACTAACCATCTGCAATTGGAGAATTTTGTGAAGAAAAAAAAAGGTTCTTTGTTGTAAGATTTTTAATATTTTAGACTTCTCATAATAAAATAACATATTTTATTCAATTTTCAATGACTGCAAAAGTTTTCACATTAAGCAGTTAAAGTATAGCAAATGGTGTATTCTTTATATCTTAAGTAGATGTTTTAAAATACTAATTCTGTCTCATAAATTGTCTTTTAGGGCCCCTTGAAATTTCTTAAGCACAAACCTCACAATGTTTTATTATTATTTTATAATTTGTTTTTCGTATGTTTCTATGCATTACTTATATAAATTTTTCCCCTACCTTTGCTCTTTTCAAATATCCTAGAAGCTCATTTTTTTAAAAAGTTCCTTTTCTCTACTGTGAAAACTGATGATGCTGTCCGGATATCGTTAAACAAACCAACTTTTTTTCCTTCGTTATTTTGTTAAATTGTAAAATTAAACCATACTACCTGATAAGGAAATTTTTAAACAATTTGTTCTATGTCTGACATTCCTGTTTCATTATCAAAAAGTTATTCTAATTATTGCATAGAATTTTGTAAATTTTAAATAAATATTAAAAGATTGTGTTTGTATTTCATCTAGCCATCGCTTGTCAATATGTTTCGTAATTTTTAAATCTCTGAGAAAAAAATGCTCAACTTTTGTGTCCATATTAATATCTGTGATTAAATAAATATGCTCATTATGGCATAGAAAGATAAGCATTACATTGAAATTAAAGTAAAGCAAAAAGAATAATAATAGTTTATAAATAAAATTTTTTAGAGGTCTCATATTTTATTTATATTCTCAGAATAGAGTTCAACATTAATAAATTTAAAAGCAAGTAGGCTCAGGGTAAATAATGATTTTTGGTCCCCCAAAAATATATATATTTTTCATTTACATCTTAATTGACATAAATTTGACTTTTTTGGGTTAAAAAAAAAAAGATTTTATTTTAATTCAATAAAATTTTTTACAAAACTGTAACCTTAGTTTCTTGCAAATTTTTCAAATAAATTCAGATTATTTTTCAACAACATTGACTAACATTAGCAATGCAGTAAGAAATTTGTTAGTCAGAGGAATTTGCCTTGTGAGTATAAGTCATCGCTGGGTAGAGAAAAATATTTTTTCTTTTTTTATCCATTAAGTGCTATAAGTTTTCATACTATTGTAATAGGTGTTGAAAATTTCCTATTTTATTTAGATATAATTATTCTGTATTAATCTGTTAACAATTTTTAATCTGTATTAACTGAAGCACATATTTATTCTTAAACTGGATGCATAACCAGTGGTTTTTATCTAACAATTAACCCATATAAAATCTGGAAAAAAAAAAGTTTCTCTTGTCTCAAACTTGAAGAGAGAAGGGAAAATTTGAGCTGTCAAATATCATGTTATCAACAAGAGAATAATAAAAATAATAATTTATGCCTTTAAGAAAAGAAAAACTTTGTTAATGCGAAGAATATATTTTATCAATGACTTTGTGAATAAGCAGTAACTCTAAAGGTGTTTTTCAAAATCTGTCAGACTTCAAATATATTTTAAAGCATCCACAACAAATAACTCGTGTTAACCCCTCAAGAATCTTTGACGGAAGAAAAAACTGAAAGGATAAGTGGTCTCTACTAACAACAGAAAGAAAATATACAATTTTACTCTCCTCTTGGAGTTTTGATTTCAGTATGTTTGTCTGTAGTCATTATGTCCCTTCATTTTGAAATCTGTTTACTGGATTAAAAATAATGTATATATTTTTAGAAAATCAGGAGGAAGAACAAAAACTATATAAAAAAAAATTGAAACAGAAGTTATTGTAAATTTGCAATATTGAGATTTGCCTCTATGTCAATTTACTATGTTCAAATACCTAAGCAGTTTAAATGCTTTTAATATATTTTTAAAGATAAAATAGCCACAATTAAATCTTTCATATTGACTAAAATCAACAAGCATTAAAAAAAAAAAAAAACTAAGCTTGTTATAGTTTTTTTCCCCTTAAATTTTGTTTAAAATATAATTTGACTAGTTTCTGCTATTGAAATACTTATGAACGCAAAGTTAGAAGTAAAAAAGTGTAAGGGCTTCTACCAATTTCATGTCTGTTCCGAAATTGAAAAAAAAATAATAAGGCTGATGATCGGATTTTTACACATAAAATTTTTTTTCTGTGTAACTTTGAGTAGTGGAGATTTAAAAGTATTCTATTAAAACATAAGTACCAATGTCAACTATTTTTATGCAATAGTTAATTCAGTCATTACAATATACAACTTTAACAAAGGTTAATTCAATCATGTTATGTATAAAACGAAAATTTACTTATGTCAGTACTTAATGTGGCTTTTGAATCGGTAACAAAACTGATTTAGGTGCATATTAGTTAATCCTAAACAATGCTTTATGTTCAATATAGTACGAAACATTGTGCTCATCCTATGACCACGTTCATGCTATTTTTCTGCATAATTGTACTGATGTCAAACATTGCCTTTTTCTGACAATGCTGTATTTAATAGCATATAAGTAATGTTTTTTGATATTTTAACCAAGTCTCTTAAGACAACGTAATTATTATATTTATTAATAATAATCTTTGTTGCCGATTGACCATTCATTATTTATAATTTTTCATTCAATTTCAATGAAAATCCTGTTAAATATTACATTTTCTATTTGATTAAGAAAGGTGAGAAAAAAAATGTCTTTCTGTGTTCATTCTTCCTAAAACGCTTGCTTTAGGTGTTTTCTCTTTTTTAAACAAGAACAGAAAAACAGCAGAGTGCAATAATGCTGTTATTAGCGCACAATATGATTGTTTTGTTATACCAATTGATTTCTTTTGTTTAAATATTGTATGACCTGTTGAATTTTCAATGATTTACGTAATGATAAGAAACTTTGATAAATTTAAGGCAAAATAAGTTTAAGTCATAAGGTTCTAAAATAAGTGCCTTAAAATTATCAAAATGCTTTCATGTTTCATGTAATTTTATTGTATGAAGTACTGTTTGTTCACAGCATTATAGGCATGTTGTTTAATAAAATGTTATATCTTATCTTGTCTATTTATTATTTGTACTAAATGTGTTTATGGTTGAACCTGAAATAAAAAGAGAATTTAAGATGTTAAAATATATAGAATTAAATTTTTTTAAGAAACGTTTTTGCGTTTATTCAGGAGGAAGTTTATTTAGTTTGTTGCGTTTATTCTCATAAGGAAAAGCATGTGCCATTTTCTGCTCAAGTTGAATATATAGATAGTCATTGAATTATTAGTTGACCTTAAAGCAAAGATGTTTTTCGAAAATGTTATATAGATCTTATCTTTTAACTATCCTACTATTGTCGGCCATTAAGGCAGAGGAGGTGCTATTGTTTTTGTTTTCCAATGGCTCCATCTATGGCTAAGAATTCGATTTCTGCCACACCCTTTTATAGGGCTGACCTAATCATACATCCACAGATCATAATTTTGACTTGAACCAGAGAACGATCAATCTCCAATTCAGTACCCCCAAAGGTTTAAATTGTTATGGAAACATGGAGGACTTAGTGACCAGACAGATTTAACGTGCACCAGTCTACACAAGGCTGGATTCGTTCTCACAAACGGGAGTTCAGTGCCCAAACAAGGGTATCCTGGCCCAATTTACCAACTAAACATGGCAATATTTTTCTTATAACAAATCAATTTTAAAAACACAAAATATGCACATTAGTATTATTTACTAGGAAAAAAATTTCTACTTTCTGCATCATTAGAACTAGCAACAAGCAAACTAATCAATTTCGGTTTGCTTAGCCTTTAAAATGTTAGCCTCTTGGATAATAATTAAACAAATAATGTAAAAAGTTTACAATTCTTGCTTAGTTATAAAAATTTCATTGTTAGCACCCGTGGTTTATGGAGGATTGCGTTATACTTACGGCATAACTATTTTTAGTTCATTCTTATAATTTGATAATGAACATGCTCAAAATCGTGGCTTCTACTTTGGTTGGATTGTGATATTTCGCCAAAAGTAACAAAATGAAGCTTATTTTTTTCTTATCTGATAAGGCGCAAAATTGTCTAAAATTGGAGATTTCCGTTTTGTTCGTAACATTTTATTTAGAATATCTGTCAATTAGAATACTTATCTCGATGACTGTAATAATCTTTTTTATCTAAATTATTTTTTTGTTTTTCTTAAATGTGATGAACATTTGGTCCAAATTTTGGTAAAAATGTGTTATTTAGCATTACTGCCAGTTACTTTACTGTTATATACATCGAGAATCCCAAATTATAGAAATTGTTTTAGTTCTCGCAAGAAGACAGGTTTCAAATTTTTGCTTCCTAACTTTGTTATCCAAAGTTTAAAAAATATAAAAGCAAACGAAAAGTGTATTTCGATTTTTTTTTTTTTTTTACCTAGTCCTAAGAAATTAATTTTCGGCTCAAGTTAGGCCGCAATTCCGGTCCAAAGCTGTGAAATTGACATCAACAGATTCAGTGTTTTGCGAAAAAGACTATCTCTGTGTGTGAAAATGATAGTTTTGAACTTTACTGAATCCTCTTTTTCTGAATATTTCAGTTTAAAAATTTCAAAAAAAGGACGAAAATTGAGCTTATGTTTTTGTGATCGCTCAGCCGTATCATTTATTAGCTTTTTGGAAGTTTAGTTGAAAAAACAATTGACATTAATTATTTAGGAAAGAATGACGCGACTGTATTAAAAACTTATTATTTCATTTTTTTTAAAACCTACATCAGTCATTAGTTAGGACTGGTCTTTATATTGATATTTATTAAAATACAAAGGTTTCGTAAAACAACTCTAATTTTCAATTATCTTTTCAGAGATTTTTACAGGGTTCGTGTGCACCAGGAAAACAAGATTTTAGCACAAAACCTGGAATTGTCGGGGATTTTTCACCCTAACAAATCTCGCAAAGAACAGTGTTTCACTCTTTTGTTTGCGGTTGCACAAAATAATAATAAAAAGAGGAGAAATTAATTGCCGAACAAACGATCACTTGGTAGGTTATCTAAATTCTTAAATGTTTTAGCATTTCTGGAGATTAAAAACAGCGATTGGATTTGTGGGATTTAAAAAACTCAAAATTTCTGCCTTCAAAGTCTAAGAAAGATGTTTTGAAGACAGTGGTAGAGAAGAATAAATTATAGACGTACCAACCTTCTCGCCTTTTATGGTTGAGTAGCGATATCTGGTGGCATCTCCTACCCTCCGGAAATTATCTGAAAATCTCCCGAATTTTAGTAAATTAGTAAGGCAAACTTAGGGTTACCATAATTTCGTTTTTGTATTTTCCCGCTGATGACGCCAACTTGGTACCGTTACTGGAAAGCTAATGAAAATCAGTACTGCAATGCATGAACTTGCTCGTTCACGCATCAAGTTTTTCATCTGGGTTTAAAGATGTCAAACAATGACAGGCAGCGTTCATCACTCCATAATTTTCATCTACTTTTTTAATTTTCTAATTAAATAAAATTTAATTAAAATTTTAACTTAGCGAAGTTTGATTTGAGGGATCATGCACTAATAAGTACTTAAAGCTTTTCATCTCTCTGCCTGGTTTCGTGATTTTCAAAAATTTCAGTTATGAATTATTTTATTAAGAAAAAAAGTTTGTAATAATAAATCAATTAGGATTTTAATTAAAGTACGAATTTAGGGGACCTTCACTTAATATTTTAAATCTATACAATAACAAACCTTTTATGATTTCAATTTGCATTCTAAAAAATTTAACTAATTTCTTTATAATTTTTTTAGAAACAATTGATGTTAATGATAAAAGAATAAAAATGGTGAATAGAGTGAAGAGAATTTTGAAAAATGGTGAATTTATGTATTTTGCCATATAAAATTACTTTCTTTAAAATCTTGTATACTTTTCAATTCAAATTTTTTTCAACTATTATTAAATGAAAATTAATAACTATTTATTAAAAATTATTTGTTACATGGAATTATTTTTGGATAAATGAATTTCGTAATTGTGTGTAATTTTTTCCTCTTTTTAGCTTGCTTAAAAAGTTTTAGAGATACAGGAAAATATGCAGAAAGTTAAAACATTAAGGGGTCAAAAATTTAGATTCCTCTCCTGAAAAAACTTTTGGGAACATATTTCAAGGGTCTGGAATCAAAAACCGTCGAAAAAAGATAGGTTTACTCAGAAGAAGTAAGTTTTTGTTTCTGATTTTGTAACTTAAAATATCGTCTGTGTATCCATATTTGAGGTCTCCACTTCCAACCATTAAGATTGTAAGTTTTAAACTGTTTTACATACATATATAATTACTGTTTTACATTATATTAGCTGCAATTCATATGAAATGCAAATGATGTCAATTATGTTTTATAAATGAAAGAAACTGAATTAAAATTATACACTTAAAAGGAATAAGAAATTTAATTGAAAATAATAATATCAAAGTTCTATTTAATAAAAAAAATATTTTTTTCCTTTCTAAATAATACTTCATTAACAGTATACGGGAATCTCACATGGGAGAGAATTATTACAATTAAATAAAACTAGGGAAAAGAACAATACTGGAAACATCAGAATAACAAAAAAATTAATGTATGCCATTTGGAATTTATACACATTTTCAATTAAAGTATGTATACAAAAAAATTCAAGTTTGGATACATTTAAGATTCATGTAGTTTTATACAACAATGTTAATTGAGAATAATAATATTAAAGTATTGTGTAATAAGACAAACTGCCATATTGTTTTATTTATTTATTTCAAAATAATACTTTATAATAAGCCATTTTATCACAACAGCATTTCATACAGTATTTTTATATTTGATAAAGTAAGGATTAATTTTTGTTACAATTAAATAAAACTAGGGGGGAAGGGAATACTGAAAATATCGTAATACAGAGAAATAAGTTTATACATATTGGAACATATAGTTTAATTTATATATCCATAGAAAAGTTTAAATTTGGAGAGGAAAAAAACAAGAATCAATGTTGGAAAGGAAAGCTTCAACAAGACATTAATCATAAAAATGTCACTGACTTCTAGTAGTACATATGTATTGAGATAAACTGTCATAATGTGTCTCTTTTTTTTTCTTAAAAATAATACTTTATAAAAAGGCACTTTACTGTAACATTGTATTAGGTACTTTATTGTAACAGGATTAAGATAAATAAGGTATACTTCAAAAAGATATTTACTAAAAAGGGATATGATTTAGTATTATTAAACATTATTTTAAACTAAGAATGAATCCCCAAAAGAGGTTTGCAAGGAAACGTGAAGTGAAAAACTTAATAAAATTGTTATAAATTTTATGTTAAAATAAGTATTCAGTACCTTTTTTAAATTTATTTATGAGTTTATAACTTTTAGTCCCTTTCATTTTGGCATTTTTACCAATATGCTTTCATTTTAACGCTTATAACTGATGTTTTTAAAGTTTTTATTGTACCTTGCAAACTTCTTTTTAAAACAATTAGCTAGGCCAGCAGTTCCCAATTCATGGGCAGCATGATTACTGTGCCGTGAACGCTGGTTGAAAGCTTAAGCTGTTACCAGTACTAAGCAACTAAGTTAATACCAATTTTAGACATGATTTACAAGTCTTAGTGAGATGTGGCGTCACTCAAAAGCTCTAAGCCCATAACCAATGAGGAAAACGTCCTTTTCATTTGTCAAAGCCAATACTTTTTTCCTTCCTACATATATATAATAGGTGTCTATTTGTCATAATATAGTTCTTCCCATATATTTAACTGATATTAGTGGAACTTCAGAAGCTTTTCTTATTTTTATTTTTTCAAAATTGATAATCTGTACAACTGAAAAGGTTGGAAACTGCTGAGCTAGGCAATTATTAGCAGTTTTTTATAGATATGGATGGAGTCAAATCAGAAATGAAAAAATTTAGTCAATATCAAAATTATCTCTAAAATTACTTAATTCAAAAGTAACTTTCAGCAATATTTTTAAATTTCATTAAAGTAAGCAATAAATAAAATAATGAAAATAATATAAGAAAAATAAAAATACCAAAAATTATATTGCAAAAAAGAAATAAATAAAAAAAAATGGAATGCATAGTTTTTATAATTTAGAAAACGAAAATAACCATTTAAGTCTGCATGGAATAAATCAAATACAGTAAAAGATATTTATAACGCAAATCTTGAAACACAAAGCCTTGCATTAGAAAGAAATTTGTGTTTGCATATCATTTCACATATTAAATTTGCCAACTATGGCTATACATATCTGGAGCAGATCAATATTTATGCTTGAAAACAATTTTTGAATACACATACTTGAAAACACAAAAATATGCACCAAAATGTTTATTTATATACTAAAGGTGAAAAAAATTAAATTACAAAGAGTGTTAGAACTAACAACAAAAAAAGTTATCAATTTTAGTTTACTTTAGAGATTATAAGCATTCAGCAGATACATAATTGCTGCCTGGAAACAGTTAATATTTTTTGCTCAGTTGCTGAAATTTTTTATGTGTGATTGATTGCATTGTCTACTAATTATATATTTAATAGAAGTCTAAGAATAATAAAGATAAAGTTACTACATATATGCTCAAGTTACTAATAATTTTATAAACATAAAGTTACTGTGGTTTATAGAGAATTGTGTTATATTAATCTGCTACTGTATTCACGTAATTCATTAAAAAAATTAATTAAAAGAAAATGAGATTCAATATAATCACAAAAGACTCTAAAATAAAAAAAAATCCCAAAATAAAATTTATAGATATTTCTCAGTAAGAAAATCCCTGGAATGTGAATATAATCTCAGAAATAATTTCTTTTCACTAGACCTTAATTCAGTGGACAAGCTCAGTAATAACGGACTGAAAAGCTTCAGCTGCCTTCAAGATGTCCTGTTCCGTGTGAGAGGAAGATATTTGTACACGGACTCTAGCTCGATCTAAAATTTGAAATTTACTTACTATTAATATTTTCTGCTCTTAAAATTTAACCAATTAGAACAAAATACATATTTTGTACTTACTTTTAGGAACAACTGGATATGTAAAGCCTATGACATATATTCCCTTATCTGTGGAAATAATACCCAATTGAAAATGTTATCTAATGTTTAAATACTATAAAAATCTTTTTATAAATAAAAATCAACCTACATAAAAATAAAATAATTCTTAAATACATATTTGCATCTAAACATAAAAGTAAAATGCATTCTACAAGAAGGCCATTCTACAAACTAGTCCAAATATTTTTACATTTAATCTCATAAACTGAGTTTGCAACTCTCTAACTTTTGAATGGCTACAATTATAGTTATAAAACTGGTGTCTGAGAGTAGTAAAGTAGTTATGCAGCAAGACTAGAAAATTCCTAATTTTTTTAAAAAATGTAAAGAAATTGGATTTTTTTTATTTAAATCAGATTTCTTTAAATATTTACTAGCAAAATCATATGATAAAATGTTTATACATTTCACTTTAAATGTTTCCATTTGTTTTATCAATAATAAAATACTCTATATAATTTGCTTAATTTGTTATCATATATCTATTAAAAATTTAAATATTTTACTAAATTATATAGCCCTTTTTATCATAATAAGACACAGAAATTATGTTAAAAAATTGGCTAATTTTTTTACCACAAGCATAGTCAAGTACTCACATTAGACATTAAATTTATAACATTGTTTTATTTTCTTACTATTCTTAAAATACTGCAAGAATTTTGGTAAATTTGCTTGAGTTATTTTTAAGTTGTAAGTGAAAAAAAATGCATCAAAATTAAAATTTCTTAAAGAAATGTCGATGGATATACATGCTATGTTTACAAAAAAATAAATCTATATTTTGCAAAGACTGACTATTGACAGCAACATCTTTCAGATACTGTGTGTGCATAGATATTAAAAAATTGCACATTGATTGCTATTTATTATTATGTGTTCAAAAAATACTTTTGTTTCTAAACTTTTATTGGTTTTCTAAGCTCCCACACAATTAGATGATTACAGCAAAAGTGTGACAAATCACATAATCTTAGTTACAAATCAATCTTTATAATTTAGGAAAATGACAACAATTAAAAGTATCTGGATGTTTTTGTTCTTATAGTGCAGCTTTTTAAAAAACATTCCTTTTTAAAACCTTAGGCAAGGCATTTGGCTAACATTGGAACCTGAAACTACTTTTTCACCTTCACCTAAAAGACTCATTATTTTCCATCACTTTTCTAGGGATATGGGATCAGGAATTGTAAGAAAATAATATGTATGAGTAGGAAGGCATTTTATTCCAATAAATATAAGACATAGTTACTTTGTTTAGGTCTTTGTCTAAACCAGGTAAATAGGAGAGGATTTCTTACACTTTTATTAGCATTAGGGAATCAATAAAGTGGAATGACTTTAATTTATTATAATTTGTGTAATTTTAACAATAACTACTATTAAATTTGAATTAATATAGTTTCACTAACTCAATTAATATTTCTGACTGAATATTAAATTTTATAAATTTATGTATATCTGACTTAACTACTTTGTATTTTTTTCCAGGTTATGCTCAGCAAAACTAAGAAAATTCTATCGCACTTTTCTATCACACCGCTCAGATATTTGCTAAGGGACTCAACCGTTTATTAGAATTAAATAACTTCAGGGTATTGCTGAAATAACATTAAATATAGTGCTGCATAACATAGCACTGTGTTATATTTTGTGAAAATAATTATTGTATGAAATATTCAAAATAAAACTACAGAAATATCTATCGATAAATTTAAAAAAATTAAACATACCTAGCATTTTGTTAGCGATAGCCACAGCTTTATCTTCAGGAACCATTACAGGACAAATAGGATGATCATCTCCCTTTAAAAAAAATTAAGTTAAAATATGAATTACAATTGTGAAGGTAAATAATCTAACTTTATTGTTTTAATTCACAATTTTTTAAATAAAACCAAAATTAAATTAAACAAACAATTCAAAGAGTTTCGTTAAGTTATTAAATTATTTTTTAAAAATTTATAAAAAGTTTACTTACATATTAGTTATTTTTAAATATTTTACATAAATAAAGTATGGAGTTTATGTAAAGTCTATATCAATCGTTCGACAAAATAATGACAGTTCACAAAATCAACGTCCATAAGTGGTTAATGAAAAGAAAACAAGTTAATATTCAGTAGAAGAATCTATTTTCAAGATCACTTTTACTCTTAATAAAAATGAGAAAATACCCAATTAAAAAAACCTTATTTGCAGTTGATTAAATCTAACATAAACACACATTTTTTTCCTAAAAATTTATGAACTTTACTTTTAGAGTTACATCAATCAGAAAAAAAAGTTATTATTCTTCAGCATAGTATTAATGGGTAATTAGACAATTCACAATATTTTGTGTCATAAAAACTAAAACAATTTAGATTGCAAAACAATAAGAAGTACTACATTTCACTCTTTTAATAATTTGTATGTTTTTCTAAATAAGTTGTATGGGTAAACTCTATTTGTACAGTAAAACAATTTTTTAAAGAAAGATAAAAAAAAAAATGTCTTCATTTTGCTGTACTAATCACTGATTTACAATATTTTGTAGCATGGTTTCCAACTGGAAACGAGATGCACTTCCTTATAAATTATGAAACATTTAATTAAATGAGTTAAGAAGTATATAAAACACACAACCTAAAGTAGGTTAATTTTTTTCATTCTTTTAATTGAAAAGTAAAAATCAAATATTTCAAATAAAAAACTTACAATAGTTTCAAGCCCTTTAGATTTCATTGAAGATCTAAATATTTTAGTATTTTTATGCAATCGTTCCACAAGAGAAGGGTTTTCTATGATTATTTCCAAAGCCTGTAAATGATGAAGTTCAAAATATTAATGATATACAAAAATAGATACGTAAATTTTCAAAACAGAAGAGATTGTACAAAATAAAAATAAATAAGAAACTATTACTTTAAACAAAAATGACAGTGGATCAGAAGATATTAGGAATTTTGTTTATATGACAAAAGGTATTAACAAATTTAAAAGCTCATACAAAGCAATCTATCCTGACTGCAATAAATTTTCTTTTTCCTCAAAATTTTTCCTAATCCTCAAAATATGCTTTTAAATTGCGGTCTTCTCCGCACAGCAAAACTGGGTTTTTCATGATATTAGATAGGGAAATAGCGTATTGGAGAGAAATATTCTTCAGATTTTGCCAATTTTCAAAACCGCCAGTAGGTTAAACACAAAAAATTAAAACATGTAATATTACTAATTATACAAAATAAACTATTAAAATGCACGCTATAAATAGAAAAATTACATAAGACATGCCAATAGAAACAAATTGTATGTTTCTAAATAAAACTTTGCGAATTGAATTGAATTAAATAATATTTTGTTAAAAACTAAAGTTAATTTAGGTATATGTCATAAGATCAACTAGAAATTTTTTTTTAATATTTTTGTTTTATTTGAAAAAGTTGAAATACCAAGTGAAATGAGAAAATCGAATCAAAATGTTTACAATTGTATTACTAATATAGTCAACAAAACATTTAACGAACTTGAAAATTAAGAAATTTATATTATAAACCAAATGCTTGATACATATGGGTCGTGGTGAAATTTACCAGGTGTCCTAAATTAGAATGGTAGTTGTTAAAAAATGACAAAAAAGTGGCTAAATAGGAAAAAGATAATTTATGTAATCAAACATAAATTTCGCCTTCCAGCGCTCATTCATTTTTAGTTCAAATTTTTTTAACAAATTGTGCTACAAGTAGATAAAATTATTTAAAAAAAAAAAAAAAAAAAAAAAAAAAAAAAAAAAAAAAAAAAAAACATAAATAAAAATTATATAATAATGTTTTGAAACACTTCAATGCATGAAAATTACATTATGCTATTTATGAAATGTCCACTATCAGAAACAATCACATATTGTAATTTGAGATTGAAACTTAAATACATCAAAATACAATAGAAAGAAAGAAAAAAAAAATTTGGTACAGTTACATCTTCAAAATTCCAGATCTAAAACCAAGAACTCTGAGCAGAAAAAGTTATACTTTGGCACATGATATTAATTGTTTCTTAAACTAAATTGTTTCCCTATTATAAATTTTTAAAAATTGTCACTCTTATTTAGGGCACCCTGCAAAGGAAAAAGACATTTAAAAGACTTATGTGTAAAAAATAGTTTTTACAACTGTCCCTAAAAAGGGATTATAGGCTCTAAGCATGTGAGGAAAAAATAGCATGTTTATAGACTTAAGTATTTGTTAACAAATTAATGTAACATTTAAGAGTAATTCCAGGTAGTTTGACAATTTCAGTAATGAATTCACACTCTATAAAAAAAAAAGATTCTTGGAAATTTGTCTTTAAAAAATAACAATATCAGTTTATTTATTTTAATTCGTAAACTTTTAGAAAGGAAAATAAAAATGAGTATCATTATATATTCAAAAGTATTATTAACTTTAGTAAAAGTACTATTAAAAGTAACATGATTAATCAATTACTTTTATTCCACAGGCCACAACAGCAGGGGGAAGAGCATTGGAAAACAAATATGGACGAGATTTTTGACGTAACAGACTGACTAACTCAGATTTGCCAGTTGTATAGCCACCTAATACAGGTATAAAGATTAACAGATATGATTCAATAAGAACATTGGAAACATTTTATTAAATATAAGCCAATACATTGCAGTGATAAATTTGTTTTAAAACTAAATTATGGTTGACAGTGTAAACAAACTGAATTAAATTTTTATAAAGAATTTTTCAAAGCAAAACACAACTTAAAACATAAAATTAAAATATACTTGATTATAATAAAATGCTTAATATATGAAATAAAAAGATTACTTAAATTCTGTTAATTTTAAAAACATAAAAATGAAAATTAATTGAATAATCAAGTTTGTTTTCATAAATTAGCCAATCAGCATTAACTATATTTTTATAAATGCCTTTAATTCAGCTTCTTTGATTAATTTTAATTTTATTACAACTTATTGTTACAAATTATAATTAAATCTTGATTGTACTTTTTTTTTAGGGAACTAACAATTATTTGCACCTAGGATAGTTTTTTAGAATTCTAAGTTATATTAATTATGATTTTAAATATGGTCCAATGTAGAATAATAAATAAAATAAACAACATCATCTGGTAACTTTTTGAAAAACAATTTGTTGCATACATTGATTAATGCACATTCATTTTTTTCTTATTTTTGTAAGTATCAGCATTCATTAACACTAAAATTAAGACCTTAAGTTCAAGTTTTTAAAATGCACACAAAGAGTAAAACATTTTCTGATTTAAAGCTAACACAGAAAAGTTTAAATCACATATAAAAGATAAGAAATACAAACAAGTTAAAATAAGGAATTTATATTAAAACAGTTTTTTGCCAAATATAAAAGCCAATATCTTTTCTGACTCATCACAAAATCCTCCATCTGATGAAGTTAGAAAAGTACAATTTGGATCATCTATTCTTCAGGTAAAAATTAGTAAACTAAGAAAGTTTCATTCTGATTTATGTCTAATTATTGGAGTAATTAGAATAATTAGCCTAATTGGCAGGATTTTTTAATAAGATAAAAATCTCATACAGCATATTTAATAAGATAAAAATCTCATACAGTATATTTAATAAGATATGAATCTCAAATATGATCTATGCGTTGTTATGAGATAAATAGGAAAACTATACGGTTTTCATTCGATGATTTCTCAATTATTGGGGTAATTAGGAAAAAAGTTGGTCTAATTAACAGTAATACTCAATAACATATTTTACAAAAATAAAAGCCTCAAATTTGGACTCTGTGTTTCCAATCAAATATTTCATTTTGATATTTTGTAATTAACAGTGTAGTAATTCAAGGGTAATTACTCCCTAATGAAAGTTATGTTAAATAAAAGTTTGCCACAAAATAGAAATCTTAAATTTTGACAAGTTTAGATAAATAGAAAAACTAAAAAAAATATATTTTAATGTTCAATATTGCTTATCAAGAAGTATCGAAAAAATGTCCCTAACAGAAACATATTTAAACACAAACAATCTGGACACTAAAGGCAGCTAGTATATAAAACTAATGTTTACCTGCAGCACCTCCTAAAGCTTTCCCCAAGGTAGAATTAATAATATCAACACTTCCATTTAAATCAAAATGTTCTTCAGTTCCTCTAAAATAAAATAATTATTAATTTGCATGGGTCAATTATTAATATGAAATCATGAAAATTTGGTATGCAAAATATTATGAGAAATATCACTGTGATAGTTTGTAAAAAGTATGATAAAATTATTTACTAAATAACTTGGCAAAACAAATATTCAATAACTAAGTATAAAGCTGAAATTAGACTTAAGATATAATGAATTACTGAGAACTGGTGTGTGCATGGATGAGAAAAGCCTTCACAAACTTTAAATGGCCTTTTTAATAAACAGTTTTCCACACTTACTAATTTCTTATCTTTTTAAAATTGCATTTGATTTTGTTAAAACATTAGCAACATGTATATTACAAATGCAGTTTCACTGGAAGTTGAAATTTTTTTAATTGATATTTTGGATTAAAAGAATGATAAGCACAGATTATTAGGATCTTTTTCATTTTATTTGTCCCCTTGAAAAATCTATTAAAGTTCCAATGTAAAATCATATAAACTAGATTATTCAACGAAAATGAATATTATAATGTCTCATATATAACTCATTATAGACTGTTACCATTGTTTTGTTGCAATAAACATACATTTATCTATAGCTTTTATAGTATTGTTAAAAGACAGAAAATCTGATGTGCCAAATACTACACCCAAATTATTTGAAGAAAAAAAAAGTTTTTTTTCGAGCACATTTTGTATCAAAACATTTTACAATTGCTTTCTGTACTAGACTCTTAGAACATTTCTTAACATATGGAAGAATTCAAAGTTAAAAACCCTTTTTTCTTGGAGCTTAAAATACAATTAAAAAATTGCTTTTAATCTTTCTTTCTTTTTTAAGCTTAAGAATTATTTATTAAATACTATGTATTTTAATGTTCAATAAATCATAAAACTATCTGGCAGGAAAAAAAATGATGTGTAGGAATAAATTGAATTAGTTAAAATTGAACTAAATAACTAAGCTACAGAACAGCTAATATGAACATTAATTATGTATATATATTTTAATTAATTTATTTGAAATGAATGTCTTGAAATGAATTATTTCACAAAAATTAAAATAGATAATTAAAAAATACATTACCTTCCGGATTTGCCAAGAACTCCAGTTGAATGGCATTCATCCATAAAAATCATAGCATTATACTTCTTTGCCAAATTGCAGATATCTCTTTAAATAATCATTTTAAATTATTATCCATTGCAGAATAATTCTGATTAGTTATTACAATATAAATAAATATTATAATTATAAAAAATTACCCTCATTTCTAGAGTTATTATATTCATTTATATTTAAGCTATAGATATTATTTTGGTACTGTGAAATTAAAAATTGGCAAAGCTATTAAAATTATAGATTATGCAATTCAGTAATTAAAGGTTTTTTTTATTATATACTTTCTTAAAGATATGGGCATCAATTATAATAACATAATAATCGAAACAAGTTAAAAATGTTTAGAATCAATTTTCTTTTTCAAAAATTACAAGAACATAAAAATAATTTTTAAAAAGTTCAAAAAATAAATACCCATTTTTTGTAAATAAATTAGTACTATCAAGTATAAATAAGGAAATTATTAGAATAAACAAGGTAATAGAAAATGAAATGCGAAAAGTAACTGATTAAACAAATAACCAGTAAATGCAACTAAAATAATTTTAAACAACACAAGCTGTTGATTAATCTAAGAAACATATATACAGACTTGATGCTTTGGCTTTATAATAAAAAAATTTTTTTTTCACAATCAGAACACTTTTTCTCATTTAAAACACATTACAGGGCTGCCACTGGATAAAAACAAGAAAAATAGTTGCTTTAGTTGCATCATATATGAAAAATAGTCTCCAAGATATATAAAATAGTTGTTAACATCATATCCTCCTCTAACATAATTTTAATTATTTGTGCTGTAATAGCATAAAATTCAAATAACATGCAGTTAGATACTCATATTTTATAAAAAAATGTACATTTATTTGTGGATTTGCCAACAATATATTCTTTCACACTACGCATAAAAACAGGGAGTTTTATTTTTATCTGTTACAGAACAGTTGAATTTGAAACTTTAATTTCCTTTCTCGGTTCTAATTTGCAGCTGCTTAGTTTAGGCATTAAAAAAATAAATATTGCATTTTAATTCCATTTTATTTTGTTTATTTTTCATAACTGACACATTTCCAAATTTTAATGCTTATCAAAAAAATTACGATCACAACTCGACAAAACGAATATCACCATGTACCTTTTTTTCTATTCTAAATAGCTCTAAAAAAAATTAACAACACATTTTGGGTAATTAAAGACAATTTTTCTAATTTTGCTACTTCGTTCAAATTAAAAGATAGGAAGAAACTTAATCCTCAGAGATATTACATTAGCTTTCTAAAGCAGGAGGAGCATTCACGTAGTACGAATTCCAATTCCATCAGTCTGATTGGTTAAATATGTCTGTCATGCTTTTGACATCAAACAGTGAGAAATAATAAAGTTAGGATTAAATGAAAGAGCGGCAAAAAAATAGGGGGAAACTCATGAAGCTATTCTTCATTTTAGTCGTTTTGGCTTAAAAAAGTCGCCGATTTTACGCAAATCATTGCAAATTAGTTGTTTTTACTCATATTTCTACTAAAATAGTCGCCATAGTTGCTATTGCTTTAAAATAGTCGTTTTAGTCTCCAATGGCAGCCCTGCATTATTCCTCCTATTTATGTTAATATGCCATTTTATCATTCTCAATTTGTATGTTTAGGACAAAAATGCGCTTCAAACATTTTATTATATTAAATTATTTTCAGCAAAACTTAAACTTGTTAACTTTAAAAATTTTTCTAGCAAAATTTAAAAAATATCAAAAAGAAATTTGAACAAGACAAAAAATAAGGATTATAAGTATACATTACAGACAATTAAACATTCAAAATAAATAAAAAAAAATTTGGGGCTTTACAACAAAAATAAATGAATGAATAAATAAATAAAAAAAAGGAAGTAAATAATAAAAAAACAGTAATATCCAAAACAGTAGACTGCCATCAACTTGTATTCATGATTATATTCATGCAACAACAAATATTCATGATTAAACATAAACTGTTTTTTAAAGAGTTTAAGTTTGATCTTTAACAGTTGCGGTGAGTCTCCCATATTATGACTACCTTTGTAATAGAATGCGTAATTATTAGTTTAATACATGCTTAAATTATTAGTTTTAAGGCATGTAATGATTCCTTTTACTAAAAAAAAAATGAAAATAGTCAAACACAGTTGAAAGAAAAATAAATAATAAATTTCATGCCAATTTTAGTCGAAATAAAATAAAAACCTACGGTAATGGTGCAATATTTCCATCCATACTGAAAACTCCATCGGTTACAATAAGTCTCATGCGAGCTGATGAGCTTTCCTGCAATTTCTGTTCCAAATCTAAACAAATGTAGGTGAAATTAAAATGAATTTTAATATTAATTATTAAAAGCAAAGCAAAAATTATAAAAGCATTTAAAAAATTTGCTTTGAAGATTTTTATTTAACAGAATTTCTAGTAAAAAATAGATAAATAAATAAATGATCGAAAATCATAGGCTTTAATGTTCAGAATTAAATAACAATCCTATGAAAGTATTTATAAATAACATTAGTTTTACCTTATGGCAAGATAGCTGTTTTATCAAATTAGACACCCACAGGCAATTTCAATTTGTGATCTTTAAAACTATTTAATCAAGTACCACTGCTTTAAAAACACAAAAAAGCAAGAGCAGGTTCTAATACTTTATAAAACAATTCTTAATTTTAAATATTTTAGCTTTGACATAAAAATGTGTCAAAATCTAAAATAAACTATGTAATATCATTAATTAAAGTGTAAAATTAACTATGAGCCCAAATTTCAAATAAATAGTATAAAAAACAATGCAGTATTTTGTATTACGTTCAAGCAGTGATGAAGAAGCAATAACCATAATGTAATTGAGAAATAATATCTCATCTTATTTCAGTAAAAATTAATAAAAATATAACATATTGGCCTTCAGCTTCATTTTTGAATGGAGGCAAAAGCAGTGAGATGTATATGAAAATGTAACATAACAGAGAATGATAAATCTGAAGCTTGATGAAAAATGCTTTGCGGTTGCTTGAAATGCACCTAGATTTGACATATTCTAATGCTGCCAAATGACGATGTATTAGTTATCTGCAGTTCAAATTGGTGATTAATTTTGAGTTTTAAATAAAATTATTAGCCAAAAATAGAAAACTTAAAATACAATAAGTGAGAAGGTAAACAACAAAGATACTTGGTTAAGATACTTGGTAAGATTACTCAAATTCAATGTAAAAGGCACGTTAAAAATAGACAGGTTTTAGGTGAAAGTGAGTGACTCAGAATATTATTTCAATGCAACAAATTAGTTAATATTTATTTATAATTGTAATTAAAACATTATTTAAGGTTTATCCTTTAACAATGCTTAATAATAATACATGCAAATTGCATTTAATAAACATTATGATTTCAAAATAATTAAAAATTAACACATTTAAAAATTAACACATAATTTAATAGCATTATCATGCACCAAAATCATTTATCTTTTTGTTTAAATAAATAAAAATAATAAATGTTACAAAAAAAATATTACAAAATAATTCTCTACAGTACCTAGATAACAATCTGCAAAATAAATAAAACAAATAAAGAAAAGAACAAAAAAAAAAGTGAATAACAACTAGAAAAAATTGGATGCAAAATTCACAGTTAATATGATTGTTACTTTCTTTACTAATTTCATTAGTAAATTGCAAAGCTTTAGATCCTTAAAACTGTTAAATAACAATTTTATTTTAATATTATGAGAATAAATTCTACAAGAGTTTTATTCATTTAATAATTATAACCATACCAGCCATATCTCTGTGCTTATAGCGGTGTTTCTGTGCCTTACATAACCTTATCCCATCAATAATGGAAGCATGATTCAGCTCATCGGATAGCACAGCATCTTCAGGCGTGAGAAGTGCCTCGAAAAGTCCAGCATTAGCATCAAAGCAACTTGGATAGATTATACAATCTTCTCTCCCATGAAACTGAGCTATTTTCTTTTCTAGTTCTTTATGCAAACTCTGCATTAAAAAGAAAAATAATATTTAAGTAAGTTTAATGCTAATTTACATAATACATATAGCATTTCAAAGCTACTATAAATTTTTTCCCCCATTGTTTCAATTTTTTCATTTTTTTTAACCTAGAGTCATCAAATGCTTTATAATCTTACATATACATGATTCTAGAATACAAATAATTGATCTTAATACTTAATAGTTTTTCATCAAAAAGTATGTAAATAGTGCTTGACCTAATAATTTGAAGAAGATAATAATAATAAAAAAATTAATCATTAATTTTTTAAAAAAAACTGCACTGAAGATACAAGTTACTTTTTATTTTTTCTAAAAGGAAAAACTGTACGTTAATTATAAATGAAACCCACTTGAAAATGTTTAATATATGTTCTAATTTCAAAACTGATTTATGTTAGTTTTCTAAAAGTGGACAGCACACATTCCTTAATGTTTTGTTATGCTATCAGAAGCATAAATTATTGTTGTTGTTTAAGTGAGAGCAAATACAATAACTTATAAATAGTCCCAAAATTCTTTCTTTTTTAATACAAGTTATGCAGCTGTATTAGTAAATGGCGATTTTGACTTTATTGGTCATTTTAAGTGAACTTACTATGGCTAAGGAATACTTTGTCCATATGAATGTTAACATAACTAAAAGAAAACTAAATACCTGAGTTCCACAGATAAAACGAACAGAACTTAAGCCAGCTCCATACTGCTCTAATGCTTGTTTTCCAGCTTCAATAATTTGTGAATTACTCTATAACAGTAATAGAAATGATATCATTGAGAAAGTTGTCATATTTACATCAATAAGAACAAAGAATTCATATTCAATCAAAGGAATATTCTTAACTGATATATTTTCTTTAAATAATCATGGTATCATTTAATATTCTATCATTATTTTTCAAAGCAAGCAGAATAAGAACAGCTTTATATTAATACAGATAGTATAAATTATATCTAACTAATAAAGAGAGATAATATCAAGATAAAAATGTCTTTTTATTCGGATGTACACTATTAATGTGAATATACTTTTAAATATAAATTAATAAATATGTAATTACGCATACATAAAATAATAGTTTCGTTTATCACTTTCGAATTCACAAAAATTTTTTCAATTTTACCAACTTATAAGAGTAGATTATTATAAAAAGAAAATAAATATCTACTTAAAATTTTTAACTTAAAATATTATGAGACTGCACATAACAAAATATGTTGAGCAAGTTTACTGCACTTATACTAGAAGGGCGCAAAATATAACTTTTACACGACGCAGAAAGGATTTTTCTCTGACTGAAAAGCACAGATTTATCCCCAGAATAATTGGATTAAATTGTTAACTATTATTATATCTTTTAGTTAATTATGATAAAATTCAGTAAAATAAAATACAAAATTAAAACTTCAACACTTACTGACAATCCTAAATAGTTGTTTGCACAAAAATTAATTACAGTTTGTGGTGTATCAGCAACTCGAATGCGGGCATCCTGTTTTGAGACAATAATTCTCTCATTTTTGTAGGTCTTTGCTTCACGAATAGCATCTAGCTGAACATTGATAATATCTCTTGCATTAGCCCAAGCACTTGAGCATAGATATTCCACTTTGAATGTATAACCTACATTTAATAGGGTACGGCACACAGCTATGAGAGAATAAAATTATCATTAAAATTACAAGCTTGAAAATACAAGCTATCCCCATGGCAGAATTGCGGCGACATTGTCACAGAATGCTACAGAGTTTTTGCAGAAAGATTTTTAATTTGAAAAGGGAAAAATTTTGGCTTTTCTTTCTACATAATTTTTCGAAAAATGTTTTTTTTTCTTTTGCAGAATTCTTTTTTAAAGATGTCTTTTCTGTTCATCAGAGCGGAAAGAAATAATCAGGATTTTCGTATTCTTATTTGAGATTTTTTTTAAAAATCAGTAATAACTGGCTTTAGTAAGAATTTCAAATTAATGATATAAAATAAAAAATTCTGAAATCACAAAAGTTTAAAAGATAGTTCTGTCTAGAAATGTTATTTCTTTCTTTTTCTTTTCTTTAAAGAACACTGTGTTTTACATTCGCTTATTTGAGAATTCTTTTTTAAAGAGTCCTATTCCAGTGACTCCTGATCTTTATTTTGGGAGTTCTGCACAGATTTTACGATTTTTAATTTATGTACAAATTTCAATTTATTATCCTTTTATTTGCTTATGAATTTTAATTTTTGTAATGATTTAAAAAATTAAGAAAGGAGAAATAATTAGTGCATTTTTCCACCAACAAAATGTCAGAAAGTGTCTTTAATATTAGAATTAAAAAAATATTACTTTTAAAATGCAAAATTTTTATATATTTTAATTTTCTTCTGTAAGCACAAAGTTTCTGTTACTTTAAATTAGTAATTGTTATAAATAAAAATACCTTAAAGCAAAATATTAGTGTTGGTGAAGTTTGTCACAGAAAGCCCAAAAAAATTCTGCCACAGGGCAAGCTATATTATTATGCAATTCTGTTATAAGAAAAATGAGTGAAAATGTATTCATCTAAAACAGGGTAGCTTCTAGCTTTTTTCAAACAGAGTTTCAAAATGAAGATTTCTGATCCTACATCAATTCAAACTTTTTACCACCACTTCTAAGAATGGTCATATGTTTATGAAAATGAACGTCTTCCATAGAATTTATATTAGGGTGAAGCTCTATACAAAAAATTTTGAATGATGGCCATCCATTCCTAGCAGGGTTGGCAGGTTTTTGACATGTGACAGTTTTTGACAGTTTAAACCATGGTTTAAACCGTCACGTCAAAAACCTCACTGTCAAAAATGTCGAAAATGTCAAAAACCTATATTCATATGTGAAATTTAATTAATACATAAAATTTATATATTTTTTATAAAGGATAGTGTTTCTAAATATGTTCTAGAAAAAATAAATTTAAAATTTTGAAGAAACACTTATATTTTGAATAGTAACCAAAATCTTGTACTTTTGAAAGCTCACATCTTTTGTAATATTATGTATTCATTTTCATGTGTTATTGAAAATCTGCAGTGATATTATTAAGAAATTTATTTATAACCAAATTTAGTGTATAGTATAGATTATACTAAAAATTAGACATTTTTAAAGATAAACATTAGCAGTTTTGTACATTAGACATCTTTTAAAGAAAAATCTTTTTAATATTCTTTTAAATCTTCTTAATAATCTTTTTAACATAAGACAATACAAATTTAAGTGCTTTCTGTTAAATACACAGAGTAGTTAGTGTCGATTTACAGTATATTCAGCCTATTCATTTACTATGCTGAAAATTTAGTTTATCCAAATACTTGTGAATTTCATTTTGCTGAATACTATATACATAGTTTTGTTGAATATCTAAATATTCAGCTGTTGAATAATTACTTCTTGCTTTCAAGATATGCATTATTTGTATTCTTAATACAAGTGGGGGAAAAAAATTAAGAGGTAAAAATTGTTTTAAAATGATAAGTGTAATAATTATAAATAAATATAATAAACAATATGAATTATATTTATCATTATTCACAAATATAACTACTTTTAAATTCAAATTAACAATCTGGATAATAAAGATATTCGGTATAACATTAAAAAAATTTTTCATACACTTGTAAGTTTGTATTTATACAACATAACTTGTATGTTCCTTATAAATATTAGTTATATGTTCCTTATATGTCAAAAATGCATAGTAATAAACTTTTAATTTTCTTAAGTATCAAAAAAAAATGTTTTTTTTTTAAAATATAAATATTTAAAAAAATTTTGTGCAAAATTTTTCTGCACATGCATTTGAATATAAATTTCTGAGATTTTAAATCTGATTCCCGATCACTTCTGGGGTAATTAAATATTTTAAAACCTGCTGATTACCTATAGTATAATTAAATTTCAATATAATGCATGGCAACTGTTGGTAGTTTTGAAGTTTATATATTTTTTTGGCAAACTTTAGTTTTTGACATTTTTGACGGGTTTTTGACGGTTTAAACCAGTATTATACCCTTGTCATGTCAAAAACCACTTTTTGACGTCAAAAACCCAACCCTGATTCCTAGTATGAATTTTATCTCAAGGTGAACTTTTTTAATCAACATTTTCATATGAAATGTGTGATAGCTTCAATTGGGAATTAAAAATTGTTTGTGCTCATCCATAATATATTAGTCATTGCAAAAGAATAATTTTTGAGCCTTAAAAGTCCATCATAGATACAGTGTGATAGCTTAATTCAGCCTAATGCAGATAACATATTTTTGCTCGTGATTTACCATAAAATAAAATTGATGACAATATCAGAAATCTGAATAAAAGATTTCATTTCAAAAGGAAAAAATTACTTAACTAATTTTGCTAAATATTAATCATTAAATAATAAATAGATGGTAGAGGGGTAAAGAATTGCTAGCAAGTTTACTAAATATTTACAGTTTTTTTCTTCTTTTTTTTGAAAACTAAACAATTTTGTTTGATACTATCTGAAATGTTTTTCTTTTTATTTAATTAATGACAAATTTTATTCACAACAACAATTCTTTAACAATCATTTTATTTTTTCGCAGTCAGCTCTTAACACAATCACATGGGCACAATCTTGCAAGGGCCTATTGTTTGGAGTTAAACTAAAATAATTAATTAAATGCAACAAAAATTTGAATTTTTGAAATGAAAAAATATCAAAAAACAATTGATTAAGTTTCTAGGTTAGAATATTATGGTCCAATTTATATTTTCCAAGCAGCTTCAGCAAACCTCTTTAGGCTGTAAACATAAGTTTTGAAGTGATTTAAAGTATGCTGTATGCTTCAGTTGAAAGCTGAAGGGAGTTCTTAGCTGCTTTCGCCAAAGTGGGTCCAGCCAAAAAAAAAACCACTTGGAAAAACAAACATTTTTTCAAAATTTATCGTACTAGGTTAATGGATTTTACTTCAAAACAAAATAATTGTACATGTTTGTCATTTAAACAAAAATTTCCATAGAACTTAAGATAAATTAACTTGATAATTTAGCTTTAATTATATAATTTAGCAAAATTAACTTGATACATAAATCAAAATGCATTCAACTAGTTTTGAATGTGCCTTTAATTATGATGGATGAGTACAGCATCTCTTTCTTATGAAGAACACATTGTTGAATGAGGTTCATAAAAACTTAAGAATACTTTTTAATTTATATTAAATTTGTATTATGGTTTTAATAATCAAAATTTCATTACAACTTATTAACTTTTGATATGAAAATTTTTTCCCATGTCTAGCAGTTTGTAATGATTTAAACAATTAATATAAATTACTTTATTTATGAAAAACAGTCAGTTTTTAGGAAATAAAGTTATTTATGTAACTTGAAAAAATTATTGATCTTTTTAAAGCAAACTGTAGGGTGACCCGGGGTAATTCACGATCACTCTGTTTCTGGGGTAAATAATGATCACTTAAGTTTTATTTAAAAAAATAATATTTTTTTTAAATTTGAGACATGGACAAGAATGCTTGTACACTTTACTAAAGTATAACTACATTTACTTAATAACAGTTTTTTGTTTAATCTAACAAAATAAGTATCTTTTAAACTGCTTTCTGTATTTTCCATTTCTAAGATGGGTTTCAAAATGTGCACATTTCTGCAAAGATCCCCCTCCTTCTCTTAATAATAAATATTTTGAGTTACTTTCTTTTTCTTTGATATAAAAATAGTGTAAGCTTTTG